>NW_028277175.1:7094166-7412083 GCF_051122295.1 Plectrocnemia conspersa | reverse complement strand
CATTTTTTGTAATATAGTGCACATGAAAAAAAGAAATATATATTTCTCAAGATTCTTGAACTTTCTAAAGTCAATTTCTAACATTCCCAACCAACCAACGGTGCATCAAAGCCTAAATCGAATTAATCCCAGTGTCTATCCAAACTACAACAAAATTAACACATGCGCGCCAGCCACGCTCCGAGCAAGAAAATTTCCTCTCCTCGGAAACTATTCAATATTAACGTTGCTGTCGGTTTGAAATATCTATTGTAAAGAGGGCACCCTCATCAAACGTAGCCCCATTTTCTCCGCAGCCAACCCTTTGCTCACACTCGAACGGTCAGGGGGCAGCGAAGGGGTTAAGGCGCCGTCGCATACGTTAATTTTTAAACCGCCTTCAATTATTTAAAATATATCAAATAGATAAAAATACCTATCTACGCGATACATGGGAATACCATATGATGAAAATTAATAGGGCTAATTGAAATAGTAATGCGTGAGCTCTCTCGGTTGGTTATGTAGGTACATATACGTGTGGGCGCGTGTGAGTATTCCCTTTAAAGCCGGTTGTTTCAGAGGATGTAAGGGTTGTTCCGGCCAAATCCCTTTCTTGGATAATTAATTGTGCTACCGTTTCATTATGGAGGTGGCGCGGACAGACACACGGACAGAGTCATTATTTAAATTCGAAAGCATCCCAAAATCTATGTACGTACATGTGTTTCGGAAGTAATGTGTGATTCTAAAAGTTTGTTTTGTGTGAGGATGTTTTTAGGCGAGTGGAACATTTTGCAAATTTTTAATTTTTATTTAATATTTTTTTTTATATAAAAGTAAAAGAATACTTAACTAAACAGTGTTAAACTTTGGGCGCAAAGTGCAAGATTATGAGCGTTTAATGTCAAAGAGCTGTTGGCAAACTAAAATGCTACACAATATATGTAATTCAAATCAATAACAAAAAAATCTATTTTATATATTTTTCTTATTAAATGAGCATTTAATAAAATCTATTCGACAATTTTTGCTTTGGAAAAATAAAAATAAATTTTAGATGCAAAAAATGCATATAAATGATTATCTATCGAAATATATTGAATTATTAACGAATAGCAATGGCATTCATTTATTTAATGTATATTATCCGTTGTAACATGACAAGCGTTAAAAAAGCGTTACAACCGTGTAAACACAATCAATAAGTACTAATAAAGTAATGAAACACCAGTCTAAATAAAAGTATGTAAATCTGTAATATATATTTTATTAAACATAAATTATTATCACAGCTTACAATTAATATATGTCATAGATGACTAAAATCGATCTTATTTTAATTATTCATCACGATATTTATTATTGAGATTGGGTAAAACTAGGAATACCAAATCTGTGATAATTAATCGAAATTATACCTATATAATAATTACTAATTCAAGTCACTCAGATACGATTGAAATTAAAAAAAAGTTAATATGGGATTCGAGCCTAGGTCTTTCAGGTATTAGACACTGACTTACTTGTCTATCGTTCTGATTAAGCACTACTACTTTGTTGTTCTATTTTTAATTTTTAATTGAGCCCGTGGATATTTATTAGCTATGTAGAAGACGCATTAGTTCAATAAAATTTAAGCCGCGTAACGAAAATGTGGTACACATTTTTTACGATTTATTGCTAATTTAATATGAAATTAATTAAATGCTTAGTTCATTTTACTTTAAATTATCTGTAATATTATTATTAAATAGTAACATAACAAAGTTTACTGTTTGGTTATGTTACTATTTCGTATGTCGTTATTAATAGCAAAACGAATTTATTTTTTATTATGTAGATACTTAACTGAAGGATTATGTGTGTTTTTGTATATATCATAATATACTGTCTAATTAAATTAATGACAAAAACCATAAATAATGGCCCATTAATTACAATGCCATTTAAAATATTATAAATTTAATTTAATAAAAAACTGTATGCTTTGATGAAATATAGCTACAATACTGTTTGCCAAGACCAACTTAGCAAAATTTCCCCCTCCTCCTTTTCTATTTTTTTATTAACTAATTATGCGTGGACAATCCGATACATGTTAATATTTCGCCATTAAGTATTGTAAAATAAGTATACGTCACATTATACTGCTTTAAACAGGTCGAGATTATTTCAATTCAGTGCCAAATATTTGCGGCAAAACTTCTAAGATAAGTTAGGGATTGATGGATGCGCGTGGAAAAGCCAACAGATGGTAATGGGATAAGTAATTAAAAAAATATAATTGAAATGTATTTATTACTCAAAGAAGAGTAGGATATCATTTTTATAGACTAGTTTTGCTAATATAATATTAGTGAAATTTTTAGCTTAAGGACTGAAAAAATACATACAATACATAAAATGCACAGTTACTATTTTTCAATCTTGTTATTATTTTTTGGTTTTTAAGTCACTTTAGTAACACTTTGTATATAATATGTTTATACAACTTATAATTTATGGAAAGTCTTGAAATTTATTTACAAATAATGACTGTATTAGTCATCTCTCTTTGTTGTAGAGAAAGTAAATAATAGTGTTAGCAAACTAAAAGCAAATATCACTGATGTTTTTCAAAAATTGCTGCGCTTCTTTTTTGACAAACCATGTTTATGAATTTAATATTCCTAATGCTTTCAATGTCAAGGAGATCCATAAATTTGTTATGAAAATATATTTTTAATTGAGGATTTTAATGGTTGACCATGGAAATTAACATTTTAAAAATATTTATTATTTAATTTGAAACTTCACTAAATGTTCAAGGTCAAATTAAATATCGTTTTTATCATTGTCATTGTAGTGGAAATACAGCTAGAAAATAATAAAAATTTGATCTTATCGATAAAAATATAAATTTTATTATAAAAGTATATATTATAATATATAACAAATAATAATAAAAAATAAAAAGTAAACCGATTGACCCCGACGTGATTTGAACACGCAACCTTCTGATCTGGAGTCAGACGCGCTACCGTTGCGCCACGGAGTCATGTATAGCAAGTCGCTTTTTCGACAACTAACGAAAAGACAATGATTTATTCAAACTATAACCAATATTATTATGAATAATGACACACTAAAACATCAATTATAAGTAATTTTCAATATGACCTTGACCCACAATTTCATGTACATTTATTTAAGCTAGCAAACCAATAACTTTTTTCCTATGAAATGCATATGGTTGAATGGTGTGTAATATATAGCATTTGCCATTCCTTTGATTTGCAATACGTTGATCAGTCTTAATTAAGGGTAAATAAATAATTCTGCGATCATGCTTCAAACAGTCCTGAATAGATTAGCAGCATAGGCTCGAATAGTCCAGTTGGACTGGATGATGAGTTGTTGTTGCCTAGACAAAGCCTTAACCAAACGGTCAATTAACGGATTAGGTGTAACGTAGCAATTTATAGTTTAAATTCAAAACCCTTATATGTACATATGTACTAAAACTTCTAAATTTTTTTTTAATACTATGTTTCGAGATTTTTGGTGATTGGATTTTTGCGGATACTGATTATTCCAGATATGAAAAAATCCAGTATTTTTAATTTATATAAAAAAATTACAATTATAAAAAAAAAAATTTCAACTTAAAATTTATTTTTTTATTTTTAATCCCGAGTTCAATCTATTAATCAATTTGAATTAAAAATTAAATGTAATGGATATGTTTTTTTTTTATGTTTTGATTTTAAAATTAGCTATTAAGCTATCGATATTATTAACTAAATTGTTTATAAAGTAAAAAAATATGTTTTCCGTGTAACCGTGAACTTTCTAGAACCATTTTTTTTTATAACCTTCACAATGTTTAATCTTAATAGCTTATAATAATATTGTCTGTCAATACTTTTATTTGAATGCGCATTCAAGGTTATATTTTACTATTTAAAAATATCAATAATACAAGTTTAAAATATTTTATCGTAATCCTTAATCATGAAAGTTTAGATTTTACCAATTCGTTAAATGGGTGATTTACAGCACAGTGTAGGTATGCATAATTCTGTCGATTTATTTAACCATTGAATTCTTTAGAACTTATAAAGTGTCCTTGCTAAAAGATTTGGCTCTTTTGAACATATTTCATTAATTTCAATACTTGTTATTTAAATATTGTGTAGAATTATTTTAGACTGCATTATCATTAGGAAAATTTAAAGCTTAGATTTTTCCAAACAATTCGATAAATTAAATTTTCTGAAATTATTAAAAGAATAATAGTTACAAAAAATTAAGGCAATGAAACGTCCTTATTTTATCGTTTCATTTATAGTTATAAATATCATAAATATAAAAAAAATCATGTGATTTACCGGATAAAATGACAAACTAATAAATGTAATAGATTAACTGACGTTCAATACGTTAACAGAAAATTTAAATATTCAAATTTTTACCTGCAAATTTCATTTTATTATAATTGATATTGTAAAATATTTACTTAGATATGTATCTTATTTTTAAGAAACTGAATTTATGAATATAAAATAAAATAATTACTATGCATAAAAATTGTTAAATACTTTAATGCATATTACACAGTATTTCTTAAAACTATATTTTGTAGATAATCCTATCTAAGTTATGCTCTCGGGCTTTTTAGTAAAATACTAATATCCCGCATTCTTAAACATTGCGCACACGTAGTAGCGAAATATTCCAAATTGGCTGTGAAATATGCAGACTTTCCGCCCCGTTAAGGTAGGGGTTGAATTGAAGTTAAATATGCGCCACAAGCGGGCTTGCTTACATAGACCCTCAAACTTTCTAATAATAAATTAAAAAATTAACATTTCAGTGCCATTTTCCAAAACCAATTAAACGTTGCTTGAGGACAGCAATTATTAAAACTAATGTTCAGTGCTATCGCTTCTAGGGCAGCAGCAGCAGTTCCACTTCGCATTTGGACAGAGACCTTTCCACTTTCCGCCAGATCCGTTGTCAGGGTTCAGGATGCCGCCAATCACCAACTGTCAGAGTGAGTAATGTCTGAATAATTTGTTTATGAACGTAGTCGTGTGTAATGTATATTATTAAAACGCGTGAGTCCGTGTATTCATCTGCATAGGAAATGGGGATATGTGCTTCAAAGATAATTAAATGTTAAGTAAGTTACTGTGGTGAAAGATTTAATCGAGAGCTTTGATTTAAATAAAGGCTACTTTTAAATGCGCTAATACAAACACAAATATATTTGATACAAAATATATTAAATGACGTGCACAGAAACTAGTCAATAATTTTCTGTTATTTTATTAAAATTATTCTCTATAATGTTATTTAAATATAGATAGCTATTATTTGTATATTTATTAAAATGTATGGTTTGCTATTTTTGTATAAAATGCAATAAAAATACTATACCTAAGTTTCTTAAGGTTAAACTTATATTATGTCAATTGAAATATGGGAATCTTTTAATTCGTAATATATTCTATATATTAAGTTTTATTAAGCTGTATCGACATATATAAGTTATTCTTTAAAGATATTTTAGTAGTATTTTTTATACTATTTTTTGACAAATGACAGATTATTTTTTAGTAGTTAATAAAATATTTTTTTTTAAATAATGAGAGGGGTGTAAAATATAAATAACATAATTATTTTTATTGTTTTTTTTGTAAGGTGTAATATTTTTTAATATGATTAATAAATTTCTTAATTTAGAGAATTTTATCCACATAAAAAAATCGATAGTCAAGTTGATGTCTTTTATCAAGAAATAGCCGCTATTTTTTTGTATTTATAAATTTGTATTGTTTGCTATTTCCATAATTTTATAAAAGAAAGAAAATGGGGTATGAAAAATATACTAAATTAATGAGCAAAAATATTCTTATTTGTATTGTGTTTTTTTGAGACTCAATAATTTTTATTTTAATAATTAATATAAATAACATATAAAATCAAATTATTACATAAAATCAGATATTTTATTACAATATATTTTTATTGACCTTTTTAAGAAACTTGTTTTCTAAAATCATATAAATATTTAAATAATAACCATTTTATTACGAAGCAATGAAATATTTATTATATACAGTTTTTAAGTAATATTTTAATATTATATAACGAAAAATATTTATTAAAAAATTTAATACATTTTTGATTAAATCATATTATAAAGAATATATACATATTTATAGTATAAATTACAAGTGTCACTTTTAAAAGTAGTCTTTATTGATTTTGTAATATAAATTCTTTACTTACCTTTGAATTCAGATTAAATCTAATCAAAATACAATATAAATAGAATATTCATTGGAAATTAAAATAGCTGACCAGAAAATTGGCAGCGACTTACATATCCTCGGTAGTATAGTGGTAAGTATCCCCGCCTGTCACGCGGGAGACCGGGGTTCGATTCCCCGCCGTGGAGATTTTTTTAAAATACTTTGAATATATTTTTTTAATTTTAAAACACACAAAAAATAATCTCCACGGCGGGGAATCGAACCCCGGTCTCCCGCGTGACAGGCGGGGATACTTACCACTATACTACCGAGGATTGTGTGCACCGATTCTAAGCTAATCTTACTATACTATTAATAATAAAATATCAAGCATTGATTATCTTATCTTTTTATTTACTATATCGTATAATATATAAAGTTTTATCAGTTTCGCTTACAATTTTCAATACAAGCCGCATTAAAGAAGTTATCAGCGCGTTTTAATTATAGTAAAAAGCGGTAGATGTGTGTGTGTTCGTTTCGTAGAAAACATCAAAAACATTTCTGAGGCCACCACGGTCACTCACAAGGGAACAAAAGCTTCACTTTGAGCTTCCCTTTCGCGAATCAAGCGCGAGCTTTTTGCCCAAACTTTCCTCACGGAGGGTGTGCACACTCGTGGTTGAGCACAACCCCCCCCATTTTCACCCCCCCTGCTTGATTATTAATTAAATTTCAATACAAAGCATCGCCGAAGAACTTTCCTGGCCCAGGCGATGTTTGACGTGAAACCCTTTTGTACGATGGCTTCGCTTAAAAACCCAGCTGCATTATTACAAATTTCTCGTTAGTCGCTCCAAATGAGCTCTTATGTTTGACTTTAACGAGCAAATACACATGTCGATATGTGGAATTTAATTAGACTTGTATTATGTAATGTAACGCGTACAACATCTTGGATTTTGATTAAGGAACGATTGTTCCGAGCGCATGTTTGATACCCCTAATATTTTATACGTGTTTCTTTTCTTATGCAAATTAAGTCAAAATTTTTAGCAAATATATCAAAAACTTAATGTCATATTATTATCACTGAAAGTAAATATTTAATGCTTTGAGTAATATATAAATTTAAAATTAAAGGTTAAGTAACTTATCAATTGCTCCAGCGATGGTAGAGTATCAGTAGCAATTAGTTTAGACGATTGTGTATTGAAAAAGGTTTATATTTTTTTATTATACTTTATCCTGGATTATAATCCAGAATAAAGTATAATAAAAGTATATAAAAAAAAATTTTGATTGCGTCCTTTTATCATATTAAGTCAAATCTTATCATACCTTATTCCTATAAACTATAGTATTTTTATTCAAAATATCTTCCTTATTTTAAATAGTAATCTACATCTCCTTGCATTATAAAAAAATTAGAAGAAACAATTTTTGATATTGTTCATAAATAAGGTTCATCGCAAAAGTAAGTGTAGTTGATTTGCATGTCCAGACTTTTTCCATTTCGATCGATTGAATCAATGCTGCGCTACCTCTAATTGTGTATGATCATGTTTTGTTACCTAATCTTATTTATAACAAAGTATCTTATCATGGTACAGCATAAAATTGTGTTAAAATAAATAAATTTTCCACCTAGACACTAGTAAATTTAACTGAAGATTATGGAGATTGTGATTTTAAAGTGGCACGCAACTTTAGTTTCAAAAATAAAAGTAGTTTTTAGAATTATTCTTATAGAATTCATACCGGTTAATTTTTTTTGGAATAACCTGTAAAACTTTATTAAAAGCAAATTTATTTGATAAAGTAATAATAAAAGGCAAAACTTGGGCATTTAAATAGGACCCTAAGCTTAAGCATCAATGTAATGAATAACACACAGATTTTATTCCTCGTCCTAAAAAAATGAGAAAGTTAAGAATATTTTGATCGCCTTATAATTGTGTAAAATTAGTTTTACCTTCTATATTTGCGATATCACAGTCAGTTCAAGAGATATATATTTCATCATTATTCATAATTGAGAAAGAGATGGCAATTTTAGGTTTATGCCCCTACTGTTAGCTCTAAAGCACACGATACGGATATACGTTCAATATACTTACTTTTGAAATAATGTGCATAGCATGAATTAGCCTCTTAATTTAATAAAAACGTTTTCTTTAAGATCTCATAAATTATAAATCATAAAACTCAGTACCATATTTTCATTTTGCATCACAAGTATTCATAATTAATTTTTAAAATTGCAAGGTATGCATAAATGCTATTTTTTTTATCGATTCCAATAAAGTAACTTTGCACGTTTTAAACACGGTAGTGTATGATGATGTGTGGATAATAAAAAACCACCGAGGTGGTCCGTTGCGATACAAAGCCAAAATATCCACGAAAAAAGCCCCAAAATAACTTAACTGCATCGCCGCTGGCCGGACGAAAACAGACATAAAAAACGGACGAAAAACGAAAACCGGAAACAAAAAACCGGAGTGGGCAGCGCAAGCGGCCGCCAATACTGGAAAAATAAAACCGGAAAAAAGAGTTCGGGGCTCGTGAAAAAAACGCGACACCGATTCCATGCAAACACCGACACCGTTTTACTTGCAATTTCTGGCCGCACCGCAATATGGATTTTGCGGGATCGCTCCACTATTATTCACATTTATAAACACGAACGTTTTAATTTACATTTTTGCATTTATCCATGTATGTATGTATGTACATGAGTATATTTGTGTTTCGAAATGGCAATAATTTTACATTAAAAAATGTAAATGAATTCTTTAAGGAAGCGTAGTGGATTACTATATTATACTAATTTTCTAAAAAAAAAAATATGAGGAAAAGTTAAAAGCTTGGTGAGTTGATTGTATAGTACTAGACCCACATTTTTTGAGTTGTTGTGGGAAGTAGTATTAATCATTAGTATATCCGCAAAACTTAAGAGTCAATTCGTTAATTTGAGACTTGAATTTTCTGAAGTGCTCATGATATTTTATAAAAACAGTAAAATAGAAAAAGATGCAGTAATTATATTTAAATAAATTTATTAAGACACGGTAAATATATTTAGAGCATGTCCTTTATTAAAAATGGTCGAAAAGTGGGCAATGAAATTTAATTATGGAAGAGAAAGATAAATAAATAATATGGATAATTAGGGCTTAAGCAATAGTTATGATTGACAATTGATTTCTAACTCATTTTGAGTAATGTTTTCTGACGGTTAAAAACGTTTTCGTTTTAAGCAGTTGTCCGACTGATCCTAATATTATTATGGAAATGGATGTGACATCGATTCGCCATTATGAGCCTGAATTAAAGAAACTGTTAAAACAATGGAAGAATATGGGTTTATTGCCTCTCGAGATAGATACAAAGTAGTCATTGTAATAGTACACAGTAGTCTTAAAAATTTTCTAATTAGTGCTTCTCTAAATAATTGATTGTGTATCGAATTGAGTTTCTCTTGTTGATCTCTTGCTGTGGCAAGTGTCTGTCAAGCTAGCAAGTGTCTGTCAAGCTATTGTTCCTTTACAGATACTTGGACGAAAGGAAAAAGGCGTATTTAAACCAATTTTACTGTATTGTCAAACTCCGAAAATGTCTTCCTTATAATCAAGCACGAATATATAATATATCTCCCGGGTGAATTTTTATAAATTTATCCATTGTAATCGCTTTTTGACTACAAAAAAATCAAGAATATAAAATATAGTTCAGCAAAGCAATGCTTACTGTATAATATTTAATATCTGTCACGCTCATTATTTATGTCGCTCATTATTAAGTAATTTATATGTTTTCACACAGAAACTTAAAATAACAGGGAAAAGGCGGATTCAGACTAATTAGACTGTATTGTCAAACTCTGCTTGTATTGTTATTAACACATAGTTTATAATAATAATATTAAACTCATTAGTATTTAATATATTTTTTATGGAGCTATTTCATAATGTTTTGCAACACATATTACAGTTTCTATCTGGCAATTTTTTTTATAACTTAACCTTTACTTAAAAAACACCAATTTATTATATATAAATTACGTTTAATAATAAGTAAGATTTTAGTTTATAAAAGTATGTGCCAAAAGTTATTAATTTTTATTTTAATACTATTTTATTATCTATTATAGAACATATTTAACTATTTATATCTTTACTATTTTCTGTAAAATTTTTCGAAGGCAGTTTTTGCTTTTTTATATACCATTTTAAGAAAAAAATAATTCATTTTTATTTTTATTTTATCTAATTTCTATAATAAAATGTTTTTTGTTACCTAACTTATTTCCTAAGATTTTATTTTTCGAAGTAAAAAAATAAAATTTGGCATTTTAAAATATTATAGAACATATTTAACCTCTACTATTTTCTGTAAGATTTTCAAACAGAGTTTATTCTTTGTTATGTACCATTTTAAGAATAGAGTAAATATTTTTTATTTTTATTTTATCTAATTTCTATAATAAAATGTTTTTTATTACTTAACTTATTATATGGTAACTTATTATATGATTAGAATTATTGCAGTGTTTTTACGTGTTCTTAAATTTCGTTAAATTCTACAAAAAGAATAAAAAAAAATTAATTTTTTTTACACATTTTTAAGATTTTCTAAGATTTTTTAATAAAGTCAAAATATTTTTAATACTTTAAATAGCCGTTATTAAAAAAGGGCGATTCAGTCTAGTTTACGAACTTGGCCGATATATTTATTGTACAAATGCAATATTTAAAATTAAAAATAAAATTAAAATAAAACATATTTTATTTTTATTTTTTCAAAATTTTTTATACAATTTTTTTAATTAAATCTTTCTTTTTATGTATTCAAAATATCCACTAGTTGTGAAAAAAATAGTGAATTAGGCTTACAAATGAACTTGAAAGTTTTATTTTAATATCACTAAAACCACAATAGTTATCATGTCCTTAAAAATCCACATAAATAACAAAAAATATGTGAAAAAAACATTTTTTTCTTCATTCTTTTAAAATAGAGGCTTAGAACAATTATATATAAGATTATTTTATAAAAAATATTTTTTTCATGTTCAATATTCAAAAATAAATGGTGGATCAGACTGGCTATCAAATCTTACAGAGATATTTATAAAATCTATGTATAGAATAACTTTTATAAAGCAAGGTGGCTGATATAATTCGATAGACCGACTAGATCGTCAAATGATTCCAGCTGATAAAAAATCGATGTGCAGTTTCTAAAAAAATGTCACAAAATTTTGTATTAATTAGTGTTTAAATATATATATTATATATACATTAAATTATGTTTGTACACTCCTTTATAATATTGATTGTGTTTGAGTAAGCTTTCTTTACTATTTTAGTTATTTAACTTTTACCTTATAGTATTCCCAGTATTACAATCATGGAACATCTCGAAAAACTCGTAACAAAACAGAACAAATAGAAAAAAATGTTTTATGGTATATGTCATTATGATTTCTTGAAATTTTTCATAAATATTAAAAGAAAATATCCTGGAAAAAATGGGTTAAAATTACGGCTGTTATCATTTCCTCAAAAACGAGCATAAATGACAAAAAAAACCTTAAATTTTAATTATTTTTATTCAAGATTTTTTTTAATGGAGCTAAATAAAATATATTTTAAATTGCCACCAGTTTGAAAAAAATGTGGTTCAGACTGGCTTACGAATTTAGCCAAAATATTTACAAGCTCTATTTTTAAAATAAGTATTTTAATACACATAAATTAAAAAAACTTAAAAAATTTAATATCGTTTGACCTTCAATTTTTTTTAAAGATATTTTATTGAGCTACGATGCATGGAAAATCTATCTGAAAACTAATATGTTAAAAATTATTGAATAATGTTATACATAGAATGTCATTATTTTAAAACAGTTATAAAAAGTTATTTAAAAATATATATTATAGTTTATAATATCAATATGTTAATAAATAAAAATAAAAATATAAACTCCACGGCGGGGAATCGAACCCCGGTCTCCCGCGTGACAGGCGGGGATACTTACCACTATACTACCGAGGACTGTATCGGCCCGGAGTATTTCGAAGAAAATCTATTCGTAAACTGACCTACTACACGTATATCAAACATAGACTCGCATACTAAAAATAAACGTTACTCTCGCTTAATCATACTTATTTCTTATCTCAATTCGTTCCGGCGTATGTATAAGTGAAGATATATTTATTTTACAATACGATCGACTTAACTGTTCTCCATTATGTATATTCATCAATGGACCATGAAAAGAAGCTGGGCACTGAAAAGACTTGACAAACGAGCGAAAAGTTTACTAGTATTGATTGGCAGTCCCGCGGGATTATGCGGTGGACCAGCTCGGCGAGGCTGTGGCATCTGTACCTAGATTAACTCTCCGTGATATGTGCCCCGCAGAGGAACTACTACACTGCCGCATAGGAAATGGGATACCTCCTCGATTGGATTTAACTACCACTTAATATATTGCTGTCGTGAAACACTACTAACTGCAACATTTTAAATCTGTACACATACACACAAAGAACATCTTTAGACCAGTGATTCATAAGTTTCTATACTTACGATCCACTTTTAGAATATTAAACTTTGGTAACGACTTATTTTATTTATTTTTATAATTTTAAATATTTAGTTTTCAAGCTAGTATGTTGTTTACAGATATATAATAAAATATCAGATGAACTAAAATACTGTAATCTACGAATAAGTATGATATGTTGAGACGAATAGAATAAAGGCATATTACTGAGATACTAAAGCATTATATAAGTCCAGAAATAGTTTATGTCTAAAAAGAGACATTATAATATATTATTAAAAAATATATTAAGGAAAATAAGATAACTCATAAAGTACCACAGTCAGGTTCATTATTGTTTGCGTCATATGTAAATGATCATCAAAGATACTGATCGCTCAAATTTGATACGGCTTTGAGAAGTTAAAGATAGTACGTTCTTATAGGTCTGATTAGCAATTTCATTATAAAATGTTGTGAAGTCAGTCTCACTGCTTCTCTAAAGCGTATTTTGATCTACTTCTCAAGACGTCATTATTCACTGTTCTTTGGAAATGCACAAAGATATTCCTATTCATAAAATGGTGAAAAATTGTCAATTAAGTAATATAAATTGTTTTGCATTCTGCTGATTTCCATGCGTAAATTCTTATTATCGAAGTGGGTTCTTAGATCACCAAAGCAAAAATAAAGCCGCCGGCCGGTTAGGGTAATATAAAATCGCAAAAAAATGTTGGCCATTCAAATATTTACGATCTTCCAAGAAAGTATGCATATTTTCAAACATCTGACACGAACACGTTTAGAAAGATATTATCTGAGTGTCTTCTTTTATTGTTTAATCAAAAAATTTTGTCATTCACAACTTACTTTACTTTACCTACGCAATGTTGTAAAAAGAGCAGTGGTTGTAAACCTTTAAAAAATAATCGTTCAAATTTAAAAAATGCTTTATAAAATATCTCTAGAAATGAGAATTCTCAATTTTACATTTTTATCGAGAAATTCTTGAGAAATATTAGTTACCATTTCTTCAAAGTGGACGTGCACATAGATGCGAGACTATTATGCTCACGGGACGTCCCTGATTCTAATTTCAATCACTTCACAATCATTATTAATAGAATTTACGTATGAAAATGATATCATAAAAATGCACGAGGCACACATATCCTCGGTAGTATAGTGGTAAGTATCCCCGCCTGTCACGCGGGAGACCGGGGTTCGATTCCCCGCCGTGGAGATTTTTTTAAATATTTAAAATATATTTTTTAATTTTAAAACACACAAAAAATAATCTCCACGGCGGGGAATCGAACCCCGGTCTCCCGCGTGACAGGCGGGGATACTCACCACTATACTACCGAGGACTGTACTGAACAAATGCAAAATTATATTTTTCTACCAATTGTTAGATTGGTTTGATAACATTATGATCAACTTCTAATCACACACATGATAAGAAGTTAATCATAATGTTATCATTGCGGCTGAAAGTTAGTTTTCCTGATTTTTCATACATTCATCTATGCCAAAGTAATATGTTAAAAATTTTAAGTCACTATCAAATGAGTTAAGCTAACGAAATATAAACCTATAAAATAAATCATATATACCTAACATATTTCATATCCGATTAAAGTAAAAAAAAGTTACTCGAACGTCGATTATAATATTAAAAAATAAAAAAATAAAAAACAGCTATTGACCCCGACGTGATTTGAACACGCAACCTTCTGATCTGGAGTCAGACGCGCTACCGTTGCGCCACGGAGTCGTGTCTAATCGAAGCTCAGAAAACCGTTCGTAAGTGAGTACTAGTATCTAAATTAATCTAAGTTTATTTTCACAGATATGCCGCAATTCGGACTCGGATCGGGAAACTCGCACTGGGGCTACGGCGGCACGGGGGCGTATTCCCCGTACCTGACTGGTGGGGCGCTGTCATCGTGCGCGGGCCCCACCGCGCCTCAGTTTGGACCTCCCGCTCTCACCTTCCCGGGGGCGCCGCCCGACCAGCCCACGCCCCAATCTCAAGACTTCACGCCCAACACCAGTGAGTATGGAGATGTAATTTTATTTGCTACTAAAACCTTTATAAAACGATATTTCACTATAAACTATTCGGGTAGCTTGAGAGATGGTAACTAGGGTTTCTGGCTCGATTCTATATGTATCTGGGTATTTTATACCATTCCACTGGTTAAAGACTAACTGACATGTCAATGGTCTTTTATTCACTAGATTACCGGCAAATAAGATTTATTTTAAACCTCAAAAACATCATTTAAAATCTGTATTAAGAATTATTACCCATTATCAAATGAATGCATATAATTTTATTCATTTCAAACAATGTATTTTTTTAACATATATGTATAGCAAATTTATTTGTATAAATATGATTTTCACACGAATATTTATATTTTAAAGTCAATAAGTAAAAAATTGACGATTAGCTTATGAATATTAATTTATAGATATTAATAAATTTTAGTATAATTCATAACCGTCTTCTCAGTTTTTAAAGTAACGATATTCTTTCTGATTGGACGGTTATTGTTGTGATACTTAAGAAGGTAATTATATTATATATACTTTTAATAATTGAGAATCAAAGTAAAATGTTGCAATTTTTTTATTTAAATTAAATAAATAATTAATTTTAAGCCAATAAGTTTTATTCTCTATCGCTAAATTTATTTATCCTTCATTAGAAAAAAATAAACTCAGTTATTTTTAAATGGTATAACATTTTTGAGTGAAGATGTGTTAGTTTAAAATATATGTTACAGTGAATGTGTATTTTTCAGCAAGTTATATTCTTCCTTTTATCAAATTTATTTTACATACTAGCCCAGTATTTTTATATAAATTAAAATATAACCATCCTGAGCTAATAGATTATCATATAATTTTAAAACACAGAAAAAATAATACATAGAAAGAAAAAACCCATAAAATAATACAATTACATCATTCGACCGGACCAGCTCCTCGTAGCTGACATTATAATAGCTCAATGTGCAATGTCAGTGTATTAAGGATCAATATGGCGACCACCATATAGTTCTTTGATATCGGTCATAATTGTTTCGAATGAATTGTTAAAAAGTGTCTTCTTTAGCGATCTACCTAATAGTAATTCTGAAATTAATAAGCACCGTGTTTTAATTTTTTTTTACATTTTTATGAATAGTTGCAGCACTAAATTTCATCTTTCTTTTTCACCACCTTCTTAAAAACAATAGTTACATTTATAAATATCTTATTTCAACTTCTTATTTGAAAGTCTAAAAGTCATTTTCACCAATTCCCTTTACTTTATTTAATTTTCAACGTATTATTTATTAACACTTTTTAGTTCTATCATTTTTAAAACATAATTAAAAAAACAATCTAATAAAAACGTTGTTGCAGCTATGTCCAAATCTCTTACAATTGCGTTTAATGAATGTTCGTTAGTATTTAGGCACTGACCGTATCATTTGTTCGAGTCCATTTGTTTTTGTGATTTGCACAAATATGTCGATCATTACTGGCGTAGTCACCTCAAGTGGACGTCCCAAACGATGTTTATTACTTGTGGATGTACGACCACGTTTAAACTCATTTACCCAATAATATTATAGATGTTCTATGAACTTCATACAACTCGGCTTTGATTTCTTTCGGGGTTTTGTCTTTTAAATGAAAATGTTTAATCACTTCACGAAATCATGTATTTATTGTTTAAAAATAATAAAAGGTTGTTTGCTTCAATCGATTGTAAAAATAAAAAGACGCCATAGAAATCGCTAATAATTCGACAGCAGTATATTATTGACGGATGGTATTTTTCAGAAACAAACTTGTTTCGATACTACTAGCGCTATCTCTTAGAATTTGTAAAGAGCTATTGACCTACTCACCTATCCTCGTATCATGCAATGCCAACAAAGAAAAAACACTTTTTTTGTTTTTTGAAAGTGACAAATACATAAAGTAAATCGCAAAATGGCTTTTTAGCTAATCTTTTTGGCTAATTTCTTCACATATATCAAAGAGGTCCTGCCAGCTTTGAAATGTTTGTTGACTTTATTCAAAAATTACATTGTATTTTTTTATGGTGCTGTTTTTGGTGAAAATTTGACAGTTTTATACATTTGTACAGGTTCGTTACCAATGGCAGATTATCGAAAGAATATTTCACTCCTTTAGGGGTTCCACAAGAGTCCAAAGTAGGCCCTCTACTCTTTACGTTATTTATTTTTAGCATTATTTATTATTATTTTTAATATACTATGCATTAGAACCACTTCTCTATTTATAATTATACGAAAGGATAAACACAAATTAATGTGTTTTTGCGTTTAAAAAGAAGCACCGTTGGGAGACCACTTAATGGGTTGTATACGCACCATAAATCATAAAGGATTAGGATTTGTCACCTTGAGAGTAGATAACGCGCGTAGCCGTTTCCAATCTGCCTTATCGACCAACGGAAAACTATATTCGTAGAAATTCACCATCTTTCTCTGATTGGTCGTCCCGCTAAAAAAGGGTGGACCAAAGAAACCATAGAGGTAGAAGTAGTGTAAATACTGGGACCTTGGCATCCATGAATTATTTACACTCAGATATTTCGTCTGATCACTTTCTTTTCGACACTTCGTCTGACACAGACTTGAACATTCAGATCGTAGTTCAAGGCATACAAGCTTTAAGAGACCTTTAACCGCAACCAATTGGAAGAAATTTTAACTTCGGACCCACGGACAACCCATCTCAGCTGTTGCGCAACAAACAATTCATCATTGTCCTTACACCCTCGGACTATAAACTTATTAGTATATGGTATTATTTTTCTACCGTCGTGACGCGCTAGAATAAACTTTTAAGTCAGGTTTGTCTTATTTTAATTTAAATAAATAAATATATGTTCAAAATTGAATCATATTCTTGTTCTAGAAATAACCACGGAGTAAAATTTTCTGATGCTAAATGGTAATTTATTAGCGTATGACCATGCACATAGATTTTCAAATTTTCTCAATGAAATCTATACTAATAAATTCCTAAAATAAGAACTTGCAATTGTTTAATATCAATTATAAATATTTATTCTCATTAATAAATAGAGAAAAAACATTTATGTGTCGAGATCAGAACCTTGAGTAATTCTTGATGTGGCAATGTTTTCAGATGCCTGTTGAATTGAACATATTGACAACGATCTTAAAGTATGATTAAAAAAATCATTTTGCGTTAAATCATAAAAACTCAAACCCATGTTTTTTATAACTAAGATCTGATTTTGTTTATCCTGTTGTTATTACCCAAGCACCATTAGAAAAGAGACACTTTACTTTTGATATTAACTATTATCATCACACTTTTTAATTCTGAACACCAATTTTTTTATAAATATTTTAATATATCTGCTCGATCATTGTTTACTGAATTTCTCTTTTTAACATAGCCACGCGTATGAGCACACATGTGTTGCGCATATATAAAATATTCATATGAAAACGTGCATAGTCCAATTGAAAAACAGACCGCATTACAAATATACCAATATTTCAGCCGTGTTTCAGTCGCGTCGTTTGTTTATATGTACGTATGTAAGTGTATTCAATATGCACCGAACAAACGGTGATGGGAAACTATAATGTATAGGGTGTTTCGGCAATGTGTAGTTATTATTATTTATGTGCTTGTGCAAAATAGTTGTGCAGCGTGCGGTGCAGTGTTTGTGTGGCGCTGAACTGTGAGGTGACGTATCCGGATTGGCAAGCTGGGTAACTAAACTAGTTCACTGAGGTCATTCGGCGAGGTCATTGTACTGACTATTATTAAGTGAAAGGGAAAGGATGCTGGCTTAATAGCATAACGTGACAAATACACGTAACGGAATATATTTATTATTTTATTAATTTATTTAGCTAATATAACTAATTTTTACACTAAATATAACACATAATATAAACATAAACAGAAAATAAAAAAAAAAACTTTATATTATAATTTATTTCTTAATGCACAAAGGTGTTTCTATATTCCATTTATGAAACCTGCTACAGTTTTATTTTTGCGGATTGTCTTAGGAATATTATTATACAAATTCAGACCTCCGTACATAATTCCTAAGTTATCTTATACCTAACTATTCTTAAATTGTCATCATTAAATCTATGTACATCTTTATTTTTTATTAAATACTTATTAAATATTATAGTAATATATTATATATAAATATTAAAACATTCATCTTTGATATTTCTTTAAGATTTAACCATTCCAATCTATCAATCGTACTTCTGTAACTAGTAAATATAAGATATTTTTTTTAAGACTACTCTCATTGCCCTATTTTTTAATTTTGCAACATCATTTCATCTAATTTATTAAACATATCTAATATTATTATACAATAATTAAAATATATTATTATATTATTGTAAAAAAAATTGTGTTTATAGCATATTTTTCATTCTAGATAATATACTTATTTTTGTACTAATTTTTATTAATATGTAATTACAATCTATAATTGCTCCTACATATTTTATAATATCAACTATCTATATAATACAGTTATCTATATCTTCAAACATATATATTCATACTTTTAGCTTTCGTTGAATGAATAGATTATTTAAAATATGATACTAAAAACACTGCACTATTTATCAAAAAATATTTATAAACTATTTTTAATTAATTTAATCGGCACTGGTTAACAACTTAAGTAATATTAACAAGAAACAAGTATCAACATAAGTAATAAAGAATTTGTTCTTGATATTGTGTTTATTTTTTGTAATTCGTAAAATGCATGTAATAATTTATTACGATATTCATCAACAAGTTTGGGAAAATCTAGAAAAACCTAACATATGTTTATCGATTAGAACTAAACTTATTTTAAAATCACTAATTCCTATTTACCAGACGCGAAAGAAATAGTAAACATCTCGGGTCCATATGAACTTCAAATTCAGGTATTAGTCTGGCTTTAACCATTAATTTAAATTATGCGCATCTTGACTTAACAGGTTACCCCAATCACGACGGTAAAAAAATAATACATATTATAGTATGTATATGAAAAAATAAATAAAATATACATGGCCAGTTCCTCGTAGCTAACATTAAATAGATTAATGTACAATGCCAGTGTATTAAGGAGCTGGATGACGAGAGACAATTGCGAATTGAATAGTACGGACGTCATGGCTCTAATGGGTATCAAAAGGAATTGTGACTTTCGAAGACGTTCCGAAACCCAAAACTGAAATTCATCGAAAATAGTTTGATTGTCATAAAGAAATGCTTAGTGACATAAAACTTTCTGCGAGAACTTTCGTTTGAAAAGTATCGCCGTACATGTACGGTGGTAGATCTTTCCCTGTTTTTAGGTACCCCATAAAACTGAATATATAATAAATAAAAAACATTATAATTACAAAAATAAAAAATATTTGAGCATCCTCGATGTCTTACCGCAAACTTTACCGATGCTAATTTTTATTTAATAAATATCGCTTATTTTTTTAATTGTTAGTGAACTTGATAAAATAAAACTGAAAAAATAATTTAACTTAGTCATTTTATTTAATTTCTGCGACAAACGAAGTTGAGAATTGTTATACATTTAAATTTACGAATTGTGACGCATTGGGCTAACGTGTTTTATGATTTAATTTAAGACGTAATCATTTTGTTATATATTATATGTACTTTGCAAGCACACTGTTGCACCTGGCGAGTGCATCGGAAAATATGAATCGATACACAATATGTGCAGTATCTGGATATGTGCACATCGGTTGGTGGTGGTGCGTTGATAGAGATGCGACGGTGCCCGTCGAGGTACCTGTGTGGAGAGTGGCCGCCGTTAGATTTATCTGTTTGCCATACCTCGGCGGGCCCATCAATCAATTTGATGGCCACTATTTTATCTGGACGCCCGAAACGTACTGGCCGGCGGGCGTCAAAATTATGTGGGTCGGCTTTGCGATTATTTCACAACAAATTCCAAAATTCCACCTCCACCACCACCACTTACAGTCATAACAATACATATACTTGTTTTGCTCATAATGAAGTACAGAATTTCTCTCGACGTTTCGAATTCTATGTTCAACTCATTATCATGGGTATCTGAGATATATCATCAATGCAGAAAATAATGTCATATGTTTATCAACAGGTGTCTCTTTGGTTTGCATATATACTTCAAAATCACTTATATATCCAGAACCACTAAATTACGATGGTAATAAGACAATAAGTCATTTTAAAACAGTATAAAAACACATTATTTTGAGTAAATTCATTTTTATTTCTCAACATTGTCGCATTTTAGCTCGATACACATAGCCCAGCGTTTTTCAACCTTTTCAAACCATTCAAAAAGAAAGATTCCGGAAGGCCCTCAAAATGTGCTTCATTTTTGGCGATAGCCTCCTCATTTGACGTCATCTTTATCTTCATTTTTGGAATGAGTAAGAAGTCGCTGGAGGGAAAAATCTGGTAAATATAATGGTCGAGGCAATAATTCGAAGCGAAATTCATGCATTTTTGCTTTCGAAACTGCGCAAGTGTGTGTACTTCAACCACACGATTACGTTTATTCTGCACTTTGAGCAAACAATTTGACTCGTCGATCATTTCTGGCGTAGTCACCTCAAGTGAACGTCCCGAGCTATGTTCATCACGTTTAAGCTCATTCATCCAACTGTAAACAGTTTTAAATAGTAGAGATATGCCATGAACTTCATCCAACTCGGCTTTGATTTCTTTCGGTGTTATGCTATTCAAATGAAAGTGTTTAATAACCACACGAAACTTGTTTTTTCCCATTGTTTAAAAATAACAATCGATTATAAAAATAAAAGAACGCGATGGAAACGGCTGACAATTTATCAGTCAGTCTATTGACAAATGAAACTTACTACTAGCGCCGTCTTTTGGATTTTTTAAGGACTTTTTCACCTAACACAATATGTAGATATTCGTGAAAAGTGGATATCGAGCACCGTGTCTAAAGAAGAATTTTCGGATCCATTTCACCATTGATACGACAAGGAACTGTACGAGTTGTATCAGGAGCCTGGTGTCATCAAGTATATTAAAATACAACAAAAACAAAATTTGACTGTTTTTTTCTCGGTAATACCAGTTTTGAAAATCCCAGTATTATTGCAATCCTTAGTCGTCACTGCTTTTACAAATTGCATTTAAGTTTTTAAAGCGTTAATTGCGCCTAAAAGGAAATTTTAGCGTCATGCTGTTAAATTGTTATACAGTGCTTATATAAATCCATTTATTGTGTTAATAAACATATAATAAAAATACGGTTCATATCAAGACATAATTAATGGGATCAGCCACCATGCAATCTGCACCCCTACAGTTATAGTTTTTAATATAATCAACCACTTACTTAAAAAAATAATTTTTGTTCTCAGTTTTACCGGACACAACGGCCTCAGATCTGGACCAACACCTATCAGGCCTTGTGGGCACACCTCCGTCCCACAACCATTCCTCCACAACTTCGAGTCTTCTGGTTCCAAGATACCCCAACAA
Organism: Plectrocnemia conspersa; assembly: GCF_051122295.1. NCBI lineage: Eukaryota > Metazoa > Arthropoda > Insecta > Trichoptera > Polycentropodidae > Plectrocnemia > Plectrocnemia conspersa. The sequence goes on along the minus strand of NW_028277175.1, from coordinate 7,389,724 downwards.
CAACACAGGAGACTTCAGCTTATCAGCAGGACCCAGATCTCTCAGCGACAACAGTTCTCAAGCCGAATCTCCAGTGCAAGACGATCTACTAACATCAAACACTGGATCGAACTTGGGCATCACACACTTAGGAAACACTGCGAACTCTACCAACTTCCCATCCCTCATGTCCAGCCATCAAAACTCTACATCCGGCTACCCAACTGGCAACTGCAACAACTCCTTATATCCTGTATTACCGGCTAGTTTGCTCTATAGCCAATTATACACAGCTGCCAATCAAACACATAATTTCCATCCTCTACATTCGAACTCTATACACTCTGCTCAGAATCATCATAACGATCTTCAGTCGATGATGGATCAGATAACTTCTACTACAGGCAGTCATAGGCAGCAGCACATGTCGTTGAATCAGAACAGTGGTGGTAGTGATTTGCTCGGTGGTAGTTCTTGTGCAGCGGCTGCTGCTAGAGGCGGTGAAGACGGTAGAGGCAATGGTCTCAATGGACAGAGAGGACAGCAGCAGAACGACGGCAATGCGGTAGTTTGGAGGCCGTATTAATGAATTGTTATAGTTTTAAGAATAACACTGAAGCAATCTAGTTTTAAGTAGTACTGTGAGATATTCTAAAAACAATCTGGACGTTGTAAGATAACAGAGGTGTGTACTTATTTTTGTTCATTCATTGTGTTATTGATATTTTTATTTTTTAATTACGAAAACGTGTATGTGATTTATATAAGAAATAAAATTTCTTTAAAATTATCGGTAAATCGAAATTTATCTAATTAAGATTAATTATAAAATGATGTAAAAATTACCATTTTTTATAAATTAAAAGATCATGATTCAAAACAGAAATCGTCCGTTACATATGTTTTCCTTATCATTGTTTTTTTTCTATATTTGATATTAATTTAATAATTAAAAAATATTACTGTTTAAAATGTTTATTATGTATATTTTTAATTTAATTATAATTTTATGGGTAATAATTAAAAAAAAAAAATATTTAAAGAAATGATCGTGAATCTTTGGCTTAATAATAAATATAATTCTAAAAGTGACATTAAAATTTTATCTTTAGAAAAATCAGGGCAAGGATATACATATATGTATATATTATTTACTCAACAATTTTTATTAATTGTGATTAGTATTATTTTAAATATTGATAAAATTTAAAGATGCAGTCACATTGTATTGTTTAATAATCATAAATAAATTTCAGTCAAATGGATAAGGAAAATTGAAAGAAATGGTTTAATATAAAAATCACGAGCTATAAAATATTAGTTTTTTTAAGGGTAAATCAGAGTTTCTGTAATATTTTACTTTTCATTATTTAATCGAAGCCTTAAATTATTTATAAAATTATATAGGCAAAGATTCATTCACGTTACGACATATTAAACCCCACGTTATCATAATTGTTTTAACTATTATTATTACTTTAATTATGTATGTATTATTATTACTTTATAATGTAAATATCATGCGCTCATGAACTGAAAATAGTTGAATTGTTGTAAAAATTGTAAATTTTACATAGATTAAATAATTTGTAGATAATCGGAAATTAATTTTAAAGTCATAGATAATTGTATTATAATATAAAATCGAATCGATGCACAGTTTTATTATATAAAATTTTATTTTTAATTTATCAATTCAAATGAAAGTGTAAGTATGTATTAAACTATAATATAATAACGTAAATTTGTCATATTTAGCGATGGAATCATAGTAAATAGGAGTGAAAAACCAAAACATGACCTCAAATTTGTAGTTAATAAAAAATATATAAATAAAAAAGAAAGAAAAACGACAAAGCCACACCCGAAAATATTTTATATATTGTATATATTATATATGTAGATAAGCACAGGTGTTCAGGTGGTTTACTGTTTTTTTATTATTAAAATTAAAATATGTTTTGGTAAGTACTTTTATACTAAAGTATAAAATTAAAAATGCAACACGATTATGATGCGTGTTTGTATGTGCAATATTATGTTTATTCATATGAAAAATTTATTTGGTTTACGTTATTGTATTAAGAAATGTTGTATGTTAATATTTGCGAAAACTTCGTCAAATGTCGAAGGTAATCTGCAATCATCCATTTGTTGCATTTGATTGTTTATAAATTGTGTTTTTAAAAATAAAAAAGTCATAAATATTACTTCATGTTTTATTTAAAAAATATTTAGGATTGGAATAAGATTATGTTACAATCATTATAAATCAGCGCAATTAAAATGTGACAAGAACAATAAAGGAAATTTCACTTACTGGCTGGAAAGTAATTTTGTGGATAAACAGCTATCGATATGACGCTAAAATTTTCTTTCCAGCGCAATTAGTACGTTTAAAAACAAATATTTATTGTAGCACGTGTTGAAATACAAAATAACAACATATTGGGTTTTTGATTCACAAAAAATATATATAGTACCATTTCTCTATTACCGATCGTAACATTTGTGTCACAATCCATATGATAGTACTAGACTTAAATTAAATAAATAATCGAGATTTAAGTACCAGCTATTGCACTAATGGTCAAACAGGAAAATTGTTGATCCTATTTATTTTTCTAAACAATGTACTCGCTACCACTGGAGCTAGCGTCAAACCAACACAGACACAATACTAGTCAAGATCTTAACCCTAACTGATTTTCCATTTGAATCGTCATATTTTGTTTAGTTATCTTTTATCAGAGCTTCGAGACAGCTTGTAGACTTAATATTTAAAATCATAGCAGGAATAATCTATTACATTTCTATATACGTATTGTATATCTAGTGATTTTTTTGGCATTGAAGCACTAGAACAGCGTTTCAGTATTTTTTAAGACGAATTTTCCAAGATTTTTATTTAACTTAAAAAAATAGGTTTGGTCTATGTGTTTTAAAAACAAGGTGGAACTCTAGTTAAAACGAAAATAAAAATAAGACTTTAATTAGAAAGAATATATTCTGTCAAAGAAACATTAGTTTAACTCACTTTACTTAAAAATTATTCACACAGAATCTGCTGTTCATAGAGCAGCATTAAAAATAGTTGCTAAAAGCGAAAAAATAATCTTTAGCATGTTTTATTAACTCAGTAAAATCAATCATTTATAGTTTTTAAACTGAAATTGGTCTGCAGGAAATGAACGAAGTGACCATATTCCTTATTTTACAATTGTCTGCATTAACATTGTTAAGCATAAAAGTAAAAAAACTTTGGTTAAATAAATTGTTGAATTCAATAAAAAGAAAATATATCGAAACTTATTTAATTTTGACTTATTCATAATTTATATTATTTTTTATTAGTATTGACTTATTAAACATCTTTTTATAATCAAATAAAATATAATTTATATTAATTTATTATAATTTTTACATACAGTGTAGGTATGTAGGTATTTAATAATGTATTGGTTGCCTATTGGAACTACGCGTACTCTCGTACATCACATGCACGTACGAAATCCAATTACGATGAAGGTATGGGAAAATCATAGTGGTGCAAATCATTATACATATGTATAATACAAATACATAGGATGCATTTTGTCGCATTTGGAAACGAGCAAAATGTGCAATCGTTCGTATTATTTACGCATGCGTGAATATCTGTTGAATTCGGTGGAAGCTTTTTGATTTGCTTTCATATTAAATATTTTTTTCTATTGGGTAGGTATAATAAATGGGTATACGATTAAGCACAATGCATAACAAACTTTAACAAAGAGAACGTATTGTAAACCACTAGTTTAAATAAATATTTGGGAGATTTGAAAGTATTGTGAAAAAAAAGAGCAGCCATTTTTTTAGAAAAGGATGTTAAAAGTTTCTTTGATTCTGTAGGATAAGAGAAAAGTTTTTTACAATAAAACTAATTAAAGAACAATAGATCTCAAGATAGTTTAAATATTATCAATCAAAGGCCTTTAATATAGATATATGATGATTAATGATTAATTTAAATAAAATATTCTGACGCAACATCTAAAAATAAATTAAGAAAATATTTTTTTTTAGATGTTGCGTCATTAAAAATAACAAAAATAAATAACACAAAATATCAAATCATGCAATCGGTAAGTCTCTATCCAATTTTATATAAAAAAAATGCTTTATTTCAGAATAAAATCAGTTGTACGAAAAAGCAATTTATATGAATAGGTTTTAGAAATCGACTAATGCTTAAATTACAATTAATGCTAATAAATCAATTTCTTTAATATTTAAATCATATATAAAGGAATAGGGTTTCAACCTCTTGCACAATTTTTTATAATTAAGAGACAATTTCAAACAAACACGTCTCAAAAGTATGGCCACACACAACAATAGAAGAGAGATCTCATTACAAACACCTGTGTTAATAATTGGAAATATTGCATAAACCACCTAAAAGCACATCCGTTTAGAGACGTTAATCACCTAATAATAATTACAGAATAAAACTGCGTATAATACTATTGTTATTCTATCCTGTGGTTAGCGATCACCGACATGGCCACCTTAACCATTTATTTTTTAAGAAGCTAACACATTTTGGGTACGTCTTATAAGCAATGCAATTGGCCAGCAAACATTATTATTTGCGATTTTATAGAACTGTCTTAAGCCAGCAATATAAAAGGTGTGACACTTGGTCATAAAGGCAGAGACGCGGTCAGAAACGCCACGAAGTCACGCATGCAAAGACAAGCTAAGACACTGCATGGACACTAACATCGAGAAAGATCCCGGCTGTTCCTCGAAATCCCAGTTGACAATAATACAACTTGACACACCAGAAAAGACTGTGAATTCGAAGAATTGCCATTTTAAACCCACTGGATAATAGCGGCATCCATATTTTTCTATATATGTGTTAATTTATATATGTTTATAACATAAACTGTTACTAGCTGCTCAGCGTCTAATTGGCTGCAAAGTCACACCCTATTGCCTATTATTACCCTTTGCTATACTGTGATGTACACCAAGTGTACATGTAATTTTATTATGTAAAATTTTTTTTATAAATATTAGGGAAAAAAACGTTTATATATTAGGCATTTCTTAGCGATACACTTACATTATAAATTAATTATTTTGAATGTATATTTAATTTTAGGAAGTATAAAATTTAATATTCTGTCAAACGACATTATTTTCATAAATAAATATTTGCAACGTTTACTTTTTATACATTTAGTTTCTACGTCTGTCAACAGCACAAGGCTGCAGAGGAGATCTCGTCTGAGGAGAAAGAGAAGGAGGCTAATAAATTCCTTATTTTAAATAAGATTAGGAATATCTATCAGATATGGAAAACAATAAAAAAATTCGTGAAAAATCACCATTTGATTAAGGTTGTAGCAGTGGTAGCCATAAATCTATTCAATGACAATACAATGTCATATTTTTACCAAATTCTCGAAAGGAAATAAAAGTAAATGTCACTGAATAAAGTTCTACGAGAAGAAAAATATTTTTTTGAGCTATTAGTGATAGACTGCAGTAATTTCGATATGAATAATTATTGAATTTAATTAATTTATATTAAATTTAAATAATAAAAAAATATAAAAAAATACCTGTATATTGTATTGATCATTTTTATATGGTTTTTTCAAATACATTTTCAAAATAAAATGAATTTTTGTTTAAATTGTGTCATAATATAAAAACAATTCTGCCTGTCTGTAAAAAAATATTTTTTTATCTTCAATACATTTTGTGGCTCTTATGGATATTTTTTTATGGATATTCGTTTCAGTGTTATTATTGTTATTATAAGATTGAAAATTTAATCTGACCTGAAATCAGGGATAGGTGCCGTATGAAACGTACACAGCATCCGACCTAATCTGACCCATCAACGCGCTTCAATCCCGCCGCACACATGCACGTTTCCGCACATAATTGCAAAGTCAGGGGTGGCCAACGGGAGGGAGAGCATTCGTCCAGAGACACATATTTATAAATAGCTGGTATGGTGGGTGCGTGTGCACTGCTGAAAATCGATAGCGGCCATCGTGTTTACCGGCAGCCTGCGCCGTTAATTAATTAATTAGCGCCCGACGGCAAAATCGCGCGTTTTACATGTAATAATAATAATAATAAATACGAGTACGAGCAATTATTTCCGGTGTGGCTTTTCCGCGGTCTTTTTGACCCTGCCGGTTAATTCTGTTCCAGTAGGGGTTTTTCTTTCAGCCCGTACGCGATAAATAAAGTTAAAGCAAGAAGTAACACATTTTAGAAGATGGATCAAAGGATCAGCGAAACAACGATTCTCATCAAAACTAACCTGCATACTTTCAGATATATTATACCTGGAGCTTGTAGTAGAACATAATTTTATATACCAATAGTAATTCATCAAACGGTAAAGTATTTCAATTGCAGCAATTTTTTTAATTTCAACCCCACACAGTAGGTTTTTTTTTGCGATACAAGTTTCAATCGCAAGCTACCCCTAGGTCAGTGTCTGTATTAAAACATTGTGGAAATTATTTACGATAGGGGATGTATGCATAGGCTTCAGTCGGGTTGTCGATATGTCAGGATGGATGGTTATGTCAGTTGGGGTTGGTAGTTTCAAATATGCGTCAAACGTATGGGGTTCAATATAGTCTTTTGATTAGGCTCCACCGCAAAAATATAAATCAGTGAAACAACATAGAAGGATTAATATAATTCAGAATTATTAAAGACACCGGCTAATTTTGAAGATGCATCAGATTTTAAAAAGAAAAACTCACAATTATTGTTATCAACTTATAGTAAGGTTCAGAGGTCGCAATAACCATGATCAAGGGTTCTAACTGCACCATAGGGGTTACTGCCAGACACTTTTAAATTATCAGAACCTGTATGATTGATCTAGATTATACTAAGAGACAAAATTAAGATGGAAAAAATAAAAATGTTTCTGTTATAAAATATCTCGGTTATAATTACTTAAAAGATACAATTAATTTTTACAGTAAAATACTAAATTATTAGCTGTAATTTTTTTTATTATAAATACTTAAAAACTGAGCGAATATTGAAAAATAAAAAAAATGAAAAATAAAATTGTAATTGTATTTTTATGACTAATAATGAACTGTAATATATCATTATATATTCACTAATATATTAGATAATTTGCTACTTTAAATTATTATTAAGAATTTTAAAGGTTGAGATTAACTATATTTTGCTATTAAAATTGCTACAAAAAATGCTTAGTATTTGCTTGGAAGATAGTCATTATTATTTTTGTAATAATATAAACAATAAATATATTAATTTAAATTTATTAAAAGGCATTAAATAAGGCATTAAGCATAATAGTATAATGTTTATTGCTTTAAAATGCAATTATGACTTTTTAAGGTTAAAAAACTATTTTTTTATCAAAATCACAATAAAAGATGCTAAATACTTAATTACTGGATTATCACTATTAATATTGTAGTGATATGTAAAAAACACAGAGTACAGTGTCATAAAATGCAGCAAATTTGATATTTTAAGCACATAATTAGCTTTAAATTATAATATTCAATTTTTAGATTAATTTTTTTGAAATGCAAAAAAAATCTTACTAGAAAATAATTATTTTTATTTTTAAAATATATATAATAAATATTTAGATTTTTTAATAATCTAATTTCAAGCTTGATGGTTTAAATTTAAATATCGAATTCTTAGGGTTAAAAAAATATTTTAATTTTATCATACCGCTATAAAAATAGTAAATATTTTTATGAATAAAAATTCGAGTGCCGGGGCTCGTACCAGCAACGTCAGAGTTACTAATCTGAGACGTTACGGAGTACGCTATTGCTTCCTTAAGTAATGAAAAGTTTGCTGCATAAAATTATAATATAATTTTGTTTTGATTTAATCATAAAATCAATAAAAAATTTTCAGTATTTTTTAGTCTATAATGACAGGTATTATTGCAGTTTTTTTAATAATTAGTATAATTGCTACTGAAAATTATAAATATATATTTTTAAGATAAAAAATATATTATTAATATCACTGGAGTATTTTTCTTACTATTAGATACACAATTTTATTATTATTAGTAGATATTATTATATATTTTCTACTGAAAACTATGAATATTTTTCTCACTAGTATCTCTATAAAAATGTGTTTTTATTACCAAATACTCTTTTGAATTAATATATAGGATATACAGATTAATTTTAATATATCACAATGTTTCATATCAAGCATTGAAAATATAAAATGGTAAGTTTAATGCTATTAGCTATAATTAGGATTTCTTAGCATAAAAAAAAAATTTTTTAATAATGAAATCGTCTAAAAATATATTTTACTGGCTGATTATTTTTATTATCGTAATGATATGTTAATTAAATAAATGTACATATTTTTAAAAGCATCCTAATACACGTTAAATTCGTCTTATTTGATGCAAATATATTTTCACTATAAAAATCCCTAAAGTAATTCTCAGTTTTTATATTATTAAATTAATATTATAGTAATGATATAAATTGATAGATATATAAATTATGCAATTTTTTTAAGACTGGTTTCACTAAAAAATTTCTTACATTTTTTGCCTTAAATATTACATAACTTACTGTGTATTTAAAGCTTTACAATTAAAGTGTTTTTCATTTTAAATAAAACATGTTTAATTAATTAATTTAATATACTTAATTACAATATGGCTTAAAGAATCAACACATAAAGTACCAATATATATTTTTGTGTTATACTTTTATAATTTAGATTTTTTGATTGCACAATAATTACATTTTTACAATTGCATTAACTCTTTGTTTGTGGCATACTTGAAATATTAAATTAATTTTAATCACAAGGTGCATTTAAAATGATAAAATCTACTATAACGAAAAAATAAGTACATACCTAAAATTATAAAAGTACCTAATTTATATATTTAAAAAAGTAAATTATGTATTTTTTAATTTAAAAATTGATAAATTATATATAAATAAATTTAAATTAAAAATATTTTTAAAGTAAAATACAGTAGTAAAACCTATTTTTAAGCCAAAATTAATCGTTACATTGAATTATATCTGCAGTAAAATATTGCAAAATTTTTGTACAACTGAATAATTTCTGAAACAAATTATCATAAGTGTTACACCCACACAATTGTTCCATATATCATTTATGCACAACCGTATATTTATTGGTCAAACAGTGCATCCCACACGTAGGCACACAAAATATTTTATAACACTTTCGCGCGGTGGGAATTGCAACACAAAATGGATTATTGCATATTTGCATTGAGGGGCGTTTCACCACCCAACACCCCACCGACCGAACGATTGGTCCCAATGTGCTATTCGAGGGTGGTTGCAACTTGTGTGACAGCATTCGCAATGTAAAGTTCAAATCAATCAAAACTAGAGGATGATTTGATATTTGTAATGACCAATTATTTTTTTAATAAAAAATTATACTTAAATGGATTAATTTTAACTTTCATCAAAATTAGATTCATTAGACTAAATGACTCACGCATTTTTCAAGTCACCAGTCTCAAACTTTTTATATTTTATATGTATTGCCAGACAAAAATATCTCTATGTTTTCCCATGGTCAGTTACTGGTCTAATCTAAATTGATTAATCATTAACAATTGCTAAAATATAAACTTCCAAACAAAATACCAGAGTTCTAATTTTATAAACTTTTTCAGTAGCGCCATGAATCTCAATATAAGACTGACTTACTACGTAAAAGTTAAGCTTGTTTACACTGTAAGAGAATTCTGTGTTTACACGTGTGTGTGTGTGTAAATATAATAAAGGGTTGAAAGCAGTCTTTATACGAAAGGATGTGTGCAATTAAAAACGTCATCAGTCTTTGAAGTCCCCCGTCGCTTAACTAATGTTTCAGTTAATGAAGTGAACGGCGGTAATCGTACAGTTAACTTAAACACGAGTGAGTTAATTACGTTAAATATGAAAATAATATTTTTGATTTTATACATATGGATATATTTAGTCATTGATTAAATTTTCCGTGACTACATAAAATATGTTAAATTATGCAAACGCCTATATATCTATTAATGTACTTTTAAAATAGATAATCTCAAATAGCACACCATCCATATTTCAGTGTGTACCCAATAAATTATTAACGAAAATGTCAGACGCTATGTAAAAGGCTAGGTATACATACGCAGTTCGAATATTCGATAGAAGTAATGTCGTTAAATGAATAATTAGAGTGTGTTCGCGTTCGCTCGGCAGGGTAGGTATACATATCTATATGTATGTAGTAGTAGTAACGAGGATCTAATGCCGTCTAAATGAATACAAACAAATTTAGTCTCGCAGAATTCGTTCGACATGTTTCTTTGAATTGTCAATTAGTCACAGACAAAGGACACCTCTTGTTTCTCTACTTTGCCCTCCGCCCACGAAGTCGCCCTCCCACACCCCCAAAAAGCGGCGGTGGGCACACGTAATGATGTAGATTTTGTGACGCAAAGGGCGGAGCTGATGCTTCGATTTTAAAGAAGCTTAATGAATATATTTAGAATATTTTACAATAAAAAATATGTATTGCCTTGAACGGCAGAATCGGAATCTATTTATTGCTCTTAAATATTTTTTTATTAATATTACAAATGCATCTTAGCATACGCACGCCCTTGTCTCTCACTCACTCTCATCACTTAACGCGCGAGCGAGCGAAAGGGAATATATCTCACGGTACGCGCCTGATAAACTTACAATTTCACAAATTTTACTGAGAATTTCAGAAGTGTGGTGATTAAACATTGATTTTTATTTGAAGATTTGATACTTTTACTAATTTTATCCCTTAATTTTCAGATCAATTGCCAATTAATTTTATTAAAAACCTAGCTGATTGTTGCCATTTACACGATTGTAGTCTTCAATATCATTAAAACATTAATCACTTAAAAACTAAAATAGTATTTTACAAATTATATTTGCTTATTTGATATTTTGCTAGTCTAATATTTTTTGCTTTTTTTATTGTATTTTGTAAAGCAATAAAAATTTACTATTACATATAAATAAAGTAATCTTATCTTTGTGGCAATTTTTTAATTGTTTGGTTAAATTGAAACTTCAGGGGAATATTTTATTACCGAGTAGTGTATTTTATGTCAAAAGAAATTCGATAATTAATAAGACAATAGCCACTTAAGTCCGTATATAAGTGATTTGAGGAATCTAGAATAATAAGGGCGAACTCAATAAGATATTTTTCATATTATTTTCTAACAATATATTCTTAACTTTACATAGTAAAATGACTTCTAAAATAATCTTGCTTTGTGGTCAAATTAAGCCGGATTGATATGAAAAAATGTTAATTATGCTAAATTAAATACGATCCATGATTTTAGTAAGTATTATGTAATGCTTTGTAATTGATTGATTATCTTGGAACATGCATTTGTTGAGTTCGCCCTTAATATTCTAACGCTTCATATGCTTCAAATGTTTAAATTATCGTCATTAATTTAAGATTTTTTTGTGTCTATGTCACATATGCTTCTGCTATCACATAATGGCATATTTCAGTAAAAAAATAAAACAAATTGTATGTTTAAGTTATATTTCTTTCATTAACGATTGGCTCGAATATTTAAAGGGTTTTGAAAGAAATCAAGAGGAATGTTTAGCTACTTATAATAATCATCAGCTAAAAAAAATATTTTAAGATATGAATTTGATCGATTTTTTAAATAAAAAATAATATCAAGTACGACTACGTTATTTATTTAGTATTTAATTTTATGATTTTGTATATTTTTACGGGAATCCACGAGCCGCCTCTGATCTTGAAGGCAAGGGGACGGACGGTAACGAATGTACGGGGCTAGAGGTGACACCGTACAAATGAACCTTTACAATTACACTGAACTTCCGTCGGCTTAACCAGACGTAGCTCGAAACAGGTGGTCCGATATGAGCCGGCGCCAATTATATTAATACAAAATTGCGTCCAACCCGAAACCGGCTAATTGGCCGTTCTGTTCTCCAGTAAAACTCCAATTTGTCACTCGCGAATTTTCACGCGATTTCTAATTATACACATCCTATTGTCTGTGTATAGTGGGGGCTGGCGAAGCGAGCTGTAAAATTACCATCGTAATAGGCGTATGAAAGTTTGGCCGTTAAACAGAGATGAGATCCGACCCTGAGAGATGACAATTGCATCTCTTATGGGCCACGGTTAAAATAATTTTATTGGCTCAATCCGGCTGGCTCTGTTTTATGGGGTAGTATGTTTGAGAGATCCAATTAAAACTGTCATTATAATTATTATAGTGGGTGGTGCGAAATTATTTTATATTAGGATAAGGAAATTGTTAAACTTTAGGTTGAAGATTATTTTTAAAGACGCTTAAATCTTTGCTAGAAATGTACTTTATTTGTCCTTTCAATTTAATATTTTCAGAAAATAAGATCAAATAACAAAATAAGGGCTTATATATCATTGCAACTTTGTTTCTAATAAAACTAAATTTACTCTGTTGTAATTAAAAATATTTATAAATTATTGTATGAATTAGGCTTGAGAAGTGCCTCAGGTATCGTTTTTAAATAGGTTTGTGTCTTGTGGCACACAAAAACTTCGTTTTTGTATGCCACAAGTAACATTGCATTATTTATAAAAATCAATACCTAGTGTAACGATGCGGTTTGGTCATCGGACGTATAACACATTAATAATATCCAGAATTCTGCGATAATCACAATTTTCCCTTAAACGTTATTGTTAACAACTTGTAATATATTTTTAATTTTTACTACTTTTGTTTTTTTTTTAAATAAAACAATTTTGTTACCATTGCATTATAATAACACATCTGAACAAGCAATAAAATAATTCTCGGTTATCCTGGCATCGACTTCAGGACTGTCCTTCTGGAACGGACCCACGGACACTTGGCTCACAAATTATGACAAAAAAGCATCGCATTTGGCCGTAAAACCGTGTCCAAAAATCCGTTTGTAAAACGTGTTGCCCCGTGCGAGCGGTAGGCAAGTGTTCGTAATGGCGGTCATCCCGGCAATAACAATTACCGTAAATCCACGGGAGCTCCTCGCGCCATTTCTGCCCGATACACATGCCAGAGACTCACTTATTCATACGCCATACATTTTATAATGTGTGCCATGTGTGGAAGTGTCGATAAAAAAGTATGTTCCCTATGCTCGTAAGTCGGATTTACTGCGTGTAAGTCGAGTCATTTATGGAGCTGTGTACAAAGGGGCAAACGGTTATGGATATGTTCGGGATGTTAAAAAATGATTTCTGGTGCTTCTAGAGTAATACATTATTTTCTACTAAACGTACATTTTCAACTGAAAAATCACGGTCAGATTCATGTCGCTAGAAATTTAATATTTTTAGGGCTTTTGTAAGAAATGAATTAAACCGCTGAGCTACTTATTTGCTTAATTTATCACGACACACTTTTTTAGTAATAAAGTTAAGTTAATTTCAGAAAATAATTTAAGTAAAAATATTAAATGTTTCGGGAAAAGAGACGGAAAAAAAGGTTGTCTTAACACAAACTGTTACTGCAGCTGCAGGTTTATGATTTGCTATTTAAATTGCGTCAAATGTCTTTCTATAAATACGTTAGTCTGGTTAGGGCTCATAAAAAAACTAATTTTTAGAAAAACCAGTTTTTCGAAGTTCAATATTTCCAAAAACCGGCTTACAAAGTTTTACAAAAAAAGTAAAATTCAGTTATAATAGCGAAAATAAGTTTTTAAATATTTTAAAACTACGTTTATTCAATGTAAAAATTGTTACAAAAAATATAAAAAGGCTGAATATTATCTAATTAAGTAGTAGGTTTTCTATGTATAATATTAATTATTATTAATAATAAAACAGGAAGCAAACCTGGAATTACTAAAATTTTATTCGGTGTTCTTCTTTAGGAAATATGTTGAGAGAAAACCCAAAACGTCCACTGATCTTTACCTTAGTGATGGCCTAATTTTGGTAACGAATTTTCCTGAATTAAGAAATAATCTATTGCTGGATAATGTTATGGTTTTTTAGGCATCAAAAAGAAGATATTTGTATGTAGAGATTTTAATTTATTTTGGTTTATATGTTCTTATTTTACTTTTCAAGGCAAGTGTAAACATACTAACTCTATTTGAAGAAATATTTTTTGGATTTTGCAAGTATAATAATAGAGTTATTAAATTAAATTAATATAATAATCTAATTTCTCTAATTCGTTATTTATAGAATTTAATATCTTGGAATTGATCACAGTTATCAAAGAAGACTTTCTAAAAAAATTATAAATTCTTTTAATATAAGAAGTAATGTTTTGTAAAAAAAAATATAAAAAATTCACAGTTTTTCTCTATAAGCTAATTTTTTTTTTTAAATATTCCCAAACCTTTATATAGGTTTTCTACTCTAACGTCGATTAAATTATTTGCTTCATGTTTATGTTAACTATTAAAATTATTTCAATAAATATTTTCAACATAAAAAAATCTTAAATAAAATTATTAAGTTATAATATGAACACAATAAACCGGTAAATAGGTTAGTTTAAACCACCTGCATAATTTGTTATAATTTAGAGGTCATTATAACGTCAATTTTAAACAAACAAAAACACGTATTTTTTACAATAATGGAAAAGATATTTAAATGCCCAGCTGATAGCACATGCGTCTCGAGACGTTAATCAACCATAAATACCCCCGAAAAAACTACTATTTTTTTAAAAAAAGGATACGTGCTAGACAATACGTTATACACTGCACATACTACTATGGTTATTTTACCCTTTAGTTAGCAATCGCCGGAGTATACATTCAAACCGAATTTATATTAAGGCTCAAACACATATGATAAAAAATCAATGCAATTGGCCCGCAAATATTCTAAATATTTTTTCATAATGAAACAAAAAAAAATAGTTTTTAATATTAATTTTGATTTTCATAATTCAAAATATAATTTTTCTCTAAAAATATAGTCTTCCCCAACCTCTTTTTTTAAATTTTATTAACACAAAATGTTAGAGGATTTGACACAAAATATTTTGATAGCCCTCTTCTCGCACCATCGACTGAAATAAACAGTATTCGGAAGGAGCTAGGTCTGGAGAATGAAGTGAATAATATAAAAACAGTTAAGTTCCTAAAATTTACGATAGCAGATTGATTTTATCGAGAGTTAATTTCTCTACATTGGAAATGTATTGTATAAGTTTTATTCTTTGGTTGACAAATGCGGGCCATTTTTATTCCCATGGCAAACGATTTAGCTGATCACAAAATAAGCTTACTGTTATTGTTTAACCAGGTTGGAGAGTTTCGTAATACACAATCTTTTTGCAATCCCACAATACACACAAAATATTTTTGAATAACTACTGTCTTTTACGACGATTATTGTCGTACAACGCCCATTTCTCATTTTCAGTTATTAAATCATAGAGAAAATGCGACTCAGCTTCAAGATTCAAAAGTGAATACGCAACGACATGTTACTTTGCTCAATTTCTGTGAAACCCATACACCTGTATGTGTCTATGAACTGTTGAACCGGACTGTTCTAGTTTCTCGGTCAGCTAATGAATAGTTTAATTAGGAATTGCTTCCATTTCTGCAGCCAAGAAACATTCTTAATATTGTAATTTCTAAACCAACTTTGACATTCACGGATATCTAAAATTTGAATGAATTACTCACTAGTTTTTTAAGAAATTCGTATAACATGCCATTTTAAATAAATTTTTCACTTTGTAAAAATTCTGGGACACAATTTATTTTACATATGGAGTCCAGATGTTCCACAACAAAGATATAAGTAAAGATGTACTCGGGTACAACGGCCAAAGCAGTACTGACTATTGAAACTTTGATTAAAAAAAATCTGGATTACCTAATACGTACCTAATATGTATATAATACATAAAACTATTTATTTACATTTTAATTGCTAAATTTGATTTATGGTTATGATGAATAACAATATTTTATTCCACTATTAAATTTTTATATGCAATTCAGCCAATCGTATCGGTATCTGTTCCGACCAATAATTTAATTTAATATTTATCGCGACCCGTCAATTTCGCACTGATAAAGGGCATTTTAATCCCTGTCGCAGCATTAATCCTCTTATTCGACTGTCATGACGCGAAAGGGTTGCGATTTAATACGATATTATATTATACGCACACGCCCGCTAAACTTTTCACTTGCAAACTATCGCAAATTAAAATAGAGAACGCGCTTTGCCATTATACGCGTTAATTTCGAGAGGAAAACTCGAAACGATTATGCGAATTTAACTGTCCGTAAAATTGTGTCGAATTCGTTTGCGGAGGAACGTTAGCCTATTACAAACGTTTATATGCATAAACACAGGATGTACGCTAACAATGTAAAAAATACTTTAATAAATAATTAATAGTGAATCTATAATTAAATATAGAGTAAATACAAAAAAATCGTATCGTTACATTATAATTGAATATTATAGCATCTGAAGACCCTTTGACTCACAGTTTTCTGTGTGGAATATGTATATAGGAATATAAAAATCTGATCCGTTTTTAACTTTGTATTATACAAAAGACTGTAACTGAATGGACCACCACAATATCTCTCGTTATGTCTAAGGGGGAGAAAAAGGAACAAGTAAACACGTTGTAGTTATTCTCCGATGCAGAAAAAATAATTTTTTTATCATAATTTATGGAAGCTTAATAAAATAAAAATGTAATTTGCTCTAAAATTTACAATAAATATAATAAAATGTATTAGAGTATATTAAGAATTTAGCATTTTAACGCAAATTTCTTAAAAGACGTGTCTCAAGTAATAAGCTTTACTTTTTTTTAAGATAACGTTTTATCAAACTAGGATTCAAATTTCGTATTATCATCAAAGTTGTACTATCATCAAAATTAATTCGTTAATTCCTATCATCAAAAGGTAATACTGCCCTAAAATTGTGATTTCGTGTACTTCATCATTTAAAATGTCTTTTCACATAATTGATTCAAAAATAATATAAATATGAATCCCTAAGCATATGGTTTTAATTGACAATATTTGTCACCTAAAAGACACATTAAAAAATCTGTAAGTTTATTTTATTGAAATTTGTCTTTTAGCATATTAATTACTTGCAATTAAAGGTAAAGTAAAATTTTCCCAATTGTTCAGTCAAATGGATTTTATAAAATCGAAATGTATTCTGTACTTGGATCAAGATTCGAAAAGCGCTGTTAGAACTGCACTTAGAGCTTAAAAAATAAATGTTCTGCAAATCTTTGTGGGTATAGGGGTACATTTTTTTAAATTTTAATATCGTTAAAAATACATAAAGTTGACATGAATGGTGAGTCAATCAACGTTTGTTGCTGAAATGACTTCACCGCAGTGTAAGTTTCATATCTGTTTTTCATTTTAATTTTAATGTCAATTCGTTAAAAAATACCATGGTATTTGCAGAAAAAATATATATATCCAAAGCCATTCAGTATGTGATAATAGTAACAAAGGGAGAATTTTTTCGTTTAGAAAAATTTGAGTGCAAAAATATTAATAAAACATTACCATGAGTAAGATATTGATCTTTTGTATCATATCTGATAAAAAAAGTCACGGAACTGGCATCGGTTAAGTCTACCGTTGGCATAACTGGTTCAATAACACATGATAAATTGATATATTTCCAGCAAAGTACCTTTTAGTGAATAATGCAATAAATAATCAGAGGCTTTTTCACAAGCTTTATATTTTTCAAACTAAGCCTTAACTCCTTTTGCACATATTTTTTCTATTATCAGATGTGACCTAATTAAACTTCATTAAAAATATTTTTTTCTGTAGTTGCTCCATGCAGACTATTTATAGAAGCTAATTCTTTAGTCACTTTAAAAAATCATTAATTCCTTGAATAAACAACAGCAATTAAGCAGAATCTGTTAAGTCAATGGTTCCTAAAGTGTACACCACGGCGCCCTTGGGTACTGCGGCTTTCAGGGGTATCTCTAATAAATTTACATTTTCAATTTAATGTCGTATAGACCAGTAATTAACTGTTTGAATGAGCCTCTAAAATTATTATTTACCATATCTATTTTTATCTATCCCTTTAATTATACTAAATATTTACTATTTCGCAAGGTGAACTTGTAATATTTTTACTTGGATTTAGCAAAGGGCATTGAGAATTTTAAAAGTTGGGTTGAGGCAAATGATTTTTTCAAAATCCCTTGCTTAGCTAATAAATTGCCTATTGATGTTACTCACAATGTGCTCAACACTTTAAGCAACTTTTCTCAACTATAGCCTGATAGATTGGAATAGGGCTGCAAAAATCATACACGACTTTATAAATTGTTTTATTTAATTTGTTAATAAATTAACTACTTGTGAACTGACTATAGTTATAATTTCATATTCACAAAAAAAAAACGTTTTAAACTTTTGCATTTTTGAATATTCTGGTAATGCTGAGGTACATAGTATTCTTTTAGTATAGACATTATATCATCGCACAATCAACATAATGCTTTGTCATATAATTCGATAAAAAAATAATTTACACTCTACTCTGCTTGAAAACACGTCATTTAAAGTCCACTAGTCTATTATTTTCTGATTTTGAGAATGAATAATCGAATATCCGCGGGTGTTAAAATGCGAACAAAATATCACAAAAAGCGATATATGGGGCACAGAAAACACTGTCGAATTATAACTGCATAACACAGCGGAATGTGAAGCAATAGGAGCACCACATACGATCATATCTAGCAGCTCGACATTTGGTCGTTTAGGTATAGCGAATAATATTAATGTAAATGTAAAATCTATACCCAACTCGCAGGCTGTAGTTTGCCGATCCCTGTTTTATATATACATAAATTTCTAGTTTTCCTCACAGAAACATATAGTAAAATAAAATATTTAGTGTATATGTATAGTACGTATTTATTTTCACACGTATTAAATTTAATACACAATTGCAGTACAGCAAACACACAATCGAATCACAACAACACGACACCGTCCGCACTGGGAGCGTTAAGTAAAAACAAGGCTCACAATTAAAAGGGAGTATAGAAATCAGCATGAGGCAATAAGGCAGCCGGTTCATTTATCTCCTTCTACATCCGGAGCCACTCCAGCCAGCATCCCAGAGACGAGAGACTGCCGAGTTTAAGACAAAGGAAATCGCTCCCTGGAGAGACATACTTCTGCTCAGTACTTTGGCAGTCTAATGTATTACTCTCGGTGCACACTCATGTTTATTCAGACGCTCACACGCTGAAAAGCTAATGAATTTATTTCAAAGGGCACCCTTTCAGCCCTTAGGCAGTTTTTATTCAACGAGAATTGATTAACCTCCCATACACATACGCATGCGTTTGTATACAAACGCGTGGCATTGTCGTGATATATTGTGTACCGCTAAAATGTGATACATTTTATGTACATAGTTTCAGTTTTATATAATGATTTTCTTAGTATTGTGAAATTTATATTTTTATTAAATTTAGTTGGAAATTGTGAAACTGTGAATATTGGATATGTTTGTAAAATGACTACGTTTTCAAAATATTTTTATTATATAATATAAAAGTTTAATAATATTTATCAACAACGTTGCACATTTTTCTCACATAGATAGATTAAATTAACTGCTGATTAAAAAAAAAATAAAAATCATATCAATCATCTAAATAATTAAACTAACATGCAATAAAAATAAGCAACACTTTCAACTGGTTGTGCTAAAGGTGAAAATGTCTATTGACATGCGTTTAAACTTTAAAAGATTTTCAATGTTTAGTAGAGTTTGTTTTTAATGACCATGGATGTATTTTAATAACAATCCCTGAAAGTTGCTGGGTTAAATTTGGAATTACCTTGCTTTTGCCATAGAAATCACTTTCAACATTTTTACCCCAAAACTTAGTCGATTGTGATTCTATATTATATTGAAATCATTGTAGTATAACATACAAAAATGTTTGTCTCAAGTTTTCAAAATACAAATTACTTTAGATGAACTTCTATGTGTATTCTCTATTAATTTTTCAACGAGTACGATTATGAGATTATAATGGGTAAAGATATTTAACGTACATGTGTGTGTTCCTTTACATAGTACCCATTTTCCTAATTCGATGCTGTATATGCATAAGAGTTTCCCGAACACTATATCCATATATGTGTATGTGTGTATAGTTATATATGTAAGTAAGTATGTATGTAAGTCTCAAAGGACCAGAATTATCAGCGTGCTCCATCTTGAGAGAGAGGCAAGAAATATCCATTCGGGGCAAGTGGGTGTGCGTCGTTCCGGCGGGGTAATTAAAACCAGGGCCGCGCTAAGACTTTTAACCCTCGCGGGGGTCGTTCTGCGGTCGTCGGGCATGATTAACCCCCTCGGCCGATAAGAATTATTCATCCGCTTTTACTCACTTTTCAGGATTTGGCCCAAATTAAGCCGACGGATTTTAAATTGTTTGCATTCTCGCAGGCCCGTGAATACGTAATGCGAGCCAGGGCAAAAATATGAAATACGGCGAATTTATTTTTATTTTTGCCCTATACACAACCCCTTTAAGCTTTAAAGTATCACAACAAAAGGGATGATTTTAATTAAGTTTTGCATATTAATATTTTTTATTTCTGCGTTTCGGTAGGTATTAAATAAATTTTATTACTATACATATTGTGTTTGTTATGCGATAAATTTTATATACACGAGGATAAATATAAAATTGCGATGCCGGCTCTCAATTAGCGTTAATATATGAAAATCGCATCATGTCGTATTAGTTTCATATATTAGAGTGGTATACGCGTTTCAAATTACGCATTCTACATACAGATATCTCATTTTATTTAAATTGTATGTGTATATAAAACAGGCATTATGAAGTACTGCAAAGTATCTTTTTACAAAATTAAAAACAAAAAAAAAATTTGTTTTTAATTATTAATTTTTTCATAATCGTAAAATTAAAATGTTTATTTAAAAGTTTAATTTTTAATTAGTTTTATTTTTATTATCGTAATGTCAGTGTAGCTGCTGCTTTGAATGGCTTAAATTTTATTTAATATCGATAATGTAGTGCATTCGTATTTGGATCATCTAAATGTGCAGATAGTGTTTTTTCACACAATATAACAAACATTATTCAGCCATTAAATAAGAGCATACAGGCGGCCCTCGACTTCGCTATTTCGTACATTTAAAAAAAAAACATTTTTTTTAAATTTAATTTTTTTTTAAAAAAAAATATAAACATGAGTGAGAAATGAAAAAACTTCAGTGTTGATACGAACAAAAAGAAATCAAGGACTCATAAACTTAACACGATTCGAGACAAAGATGGAAATTATTAGACGTTCTGATAGCGGTGAATCTTTTGCTTCAATCGGACCTTCGTATGATACAAACAAGTCTACGATATGTTCAGTTTTGCAAATAATTAAGGAATACGTTCAAAATTGTGGAAATTAAAGATATATTTCTACAACCTTTATGGATGAAGTGGAAAAATTTTTGTCATCATGGATCAATGACCAACATCAAGATTTCCCTCTGAGTATTTCAATTATTCAAGCAAAAGCTCTTAGTTTGCACAAAGATTGGAAGGATAGATTAAAAAAAAAGATTTAACACAGATTTTTAAGCAAGTAACGGTTGGTTTTACAATTTTAAAATGAGGTATTCTTTTCATAATATTAAATTTACTGGAGAATCGGCTGATGTGGATAAAGATGCTGCGAAAATTGAAGATTGAGAATATTCCTCTAGCCAAATATTTAATGTAGATGAGACAGGTTTATTTTGGAAAACTCTTCAACAATGAAAAATATGAATGAAGCCCTCACACATCTTGACAAATTTTTAAATATTATTGAAGATTGTGATCCCAATGGAGAACGCATATCTCAAGTGCGTAGGGCGATCAATAAAGACATAGCATGTTATAAAATACTATATGAAGAAAAGAAAAAGAATAGTAATAAACAGTTAGCTCTTGATAACATTTCAAATGAAACACCCGCAAACCCCAATTTGAACATGTCTCTTAAGCGCATCTTAAACATTTTGTATTTAATTGATAAATAAATATTTTAAAATACACTCAATTTCAATTTTTTTTACTTCCCTCTACTTTCGAACATTCAACATTCGCACATATTTTTAAGAAACAATTATGTGGGAAAGCCGAGGGCCGCCTGTAATTGCTAATTAAAAAAGCAAACATTAAAAGCACTTATCAATTTATTGTGGATAAACTAATAAATGAGGCATTAACAATTTATTTTGTGTTAATATTATATATTATATGTATGTTTAGTGTAAAAATCAGCTTTATTAAACTAAATAAATTAAAAAAATAAATAAATATTAATTAACACTAACTGACCTATAAAAAATATTTTCTATTTTGGACTGTTTAAATCCCTATCGCTGAAATGAAACCATAAATTTCAAATTCCTGCATTATGGCCTGGATGTGTTACAGTCAGTATAACTATTGATGCATCGGAAATTTATCAACAGAAATTATTACTTGTGCGAATGAAATTAGTAGAAAGGGCTTTGATAATTTTATCGTAAATGATATTAACGAACTACTTGAGGATAATGCCTTAAATAGCAAAGATATTATTATTATATCTATAGATATCGCTAAAGAACCAGAAAACGATAATGAAGCGGAAGAAAATCAATTCAGCCTTTAGAAAAATTCTTGGATTTCATTTACTACACCGAAAGCAATTAAATTATTTTGTCTGCGGTTCGAAGGACCAGTATGTGGAACTCCTTGGTGTTATTGGGTTCATGCAACGGAGGTTTGTGATCGCAAACCACACCAAGGATGTTTAGCATTGAAATCGCTTTCGACGAAATATTTAAAAATAAATATGAATATTAATTTTGCTTAATTTGATGTTTATTGAAAACATATAATAAAATAATATTTTTAATGTTATATTTCTGAAACTTTTTATTGCCATTATGTATATATTTTAATTCACTGCTTTAGGTATATGCGGCTTAAGGAAATTATGGAACTTATTCCTAATTTTTCAACCTAATCGAACTATGGAACGCATTTACCGTATTAAAATAAATCTAAATATATTATTTTATTTTTAAAAAAAGGGACTTAGATTTTTGTTTATCAATTAAATATTTTCTAATTGCATGAAAATACATATTATTGTATCCATATAAAGAGTTATTAAGATTTCTATATTATTTAACATTACAGAATTATTAAAATATAGCTTTTTAGGTATTCCTTATCATGAAAATAATTAAATATTAGAAAAATAATTAAAAATCGTAAAAACTTTTATATTGGATCAAAGAACGCTTTATAAATTTGAATTAATAAACCTTGCATTATCATATGTGATTTATTCCAAAATCAGCTGAAGTATGTAACACGTTTAAATTTTAAACGACTAATATTTTTCAGAAAAGTTAAAGAAAGGATATTTAGATTATACAGTAAAGCAATTTATGGAAAACATATTTTAGGATTATAAAACCCTTAAAACCTAAAACATTTTTGAACTCTTTATAACTCTATACTTAAGCTTATTTAAATTTATTCAGTATTTACTGTATCTTATATTTTTTGATTAAGATAATTAATATAAAAATGTAATATATTTTAATAAAATAATTAATTTTACTGAAAAATTTAAAAAGTATTTTTTGCACAAATGCTTAGATAAATAGATAGTATGAAACAAATATAATATTATATTACGATGTACGTTAAGAATTTTTGTTGAAGCCGAAAAGTCTACTGACGTGACTCGAACCCACGGCCTCTAGGATACCAGTCTGAGACTTTATGGACTACGCTATTCCGCCATTATGAATATGATGTTGAAATGACATACAATAAAATTAAGAGATTGTTCAATCCTCTAATATACTCTTACACGAATGCAAACGGTCCATTCAATTGCATAAACAAATTAGTTTAAAAAGATATACATACAAATAAGATCGTATTGTTTATTTTTTAGGGCAGACGAAAATTGTTGATACACACAAATTGTTAACGTGAAATAATACAATTTCACTTACACTATAAGCATATGTTTTTTGAGCAATTTAATACAAAGCTTATTTGATTTTATAATAAAGAAGTTGCTAGAAGCACCTAGCTAAGTTAAGACTACTTAATGCCGATACGCATGGATTGTGAAAAATAGACTTTCGGTATATGCGCGTTAAAAGCGCAATAAACAAATTTATGACTTGCATACAAGTTCATTTGTATGTGACGATCAAATATTTCTATGGATTAATATATCCAAATGCATCTACAACAGGTGGCTTAAAGGCAGGTGTAGCCGAATATATATTCATTCGAACTTCAAAGGTCACACAACGAAATAAACTCCAAAATTTTCGCTAATAGCTAAGCACACACGCACATATATGTCTGATGGATACCAGGACAGATCTGTTCGAGCTTCGATACACATGCAAACTGTCTAAACTCGGACATCAGTCTTAATACTTATTAAATAAAAAATAGGTTGTCTGATCTATTTTTCAGAAGAGCAAAAACTTGATATAATATGTGGTGGTTTTATCTGTTTGGAAGATTTTTTTTAAGAATGGACAAACAAAAACTGAACACACATGCAAACGTAGTGCTCGGACAAATCTCTGTCTTTTCTCATCACACACGATCGGATTTGTCCGCCAGGCATGCGCGACGGAAAATCCGTCGGATATGCCCGCGCGTGTATGGCCCACTATTGATGCGCACGTAGATAAGCGCCAGGGCAAAGAAACCTCGATTTTGTAAAAGCTTATATAAGTGCATAAATAGCACAGATTATTCACTTTCGACAAGTACCTTCATCAAAAACTTCCACAAGTTACTCCCAACTTGGACACATGAGCACCACGACCGAGAAAGCAGCCTTGGTCCAACTGTGACATCCAAAATTCAGAGCTTAGCCAACGACTGGATTCGACTTATGTTATATTACTTATATTTATATCAACACACCCGATTCACTAAATATATAATTACTTTCCGTCCGAATAATTTATTTCCAAATATTCTAAATAAAATTACACATTCAAAACACAACGTATACAATGCTAGTATTAAATCTGATGATGTAAATATAAAAAAATCCTCAAATGATTCTATATTCAAATTTATTAAACATAATTTTATTGTATCAAATAAAATCTTCAATATGGTATCGCGATAT
Organism: Plectrocnemia conspersa; assembly: GCF_051122295.1. Classification (NCBI taxonomy): domain Eukaryota; kingdom Metazoa; phylum Arthropoda; class Insecta; order Trichoptera; family Polycentropodidae; genus Plectrocnemia; species Plectrocnemia conspersa. The sequence continues at coordinate 7,364,423 of NW_028277175.1, read as the reverse complement.
CGTGAGGCGTAAATCAAGCCGTAAATTTATACACAGCAGCATGGAGCAGAGATGCGGGCATCTCGGTTTTCCACGCAAACTTCCACACAATCCGCAGCGCGTACAGACCGCACGACCGCGTAGCGAAAAACCGCCACCGCAACGCCATCTATGACCCCAAGACAAATTCAATTTTTCTCAACACCCAGCGCCGCGTCTTAGTAGCGGGAAGTAGCGGAACCGTCGAATTTTATTTTTCACGACACGCCTCTAAGAAAACTCAACCCCTGCACTTGCGCGAGGGGACACTGATTAGAATCGTAAAGGCGCATGTTTCACTAATAAATTTACAATTTTCAGCCTTAATACATTTACAATAAAGAATAGTTTTGCCTGAATACAATATTGGCGTTTATGACATTTTAGTTTGCAATGAAATTTGATACGTACAAACGAAGCGGCGTCAGTTCGTGCTTTTGTACGGGCGTCTAGGACGTTCTTGTTTTGAATCGAAAAGACTTTTCTTGCGCGACGCTCCTTTTCTTTGGACGGAAAGAAGACGTTGAACTTTTCTTCTTTAAAACGAGAAGTAACTTTGAGCGTCTGCGTCCAGATTTCGCTAGTCGTTTAAGTCGAATAATTAATATTAATTATTAAAAATAAGGATTATTATAAAATAAATATTTAATAACAATTGTATAGTTTGTTAAAATATATTTTTATTATATTTTTTTTTAATAATAAATTTCATCCTACGTCGCTAGATTCTTATTAGTGTTAGGAAAATCCTTAAAAAAATCATTGATCTATACTTGCTCTTTAAAGTTTAAAAAAAAATTAGGGCATATGCATTACAACATAAACGCAATTGATTTGAAACACTTTTTTATATAATAACTTGTGCTCCAAACCGCGAGAGTTAAGCAACGACAAGTTATTTTTATTTGATCGTTAATATGAAATTATATAAAAATTGAATATAAAGCAAGAGTATAGTTACTTATATAAATCTAGCTAAAAAATATTTAAAAATTTGATCATTTTTGAGTTAATTCAATGACAAGAAAGTAGTGTATTTTTTTGTTTATTTGTCTAATAAAAAAACTAAAATATATAAATATAGTTAAAAATCACAAGGAAATTCGATAACACAAATGTAATTTTATAATTAACAAAAAAAAAAATTGTATTAAATTTCATTCTTATAAGTATTTTTGCTTATTGACGAAAGCATTATAGCTAATTTTATGTTAAATGGCTGCGAAAGCATTTAAATAAGTTTTTAAGCTTTTGATTAAAAAATGTTTATTAAAATAATCCTAAATATATTGATTCACATAAAGTCATAACGGTTTTCATAAACCTAAAACAAATTTTAATAATATGAAAACCCGCGACAGCTTACAGAAAAAAAATAGCAATAGATTTCTAATGAATTTGTTGGGTACTTTAATCTTTATTATAAAACTAGTTTTTTGTGCTGTATTCTGTATTAGAAATATCTGATGGGATTTTCATAAAAGACATGCATCATATGTTTCATAAATATTTTTTTGTAAAATAAGATTTATTGTACAAAAATCTTGGCTTACTTTTTTTTAAATTCACAAATATACCCATTTTTCTTTCTTACGTGATTTTTGGCGTTAAACTACAGTTGTTTGAAATGAACCTAAATACTAATGTATTTCAAGTATAAGTTCTTTTAGCTCTTTTTTATACATATTATAAAAGAAATAAAAGGTGCGGAACATTACCTTCAAAAGCACCTACTTTCTATGTAGTACTTTCAAAATAAACAGTATTATTCAAAAGGACAGATTGTAGTTTTTTGATTTGATCTTAAAATTCATATCAAATACCTGAGGAACAAGCAATGAAATACCAAAAAATCAACAACAGTTGCGAAACGTTCATTTGCTGTTCAAACCCAAATCTTACCTAATGAAAGATATAAAAATAATTATAGTTCTAGAACTTTCATTACGTCAAGTCCAAAATAGAAAATAAACCAACTCATCTCTCGGGGGAAAATAGGCGGAAGAATAAATACAGATAGACATCGCATCTTACATATTGCTCCATAGTTTGTCTGCATTTCGATATTACACTATGTTTTAAATTATGGTAGCTATGTTCACTGATATTACTATGAATTTCTAATATAAGAGAGCTGATCAAAGTATTTTCAAACCGAATTTGGTCAATAGGAAAGCGCAAAAACAATTATCACTTCTCAAAAGGCAAAAATTCACGTCAAAAGCAATAAAACGCTCGTTACCGAGCGTTTTATTGCTTTTGCGACGACATGATTTTATTGTTTTTGACGTGGATTTTTGCCTTCTGAGAAGGGATAATTGTTTTTTGCGTTCTCATATTGGTCAATATTTGGTTTAGATGTGCTTTATTCGATTCTTATTCGTAATATTGTTAAAAAAGTCGTAACATAAACGCTTGATAATCGAGCGTTTTCACCGCGATGGCAAGATTTAATTGCTTTTGACCTGAACTGGAAATTCATTAAATGGCAACACTGAGCAGCAAAGAAAACTCGACTTATTATCAGATTAATATTATAACTAGATAATGCCTAGCTAAAATATTTCGCACAAAATATGATTTCAGAAAATATGTGGCAGGGGTGGCTAATTTTAATATTTATTTTTAAAATAAAAAGGGTTAACTCGTACTTATTAAATTTATTTAAGAAATTATATTACAATGATAAAAAATATTTAAAATTTCATTTTTGTCGTGAGATCCGGAATCATGGTTTTTCCAGGGCCCCGGTTCACTTTCGACGGCCCTGTGTGTATATGTGTATGTTTATTAAATATTATCTAGGCATGTGTATGCTCATAGATTAATTAAAATATTATTTGATTTAGATTCTTTTGGATTTTATGTTTAGTTCTTAACCTTTACCGGACCGAGTGTACGAAAAAAACGTACGCTCCCAACGTGGGTACGGAAAGACCCCCGATCTTCATACTAATTTTTAGACCTTTTCGACAAGAAATAATAGCATAAAATCAAGTATATGCATTTGAACAATCATTACATATATTAATATCATGGAATTATTATATTTTATAACATTTTATCGAATTTTTACGTAAAATAAAATTACACTAAGAAGCGTCATCATCGAAGCATGTCATTTTCATCACTGTGGGCGGGCAAAACAGTGTCCGCTATCCCCACTACTACCCGATGTTGCGATAAGTGCTACTGTTTCTCAAACTATTGTATTAAAAATAATATATTTACTTACTACATATTTATTTTTTCATTTATAAATTTATGTGCAGGGCTTTACATATTATCATCAATATTCTCTCTCTCCGAGATCAATATCAAGTGTCTTCTCTTTATTTGATTCCCATATTTATATACATTGCACACGTGACGCATTTCCTTATGACACATTCCATAAGGTAACATGTACACCATCGATTTGTCCCTTCGATCGACCCTCTGACTACATGTGACGCATCATCTCTTTGTGACAAAGAGAACAAGTGTAGTACTGTTTCCAGTTTCAAGTGTCCCATCGATTTATGGTTTCGTTCAAACGAATGATACCGAATAGACCCCTTGTTTGCTCTAATTGCTTTAACATAAACAAACGTTCGTATATCACGATTTTAGGTCGATGAACTAATTACGTTGCATCGTTGAAATTGTGTCGCAATCTTATTGAATTATATAATTATAGGAATTCATAGATTCAAAATCAGAGTATATAACATAAACACCGCGCGTATTGAATAAACACTGTCTCAAAAATTGCAAGAGATCCGTTAGGTCCTTGGCGACACCGGAAATCATAAACATTCCAGAGCAATATGTATATCTCGCTCGCACCCAATAGATGAAATACACATTTTATGCATTTATAACCGAAAGTGTGGGCGAAACAAAAATATTTTATCCCAACTGCTTTTTCTATGTTATGAATGCACGCAAAAAGACCAAAACAATAGATTTAATCGGAAATGTTTAATTTAAATTTTTATATTGCCTTTGATTCATTATTATTATTATTGTTTTTACATGTTACACTAAAAAAACACTATGTAATAAAAATAATGATGACAATAAAACTTCTTACATACCTAAATATTATGTAATTATGTAAATTTCATTAATAATTATAACACTAATATATAAAACGATGAAATCACAAAAACACGATGAAAAAAGTAAATTTGCCGTCAACTAAATACCACGCGAATTGAGAAGCGCAGTTTCGTCATCCGTTTCTTCGTGCGACACCGGAAATCGTGCGCATTCCAGAGCGATATATGTATATCTCGCTCGCACCTAATGGATGAAATACACATTTTATGCATTTATAACCGTAAGTGTGAGCGAAACAAAATATGTTATCCCAACTGCTCTTCTTGTTATGTTACGAATGCACGCAAAAATATCAAAACAATGTATTTCATCACAAATGTTTGTTTTTAATCCTTATTTATGTATGAAATCTACTAAAAATTATCAGAACATATGTGTAATGATTTAATACAGGAATACATATAATATGAACTTATTAACATTAGTAATTAAAAAGTTACAGCTAAAAATAGCGACTTAGGGGACTTCGAGTACCCCGCTTGGTCCTGGCTAGGTTAATAAAAAAAATGATATGAAATGGATATTGATAACTTTCACCAGAAAAACACTATATTCTATTTAGAAACCACTGTCTGTGAAGCGTTATACTTTTCGTTATTATTTGGCTACACCTAATCTGACTGTCATCACTCACAATTTAATAAATATATTATACACAAAATCTGCATATATTATATTTACTGATCATTGCAATATAAATTAGAATCATGCTTGATCCAATTGTATGATTGATTTTATATTTTCAAATATCATCAGAGATCATCCTCTTAATCTACATCCCTCGACCTTTTCGATTAGAACTAGACAAATTCATTATTTTATTTATTCTTAGTGATACATCAAAGATTTCTCAGTGTTTTATTATGTTACCTATACACCATTTGCAAGATCGATCTGATATCATGGTTTTAAAAAACCTGTGAAGACAAGTGCCCTCTATTCTTATCTTGTTTGCAAATACGTGTAAGCAGATACTGTTATTGAAATTGTATTAATTTCCCCTCTCATCTGTTCTTGTTCTCAGTTCTCCCCTAAGTTGCTGAATGGCTTAAAACCAGGCAACGGGCACCCTAGTGTGTATTACTCGTAAGGTCCAATACCCGCAAAGTCGATATGCGCAGTGCGCTAACCGCAAAGCGTTCTTGACCGACCGCAAAACGCGACCAATAGCCGAAATCGACCAATGGCACGGCGCGGAAAAAACGCGGATTTTCCCCGCCGCATCTTGGAAACCGCAAATGGTGATGTCGGTTAACCGCAAGGGCGAGCGCCGACCAATCGCGACCGCGAGCCACGCCTTTTTTAACCGCAAACCAACCGCAGAGCAAGACGCTGGCATGGGGGTGGAAGAGGGCGATGAGGCTTCATCAATCACTGCGCACTCGAAGATATTGAGAGAGCATTCGATCGGGTTAGTTAAAAAAAAAATTAAATAAACATCACACTGACCCACACTTTGATCATGTGGGGTAAATCAAATACAAAAAAAAGTATTTAAATAATTATCAAAACATAATCGAAAATACGGTGATTAGGTATTAACATCGAGTTTCCATTATCAAGATTCCAAGAAATGGGGACTCTTTATAATGTCGAAACACAATCATAGGAATAAATTTATATTATAAATATAATTCAGATTAGTCTTACTTAGAATTTTTTAATCGAATAGATATTTATCAAGGCGAATGATTAATATACTCTACAACGAACAGATATATCCCATACAAATACTTAAAGTAAAAATAAAATCCTGCTGATTCGCAATAAGATTTAACAAGAAAAATGTCAATCGACGTCTGATTAAATTAAAATTTACATATCTAAAATGAATATGAAAATACTAAAAACAATCAATCGAAAGTCTTTACGCCTATTACACCACTTCAAGTTTTAAAACATAATATATACGATAACTTGAACCCTATGACCTTTAACATGGATATAAAATGAAAATATGTTTTGAGATAAGTTAATTTAAATATTCACAGTTTATTTCATTTAAGCAGTTTGAGTTTCAAAAAGAGCATTCAACTAATTGAGTCCTAACATGTTTGGAAGGTGTGACACATAGAGATTGAATAAAAATGAGAAAGATTTTTATCAAAACTGAGTATTTTGCAGATGAAGTCTTATATTTATATATAAAATTGACTTTAAAGACTAGCATACATTTAGAAGTCTGAGAAATACATACAGCTGAAGTACTTCAATGTAATGTTATGGGTCCGGTACTTTTTTTTTAGTTATAGCTATTGACCTTGATGGTTAGTTTATGCTGTCATTATGTACTCAAGCAATCATTGTAGATAAATAAATATAAATTACATTAAAACTTATTTAATCAAAGACAAAATAATAAGAAATATATATTTGTAACATACACTATATATTTGTTTTAAGTTACCCTAGAAATTTATTAAAATAATTGAGTTTTTAATGAGACAGGCCAACTGAAAAGAAACCTATGACTTTATACTATCTGTCAACATAATATTTTATCAAAACAAAAATACAAGATATTACAAAAAAAATGTCATGAAAAAAATAATTTTACATATAAATCAGATAGAAATGTTTATATTAAAAACCTTATTTTTGTCATTTATTATAACGCCTACATATATAAATTAGTTCTTTCATAATTTTGTGTTTATATTTGCTACCCATTTTATGTAAAAGTAAACCATAAATCATTAATGTGTGTACTGTGCAATTATCCACGCCGCCGAAAATTGACTGCGAGTGCTTTTTCCACTTCCACAACAACCGAATATTCAAGTTTCGCTCGTCGAAAGCGAAATTCATCAAAACGAAAACGCTTATAAAACTTGTTACATCTAATTTATATCGCGGCAAATATGCCGACCCTGTACAATAAAGAGCGGGCGCTCGCCATTCCACAACGGGGGTGTTATTTATAAGTACGGCGTTGTCCCACCGCCCACCCCGGCGTCTCACCCGCTGAGAGGGGGTGGCACGGCTGCGATGGTAACACCCTTAATTAAAAACTGCCACTCGTATTTATTTTTTTCGTCCCCGGCCCTCTCCTCGCAAATTCTGTCCCGAGACAAAGAAGCCAACGCCGTGGAAGTCGAAGGAATTGATTATTGCTGGCTGAGCGACGAAGGTGACGAAAGCTCAGAAATTCTTTAAAAATTCATAATGAACTATGCGGAATGACGGTGGCGGTAAGATTAATAATTCATAATAATATATTTGTCAAGATGATTCTAAGCTATGTATTGCTTTATGGACGTACCAGCATCCAACATGCAAATAAATACAAATAATATTTTTAGTAAAGTGCATTATAAGTACAAATCTGTAATTTATAAATTATAAAAAAAATATTTGGTAGTAACAGTGTAACTTAAAAATATTACTTCTTTAAGTCACCTCAAGGATAGAAAATGCTAACAACTAAATTTGTCGAAAATTAGTTAAAATATTTATCTTACTAAATTTCGTAAATATTTTTAATCACATTGCTTGAAAATTGAGTATATGTAAAACCAGCAAATAAGGAACTTTTATATAAAATTAAAATATGTACTTTATAGAAACAATGTGTGCTACATATTTTTAGATTTTTTAATTTGACTTATGGATTCATACGTATTCTTTCATTATCAAAAATTACTTCAGAAAGAGAAAAATTGATTTCCTTGAAATAATTAGGTAAATCATATTTTATTTACAATTAATTATATTTTATCTTTATAGATAATAATAGCCTAGGGATTGAAATAATACCTGTATTGATATTATTATTCGTTCTTATTAATTGGTGTCCATGCAAGAAGTTTTTAAGTCATTTTTAAAAAGTACTGTGACCGGATAGGGGTTAAATTAACACTCATTTATTTACAATGTGTAATTTATAAGCGCAAAACAGGGGCAAAACAATCACATTAAATTATTGTTTTTGTAAAACTGTTTTTCGAAGAAGGCGCGTTGTCCCTCCGTGAAGTGAACCATTGCAACTAAATTTCTAAGGAACAAATTCCAGCGCGCTTTGCACGGTTTCCACTCAGAAGCTATTTAAAAAGTGCAAAAACTTATGGCCCAACCTGTGCATTTTAAACTGATTTATGATCCTTTAGACAAGTCTTACATAACTAAATTCGAAGCAAATAATATACGTGGTTCCGAAAATAGAGATAAGACAAACTAAATAAATATATACAAATAAATAAATAAAATAATTACTATCTGTTAATCCTGATACAATAGAATATGGACATGATAAAATAATTTAAGCAACCATTTTAACGAGTTCTGTGATTTATTTAAATTTAGCTGTACAGAAAGTTTATTATAATTTTTTATGTCAACCATAAATTAAATCGACTCTTTTTTTGAGATTGCACTACTTCGTGCTCTCTCAAATTACATATGTTTTATAGCAGTTAGAGTACGCTCGGGATAAGAATTCCAGTTTGTTATTGTCAGCGTGAACTGTGTGGCTCAAAACAATTTCGCTCAGAATATTTTATTTTTTTATTTTAAAAGAAAATATATGTTTATTTAACATACATACATCTGAGCTAAGTTAGAAATTTCAACGGACAATTAAAAATATATTATATAATCGAAGAAACCAGATATTGATGTCATTAATTAAATATTGGCAAAATTCAAAATCTTTCACTAGTCAAAAAAATAATGAAGTCTTTAGCTATTCTTCAAAAGCAAAAAGATATAAAATGGGGAAAGAAATTATTCGCAGATTGTTTAATGGCTCGACGACTCTATTAAATCATTAGAATCCATTGAATAAATTAAAAAATTATCATTGGCGCAACGATAAGAATAATAACTTTTTTAAGCCTTACAGAGAATAGTGTAAAAAAAACCATCAACGTACGGATTAATGAAAAAAATAATTAAAATATTTTAATCCACGGGTAAGAGAACGAATAACTTACAGTGTGTATTTGAAGCCTTGATATCAATTAAACTAATATCAACACAAAATTATTTAAAATAAATCACTAGAGAAGATCGAGCTTCTGTACCACACTGCACTTTAATGACGAATACCAGCGTTGATGAATCAGCGACTGTCCTTAAAAGAGAAAGCGAGACAACGAAGTACACGCTACATCGCTTCTCCCTCTCATATACATGTACACGCACACAATAACAAACCGGCATCCTTATCCCGAGCGTACTCTAAACTAGCAAGCTTAGACCAGTAAGCTTTTATTAAAGTCAAGTATATAATTTACGGCAATGATGCAATACACATTTTCTTCTATATTTTTCAAATGATTTAATTTAATGTTATAATACAAAAACGCACGGAATAGTAATGAAGGATTATTGATGTCTGTATGAAGGAAATTAAAAGGAAACGTTGCTAAATGCATAGTATTAAATAATATATTCAGAAATAATGACACGTGTATCTATGGGTGTATTTATATTTATGTATATAATGTTGTAAGAGAGGGATAAACGGCGATTTTATTTCATGCCAACCGCTGGATATATAAATCTGAAAAGAACGTAAGGATATGCAAAAAAAGCTTTTCCGGCAATGGAGAGCGCTAAAAGGATATAAAGTATCTGTAACTTTTGGTCTAGTGATATAAAAATGAGATGTATAAAATAACACATCTTATAACAAATAAAATTTTTATTTAATATAACTCTTAACATATAATAATTGTGAATATATAAAATAATAATATTTTGAATAAAAATGTATTTTAACTAATGTTTGTTAATTATCTGAAATATTTGTTTAAGAGTAAATTATGTTAAAAATATTTTTTAATATATAATTAATTTTATAATAAATAATTTAATTATGAATATGCAAGAGTGATGATACAGGATACGACCTCATCTCATATTCCCCTCAATACCTAACAGAAGTGTTCAGAGAAAAGAATAGCTTTGCAGATAAGACAAATATTATTTATTGCTCGAACGGCGCGTATAAAAATTTCGAATAGCTTTTCGGTCTTAATATCAATTTTTACGGCTGACAATTTCACCACACAGAGGAAATATGCACTGTATATCATTTATGTATATATATATACGTGTATATAAGTATCTACTTTATAAACTAATAATTGCACAATTAAATATTTAGAATATTTAATTGTTTTTGTAATATGTATTTTATATTTTTTCCATTTTTTCTAATACATTTATAAATTCATATTGAACGAAACATATGGGTACCTACGATGAAACAAGAGAAGAAATGTAAATGTAAAAAAGTATAAAGTAGAAGCTGCGACAAAGAGGAGGAAAAGTTTTTTGGGACCGGTCGCATATTTTATGCGGAATATGGAAGGTGTTAAAAGAGAAACCGATATCTTTTCGCGGGGCTTTAAACTAACGAAATCTAGTCAATATAAAAATAGATTTTATAATATTACTTTGATTTAAGCTAGGTTAGTTATTTATTAATCAATGGTTTCATATTATTTTTTTGTTAAAAAAATAAATGCAAGACTGCAGACATTGTGGGTATTAATATTTAGTAGTTGATGTAAATACAAGTTAAATATTCAGACGATATTTCATACGCTGATATCTCAAAAACATATAATAATAAGCGTTATTCAATAACAGTGAAACCTCGGTTTATGCGCACAATTCGTTCTTGAAACTATCTCGTAAATTAAAGTATATTTCCTCATAAGAAATAATGGAAGCTTAAATTGATTTCTTGCAAAACGCAAAAATACTAATAGTATAAATTATTTATATCGGAATCACTGCTACCAATCATTAATAGCTCGATTAAATATTTTTCTTTTCGTGGAACTTGAACTAGAAACTGATCCAATGACACTTACTTTTGCCTTCATTTGAGGATTTGGCGAAAATCTGACATTACATTGTCATTGAATAGATTCATATCTTGCACTGTTACATTTTTACTCAGAATGTGTTTTTCCACGAATTTTTTATATGTCTTCGATATTTTACACATTTTACAAAAATGAGGGATTTCCCAACCTCTTTTTTCCTTCTCAGACGAAATCTTTAGTTCCTTTGATTACTTCACCCCATGCTTTAACGATGATATTGAGTCTAAGACTTTGGTTACTCATCGCAGAAATATTAATTTTATGTAGAGCTTTTTGATGTTTGAAATGACTTGCTGATTCATATACTGGAGTTTTGGAATGGTGTTGTGAGAAATAAACTTGAATTTCTCCAATAAGTCGTCCTCCAGGTATAGAGCAGAGGTTTTCAAAATGGGAAATATCGCTCACTGGTGGGAGATGAACAAATCTCGGAGGGCATTGCGGCGCCAGAGAAAATTTGTATGGAAAAACTAAAAAAAAATTTAGAATTTTTTTAAATACAATTTTTTAAAGTTTTTTGAAGAGTATGACTTCACAGCCAAAAAGACGCAGTTGGAAACTAGTAATAATGGGCGAGATCGTTTTCTCCGAGCGGTGGTGGAGAAGCCGGCGGAGGGATGATGTCAGTAGATCTTCAAAGTTGGTTGCTCTGCTGCAGTGGTATCTGATGGAATCCCTCTCTAGTGATGGCGGTTCATGGCCGAATGGTTCTCGTCTATGGGCCGTATCTCAGCGTATCTCCTGTCAGGCCATGACTATCTGTTTGCACGTCTGCCGTGTCTTCGTGTCTCCGCTCTCCCCTCATTGAAGACCAAATTTAAGTATTAACGTTTGAAAAGCACAATCATGCAGAGATCGTTCAGCCAATTATTGTACTTGTTTCTTAGCACAAAAACATATGTATACGACTTTAGAAATTGACATTTGCTTGATGGACATTTTTTCAAGGTCAAATTGTGCAACGGGAATATTGTGCTTTTACAGTGCTTTTTGTCTTCCGGTGACCGTTTCGCAACACAGAATTATTCTTTCAATGCATTGGAGAACACTTGCGTGTTATTTATGTGGAACCCTTTTTTCCCAATCGTAACGAAGGCTTTTAAGTGGTCCCATTCTTTAAACTATATTATCTTTTTTTTAGCAATTGTCAATGAACGATCATTTTTGGTCATAGCAAATGAATGAGATCCTCCATAATTTATTGAATTTTGCTACAAAGTATTGAAAGCGGTTATTGTAATCGTTTTTTTGGGATAATTGTGAGTTAAACTCGAACCTTACAAAACCCACATAAATAATATATGACTACAAAACATGATAAAGCACTAATCCTTCCAATTTGTTAGCTGACTAGCTGTCAGATTTTTATTAATTTATAGATTTTTACTTGATACGTTTCTAACAAATCATCGGACTTATCGTCGCGAATGAGTGAAAGGGAAAGCATCTCACTCAGTTAGATAGAAAGGTGTTCTTCAATGGTGGGCGATGTAACATATTATAGTTGAAAAGTGGGCGATGATCTGAATAAGTTTGAGAATCTCTGGTATAGAGGATGGGCAGGAGCATTTTCCATAACTACTAAGACATTGGGTGGCAAATTATTTTCTAAAAGATATGTTTTCAATGCAAGAAGAATCATCAAGAATCAGGAGAAAGTGACGCAATACGTATTGTTACTTTAAAAAAACGTTTGTTTTGCGAAACATAATTCGTGGTTTCACTGTACTAACTAACTATGATTTTAACCTCATGATACAATCTCATAGTATCATTAGAAGCCCGGCAGCTGTTTAAAAAGAAATATCTTTTCGGGATTCGTTGTTGTTATTTTTTTTTAAATTAAGTTACGTTAATGAAAAAAAGTTTTTTTTAGTATTTAGTATTAAATATTCATTAAATTAATAAAAGTAAATGTTTTAATAGGCGTTTAACTATCAATGTCAAAAAGTGTGAGGAATGATCTTTTTTTAATCCAATATTTCACTAAAAATATATACTTTTCAATTAAGGAAACATATTCTGTATAAAAATTAATAATATTTTACTTTATCAAACTATTTTCTTATTCGAATTCCAGAGTGTTAAACATGTTTTTATTTTTAGATATATTTTTATTTTATCCATTTCCTACGCTAGTGTTGAATCACCCCGAGCACTAAAGCTCCCCATTCTAATATTTCATATTCCACTTTCGTCGAACTTGTTTCCGTGCATAATACACTTTTTTATATTAACCCACCCCCTCGGATTGAAATTTTCACCAAGATGATATAGTGTATATTTTTCGCCGTTACCTATTTAGACTCGAACGAGAAGAATAAACACGGCATTAACCTTTTCGCCAAACCAAACCCACTCGCCATCAATAACATAAACATCATTCACGCATTATTTCCGAAGTCGTTAAAATTATACTTTACGAGTGGCGTTTCACAAGGCGTTGGTGTTTTGTACTTGGGTCTTATTTTGGCATTTGGAACCCCTTCGCGCTCTCGCTCGGCATTATTCAGAGACGTCACGAAAGCAATTGTCGGTCTCCCCCAGTTCAAACAATGCCATATTTAAAACCATAAACACTTCTGCGCAGAAAACTGCCGAGAATTATATTTAAGAGGCTGGAAATTCCTTACGCACCCGCGGGGGCCGAAGGGGTTTATTTGGAAATGCCTCCCGAAGGGGTAATAAGACTAATTAATGATACTCTGCTAACGTTCATTAGTAAAGAGCGAGAGAGCGGGAGCGCGTTAAACGTACCTACCTACCGTACACCCACCTACCTAAGCCTCGCAAATTATTTTGATTATTGCGGAGATGAATGTGTTAAATTGGTAATTTGCACGACCGAGCGCCATATTGTGGCCTAAAAACGGGATTTCGCTGAAATGGTTGCATTGATTCATCAGGAAATGGCCTATTTTAAAAATAGCTGCCTTATAAAAAAATATGATTTCCAGAACTCTTTGTGGAATTTTTTACTTAAAATCGAATATTTAAATCAAGTCTTTCCAATTCTTAAGAATTACATAAAAATATGTTTTGTAATTAATTTTACCTTAAAATATGAGAAAATGCTATTGTAACCACTTTGAAATATTTTTAAAAAGGCATAGAAAAATTTATTGTTTTAATTGATTTTTATGGATTTTTCCTAATGTAGTCGATAATATAACATCTATCAAACTATAGCTATAATAAATTATTTACTGTGATTTTTACTACAAGGACTCTGACTCGTATTTAATATGTATAATACCATATATTATATTGATTATAAGCTTACAATCTAAATATGTCCCTATGCACGACATAACTTGATTTTATTTTAATTATTCATCATGCTATTTACAGTCCGTCCAAGATATGAACGCCCATCGTCACAGTATTGGTGATAAAATATAATAGGGTGACCATGTGAAATTACAAGTGCAATTAATTTTTACTTTTTTAATTTAATTTGTTGAGGAAAGTGTAAAATATCACATTCTTACTTAATTTGTTTATTTATACACATATTTAACTCAAAAACATGAGAGCAGTTTTGGTGTCACTCTCCAGGTTGAATATCTGTTCAATATAATATTTAAAAAATACTAATAGAATATTACAGGAATTGTTTTATTGATTACAAAATACCACACCATGACAATAATTTAGAATAAAAATATAACACATTATAATTTTTAATTCAATTTCAAACGTATGGTCACCCTACCCTTAAAACATCCCTGATTTAGTATTGGTAACGTTCTCCTATCAGTGTAAACAAATTTGCGGAAAACTGTGTATGTATGCTTGCATGCATGCGTACACGCACCCTTATTTCCAACACAACGATGATGAGCGCTAACATCTTGGATAGACTATACATATATGTATTATTAGGAAAATCTAAGAAAACCTTATAAATATTTTATAACCACTTATTCTGATCTTCCAAACAGAATATAAATTAAAAAACATTATGTACATGTGAGATTTGAACCCATATTTTTCAGCCTATACATAATCTAGCTTGAACTTATTTTAATTACTCCTCAAGATATTATTCTGTAATATTATTAATATCTAGTCAAACTTAATATGTAATGATCAATCATATTGAAATTATAATAATATAATTGATGAACGAGGTCCCGCTGGTCATCGTACCCCTCTCGTTGTCTACCGATAGTATACTGTCCTCGCCGCTAATGTTCCTAGAGTACAATCTAATTTTTGTTGTCAAGTAAATCGGCCCTTACAGTTGAATATAATAAAAAATTAATTCCTTTTTATTTTCTTTCAAATTAAAATAAAGGTAAAACAGTGACGTTTGACAATAATTGATTTTTCAGGACTAGTGTATTAAAAGTTTAAGAATATCTTTTTTAATTAATAAAATAGATTTATAGACTTTCATTTTAGTCCGGTATCTCACAATTAACTAAGTAGTTATTGACTAGCGCCTGTCTTGTAACAATGAAAGATTTATAATAAATAAATAAATTATCAAGAAAAGGTTCCTAATCTAAGATTTTTTCAACACTAATAACTATATTTTTATAATACGTTTTTTGATATTTCTTCAGCAAAATAAATCTGTTTTAGCACATCTTAATTATAACTAGTCGACAAAAGTAAAATATGATTAATAGTGATATCGAAGTTATCCATACTGTTACATATAACACTTATATGTTGTCAATCATACGATTTACTTGATTACTCGATTCATCAATCTTTCGATTTTAATTAAATTGTATAATTTTATGATAAAGATATTTCACAAGGAGCCATGTACCGCGCGCTCCCAACGCGCCCACATTTTTTTTAAATATTTGATGGTTTTGCTTTCAACGTCAAATAAAACATCGACTTTGGACGGCGAAAAGGCTTCATCAAATATGTATGCATTGTATGCCTTTGCTTGCGGAAGACCGGGCGTGTGTGTAAGGCTGTGTGTAAGGTCTACGGCAGGGGTTGTGGGTCGCGGGTCGCGGGCCGTGGGTGTTGGTGCGGGCACATTAGGCAAGCCCGCTCGTCGGGGGTTGGGGTCGGCTCGGCTGGAGAACGTGGGGTGGGCGGGCGGGGTTAAACCGAAGGAAATATGTAAACATGTCGAACGTAACTCAGATTTCAATCTGCGAGAGGTGGGGAAGTCGAGTGTGTGTGCTACACAAAAGTGCTTTATTATTCATACGATTGTAGGCCGCCGTAGCGGGCAAGCGGTCGGCAACCATCATCGGTGAAAGTGAACTCACACACATACTTAATTGCTGTACACTAAACTACAATTTATGTTTAAAATAATAACTCATTGTATATTTACTAATAAAAAAAAATGTTTTTAACCTTAAATTATCACAATTTTAAATTATTATTATTTTAAATAAAAAAGCTACATTAAATATTTTGGCCAAATCATATATATATAGAATACATGAAAGAATAATTTAATCTACGGCGTTCTCGAAGCTCGAGTTAGCTCCTGACGACTCTAAAGCAACAGCTAGGCTGAACCAAACATCTGGCGAGTGAAATGAAAAGAGTGCTTGGCCGTTTTTTACTATCAAATCATTTTACTGTTTATTTACATCGCCATATTATTTATATTAATAGATCTTACTGTGAGGATGCGTAACTGTTCTTTTATTTTTATTTTTGCTTAGGATTGCCGACTACTGCTCCAGTTTACAGTCAGTTAAAGTAACATAAATATATTAGTAAAATGCCTTATTATTAGGTCTTACTGCGTTAGAGTATAATTTTTATTAATGTGATACAAGTTTTATTTAATTAAATATATACTCTATTTACGTTAACACAGTCAGTTTGAGAGCTATCCATTTAATCATTAAGAGAGAAATGACAAGACTACTATTAGCTATAAAGCACAAAAAATTCTAGCAAAATCTTACTAAAAATCACGTAATTATGTAATTTTTTTCTAATATCTCTAACACAATTTTAAACATTTATTACTAGATGCCATTTACAATCGCAAGCTTTGGCATAAAAAAATGTAGCACATAACCATTGGTTATTTATCCGATTCTTCTCGATGATGTGCGAAAAGCAAAACCTATTTATTCCTTAGAGATATACAAGTATTTTTAAAACTTAAGGCTATTTAATAAAATATTATTTATAATTAATAACAACTTTTTTTTTTTTATATTGAGAGAATTAAAAATAAATATTTTTTCCTGAATATTGGAGATTATTTAGAAGCACATGATCTCGCAGAATGTTTTGATGTATCTTTGTGAAATCAAACACGCTATTAAATTCGCCTCTAGCGAGAGAAATCCGACGCCTAATCGTAAAATCTAACGATATTCGTATGTATGTATGTACATATATATTTAAAAAAAGAGTCTTATAATTGCACGTTCATTTTAATTTGCTTATTTTGTTTTTTGCAGTATTTTATTATTTTACATGGCAAGTTTATTTTTTTTAATTGAACAATGTTGTAGTGTAAACATATTTATTTTATTTTATTTTTTAGATTAAATTAAGACCATCGTGGCCTAACAGGTTACCCCAATGCGCCACGATGGTCGAAAACAAATTTTAAATTTATTAAGTATAAAAAACGTATATATACATAAATATAACAATACAACAAAAAATTATAAAATATTAAAATGAAATGATACAAACTGGATCAGATCCTCGTAGCTAACATTAAATAAATCAATATGTTATGCCAGCGCATTAAGGAGCCGGATGGCCACAGCTATAGGCGAGTCGGCAAGTGCGGATGTCCTAGCCCTAACGGCCATCAGAAGAGGTCTCGATCGTGATTCTCGAAAATGTTCCGGAACCCAGAACTGGAATTCCTCGAGAATAGCTGGATTGTTGACAGCACCTTTTAGTAATTTGAAAAAATGCTTAGCGACATACATCTTTCTGCGAGAACTCAGCGAATCATATCCCAACGCTCCTAAAAGAAAGGCGCTAGGATATAAGTACGGATAATAACCAAATGTCCTTTTGTAAAGGTATCTTAAATACCTTTTTTGAATTTTTTCTACTAAAAGGAAATATTTGGCTATTCGGGGATTCCAAATTATAGATCCCGATTTAAGAATGCTACGAACTAAGGTGTCATAGAGGATGCGAATAACTGACGGATCGTCAAAGTGAAAGGCATTCCTCATAACAAAGCCGAGCATCTTGGAAGATTTATCACAGACGTCGTGTATGTGAAGAGAGAACCTCCATTTGCTCTCGAAAGTGATTCCGAGATCTTTAGTGGAAGTTTCTCTAGTCAAAATGTTACCACCGAGATGGTAGAAATAAGCTGATGGCGAACGGGATCGAGAAAATGACACAGTATGCCACTTTCCGACACTAAAGGGTGACACCATATCCACAGAGAGTCTAAATCACTTTGTAGAGAGAAGGAGTCCACAACAGATCGAATGCATTTATATAATTTTAAATCATCTGCGTACAGAAGAAAACTTGAATTTGTACTTGCTGTATTTATGTCATTAATAAATAACACAAAAAGCAGAGGTCCCAGATTGGATCCTTGAGGAACCCTCAAAGGGGTAAAATATTCTTTTGACAATCGTCCACCATAGGTTACAAACTGTCTACGATTGCTTAAATAACTCGAGAATAACCGAGTTAAATTATCTGAGCAACCGAGGTTCGACAATTTATTTAATAATAACATATGACAAAGTTTGTCAAAGGCTTTCTCAAAATCTGTATACACGACGTCTACTTGAAATCCCGCATCGAGAGAAGTTGTCACCGTTTTGGTGAACGACAGAAGGTTAGTAACAGTGGAACGTTATATGTTGTGTTAAAAACTATAGATTTTTATTTGTTTTAAGTTGTTATATATATGTTTTTAAACTAGAAATGACATTTATCATAAACACATAAAAAATAAAAAATATTTGTGGGAGACGTAAAAATGATTTGTACTTGATTGCTTTGTCCCAAAAAGCCAAAAAATTTAGAGCGATGAAATTAATAAATAAATAAATATGTTATATCTTTAATGTAAATTTATCATTATTACTTTAAAAAAATACTATAAGTGTAGTTAATCTGATTCTGTTTTCTTTAGAGGTTGTTGAAATGAGCAATAAAAAGGTTCAGTGACTCGTATACACCTATGAGTGATTTTATAACTATAAATTACCTATCGTGCAATTAATTAATTTGATTAATTAATAAACTTTTTATACTAAGCATTAAATAGCAGCACAGTTTGAGAATAGCTGCTCCCGGCGTATTTATCCGGCGGGTAGTTGAGCGATCTATTACTTCCTAGCGCCCGCGGTATTCCAATCCACTATCCGCCCTAAATCAAAATAATTCCATCTTATATCTCCCGCAAAAGCGAAAAACTTTCCATCGCCCTGATTAAACTCAAACTTATTACCCAACAACCATAAAATAGCTAATTGTACAATGAATCAGTGCAACCGTTACGATATTGCGTTATTTAGCCACGATATGGTCTTGGTTAACGCATTAATCTTCGTGGTTTCCCGTTGCTTTCTACGTTGTGACGAATGGAATACCAAATTTAAATAATTGAGATTTACATATATCAAATTTTAATTACTTTTACCTATCAATTTTCATTAAAAAAATATTTTTCATAATAAATATATTTTTATATGAGAGAAAAATAAATTTAAAAAAGATGTTATCTTCTTAATTGAGCGTCCGGCAAGTAGTATCGTACCTGCGGAAAACCCATTCAAGGGAATTAGCATACTCGAGAGATCAGCGCCGTATTTTTTCCCCCAATTTAAGACTTTACTCAGCCCTAAATAAGCCTCGTAAACATAACATAAGGCAATAAGGACCGCCCTTCAAGATATCGATACCAGTGTATAGTCTATATATATGATGTACCTTGCCTTCAACTTGGAATATATTAGATTTTCCTTTCAATTTCAAATAAAATATAGTTTTTGAGACCGAGAGTGTTTCATTAAATATTTATAAGATGTATGCTTTTCTTTATAAATAAAATATGCTCTAGTGATGTATAAAAAGCTAAAGATTGTAAATTTAAAGTGCTCTCTATAAAAATTATGTTTTATTATTTTTATTATTTATTCTTAATAATTAAACTTTTGTTCAGTATTATTCAATAAAAAAATTGCAATAATTTTTTTTAGAAAGTTGTACTGCAAATTTATATATCAATGCAACTTTTAAGAAATAATATCATGAACTTATTTAAGTTAGAATATAGTATAGATTCAGTGACGGGTTTTTCAAAAAAGTCTCGGGATGTCTAGTCGCAGAATCCATAATAACTCTTTTATATTTATTCATCCGTGAGCTTATAAAAAATCTAAAAAAACCTTATCGATTGAAATTATTACAATACTCACTATATATGATCTCCCAGACAAGATAGCAATTTAAAAACAATATCATTTATATGAGATTCAAGACCAGGACCACTATCGTGGTGGTTATCATAAATTCTCGATTACAACGAATTACAACAATATAAATTTGCTCCCAATTTTGGTAGCCCTATTATGCTATTGATGATTAATCAAAATTGCGCAATATATCATGGTTTTGAAGGCATTAGGCATATATGATATTGAAATGATGAATTGACACATTCAAAGGCAAATATGCACGCGTTTATTGTTAGAGTTATGTGACTTTGAGGGTTACAAAATAGACAATCAATTCAAGCATATTTGATTCTAAATTTGGTTTGCTTTTGACATTACAACAAATACGTCAAACTGGCAATAGTTGCTTTAAAATATAAACGTCTCTCTCAATATCAACTGTGTTTAAAATAATTCAAGAAAAATCATCGTTCATTTTTAAATTTTACAGAATATATAATATAACTAAAAAAATAAATATTCACAAATATTTCAATAATGTCAGTTTTTAATAAATATGTAAATACTAAATTGCTAAATATAATTATTCACAGATATAAAACGTAGCAAGAACTTCACAAAAATTTGCGACGCACACGGGTGAGTTTTTGTTTTGCTCAACAAATAAATTCTGCGTATTTCGGTCATAGTATATACAACCGATAAACATTAAAAAAAGGCGTAAAAGGATTTTTTTTGTTCAGAAGATGCATTTTATTGTCTTGCATTTCCAAACAAAATAAAAGTACATGAATTTTGGAGCGGCACTAGTCATGGGTATATTGAGAGAAAAATTACTACCTGTGTTGCTTAAATACAGAAATTGTTTTTTTAAGATTTTTTCGAATTTTATTTCAGATAGTATGAACGAATAATTATGCAATAGTTGAAAATCGGACGAATAATTAAATTAATCGAATATTCAATTAAGAATCTTATTCACATTGTCACATTTTCCCGATCACCTTGCATAGAAAAATTCTCTGATTATTTTAAATAAAAATACTTTCGTCGATGACTTGAGAATGACGATTGAGCTAGGATGGAGATTTTGTATGCACATTGCCAAAATTTGCGATAAGACGTTGAAGATGCTCGGCTTTGTTATGCGGAGCGCGTGTTACTTAAATAATGAATTGCCGATTCTTGTTCTGTACGATAAGCTAATTTGTAGCATTCTCGAATATGGGTCCATTTTCTGGAATTTGAGTAAAGCAAAGTACTCCTTGTTATTAGAGAGAATTCAAATAAAATTTTAGTAACCTATACTCAATAAAGCACTTTTTTTAATAGCTAAGGGACAGTGTCAAAATCCGTTGATGCTCGCCAACTTTCGGCTGCAAGCTTTAAAAGGCTCTAGAGAGTCGCGATCGCGTCCCTTATTCTTGTCCGTTGCGGCCAGGACGTCAATTTGCACGGGCCATCTAGCTTAGCAATAAGCTAAACACAGTGTTTTTATACTACAATTGATCATCACCATATTTTTTATTATTTTGTTTTTAAATGTTTATTCGAAATATTATTTTTTTATATAATCGCCATCATGACGTATTGGGGAAACCCGCTAAGTTATAATAGTAAAATTTTTAATAAAAAATTATTTAGATTTATCTGTAGCTCTAAGTCTGACTGGAAATAAGAAAAAATGTTTCCTAGTTAAAGTTGGCCATTTGATATGAAACAATCCAATATATAATATATTATTTAGAGTACTAATAATAATACATAACAAGATTATATTTGCCAATCATTTAAGATTGTAATATCTGCTATAGAACGATGAACAATGGCCAAATTGATCCCTCCACCATCACAATGATATTACACCGCTTTTTTCGAGCCGAATTAATAATTAAAGCGTTAATGTGCTTAATGGCTAAGCCGCCGTAGTAGGTCGACTCCACCCCGTCGTCCATCCACCCCCATCCCTCGCCCGCCGTCCGGCAAATGAATTGATGTTTCCTCCGGGAAGAATATTATCAGTTGGTCCTTTGAAGCCCACTAAATCCGCAAGATTTGCCGGTGCCCTTTGAAATAACTCAGCGCAAACGATCCCCGGCCCGCCTTCTATCAGATACGTTATCTTAAGCGGCCACCTAATCTTACAGAAGCTTCCTTGAATACATTAACGGATGCTCCCTTTAAACCTTATAACGATGGGATGGGAAAAGCTTCCACCTTAGTCTTCTAATAAAAGCACAACCGTGCATATGTATGAGTATATGTGATACACACATTGTGTGTGTGAGTATTTTAAATGTATATCTACTCGAAAGTATGCGTACGCATACTGTTAATGTATAAGTGTGTGTGTATGAAATTAAACCCGCATAAAAGTGGGTTCTAGAACCCGAAATGAAATAATATCTCTTGCAAATCGCGGGCGCCACATCGCCACCCGGTCGTATGTACGTGACCGTATGTAATGCTTTTAACCCTGTTTTTCCCTTATATTTAAAAAATATTTTTCAAGTCAAAATACTTTGCTATATTGAATATATTATAATTATACATTCATTACACATGACATGTTGGAAGGATTATAGATGTTACTTTAGTTCATGATCAATATTTATTTATTTACAATACCCTCTATATTTTTTAAATTGTTAATTAATATATTAGAGTTCCCTAAACTATGTTCTGCACCAGTGTTCCGTGAACAAAATTCAAACATGTTTGACCCCACATTAACAAATGAGTGATGAAGAAGCACTATCTTTTCGCATCCGATGCGCAAGAATATATTGTTTTTGTTCGGCTGCCCGATCCCAAGCAACGTGACAGCCGACTGTCATTAGTCTGACGACAGTTGCTAAAATTGCCAACTAGTATAAAATGCCATACAGCTCGATTGTGACATAATCGGTGCATGGGATATCAATAACAGTGAGTATATAATTTTTTTTAGTGACTGGATTATTGCGCAAACGAAAATTAGGCCCACGAAATTTTCATAGATTGTTTGAATGTCAGATATATTTTACTTTTAACTCCAACTGCTTAATATTTTTCTTTATTTTTAGTAAAAAAATATTTAATTATTGTTAGTGTAAGTGTATCAAACCAATATAATTATAAAATATTCTTAAGACATGATATTTTTAATTTAAAATTATGTTAACATATGTTATATGACCAGACATTATGCATTTTTAACCCTTTATGTGCTAAGTGTAAATAAATCAATAAAAAATACTTTTTAAATGCTGAATTAATTTTCATAAAAAATACGTAATTACTCAGTAACTAACAGTAACTATAGTAAGAAATTGAATTGAATATTGATGCAGCATAAAATGAATATAAAACTATAAAAATTCATATATATACATGTAAGTTTATGGACAAGAGTGAGTAATAGATATGGGTGTACGTTACATGCGTTTCTCACGCCTCTATCTCTCACTCACTCTCGTCACTTAACACGCGAGCGAGCGAAACGGAATATATTTCACCGTACGCTGGTTTTTAAACAAAAACGCGAACCGTTTTTCAATATTTTCAGAAACCATAAAACATTGTTACCTTATTTGGCGACTCTTCGTCAAATAATGTAGTCACGTTTTTTGGAAACTCTTTAAGATTGCTTTCTACGAAATATAGAAAACGTTTTATTTAAGAAAATTTTAATGAGTCCTGAATTTTCTTTTTTGGTGAGAGTTAATCATCGGGCTGAAGATCGGCATCTATGCCTTTTGTTTGTCAGACCTATCCAAGCCATTTTTTTTTTTAAAAGAGTGTAAGACAGGATTCTGTAGCACAAGTTAAAGGCATAATCTAAAAAGGAGCCTTCATTGGTACTTTCCAGAGACTTCAGCCTAAAGAGTTACAGCCATAAAGCGAGGTCTTCCTTAGAGGGTCAGCCAGGAATCTCATTTAAAGCATATTTTGGAAAATGGCTACTATAAACGCATCCAATGACTGTAGCTATTTTTTAAAATGATACGGATGAAGCAGTAAAAATAAGCTATGTGAAATCTAGACCACTTCAATGCAGAGTATTTAAAATTTTGTGCAATGAAATATTAGTGAACATAACGCACTTTAATTGATGATTATTCAAAAGAAAATTTTAATTTTGATGGTGTATTAATGAAGTGTTCCATCGCAAGAAAA
The DNA here is from genome assembly GCF_051122295.1 of Plectrocnemia conspersa. Taxonomy (NCBI): domain Eukaryota; kingdom Metazoa; phylum Arthropoda; class Insecta; order Trichoptera; family Polycentropodidae; genus Plectrocnemia; species Plectrocnemia conspersa. The sequence goes on along the minus strand of NW_028277175.1, from coordinate 7,339,963 downwards.
ATTACGATTTATTAAGTATTCCATTGCAAGAAAAGTCTGGGAAACCCTAACTTAGACTATTATAGATTTAAATTTTCCACTTTCTCCGATTATGTTTTATATGATTCTACTGCAAATAAAAACTAAGCAAAATACAAACAGAAAATCAGCCAAAAAATATTAATAGGCAAATCCAAACACAAAGGGGCACAGTGATAACAAGCGGGGATGCGCCGGGGTAAACGCGACCCCCTCGGTTCGCTCCAGTCTCCCAGTCCGGAACTCGAACAAAACCGTTGGACCAACCCTCGCCCGCCTTCAATGCAAGATTTAATTAAATCCCCGGTCTTGATTTATTGTCGCACCCTCTCTCTGTACTAGCAGCATCGCTTCTGCTCCACATTTTCACAGAACCAACCCCCTCCGCAATTTCTTACACATTGTTTTTTTTTGCATTCGCATTGTCAAATATCAACCGATTAAAATGTCGCAAAAAGGTTAAGCAGACAATAAATTAAAAACAAAAATACACATCTATTTTTTTACATCAATATAGCAATTTGTGTAATGCAGATGCCTAATATATTTGTAGAATTGTATGTCTGAATATCGGCAAGGATAATCCTGTCTGCAGCTTGAACTTTACCCTCAAAGAGAACTCTATTTCATTGGTGTATATGATATTGGGATGTGAATTGAAATATAGTCGAATACATATTGACAAATGTATGATGTTATTTACTTATTTAACCAATATATGCAATTACATGAATTAACTTTTTAGTTATAAGTATTTTTTACAGTTCCAATAAATCAATAATTATCGAGAAAAATTCTTAATAGTTTGCTTTTCAAATATCATATATATTATAAATTATATTGTAAATTGCAAATTATTAAACGCCATTATTTTTTAAAAATAAATTAGTGATAATTCTAACTTTTAAAAACTTAAAATTCTTTATAATAAATTGATATAACATAATTTAAATTATACAATTATCATGAGCACGATAGATCTGGGTTTGAATCTCAGATAAACCCTTGTGTTTTTAAATTTAAATTGTGGCTAAAAAATCGTCATTAGGTTTTCCTAGATTTCACTAATCAAACGGAAGAATATCGTGAGATATTAGAAATAAGAAATTCTCTAATGATGAGCTATTTAGCTCAGAATATTATCATATACGAATAAAATTAAATTAAAATAATAATATATACTAAAAAATATTGTAATTTTAGTTTTATTTACAACATTTATTATATATTTTTAAAAATAACAGGAAAACTTTTGTAATATATCAATTGACAATGGTTTAATGTGCCAATAAAATAAAAACAAGTTTTACTTAATTTATAAAATAAGTTCTATTAGTATTTAATTTTGTAATTTTTTAGATAATTATTTTAATTCTCACTGATCATTACAGATTAAATATTCCTGGATTTTCCTTATTTAGACTTATGGATAATGTTTGGTAACTATTTTTTTTCTATCTATGATTTGCCTTAATATAAAATTGTATTTACTGTTCAAAGTCTTTAACAATATAATATATTTCTACTGTCATAAAAATGTATGTCAAAAATATTTTTTTAAATTAACGTAATGTACGTATTCTAAAATTTTCATAAAAAACAAGGGTAGGGGCGCAACATTCGCACCCAGGCGAAAACTACTCTAGCCACGGCACTGTATAAGAATATGAATAAACTTATTGAAGCTACGTTGTACGTGTCGTAGTCGTTTCAATTCGTTGGTAGTTTATACTTGAAGTTATTAGCACAATAAAAGGCCAAGTCTATGGTCGAAAAAGTCCTGCCGTACCCCCACTACGTAAGCTGGATGGAAAATAAAAATCGTGGGCATCGCTCGCGGGATTTCAAATAGGCGTATGCGTGTTTGTATTAGTTTTTCAAATATTGATCAGTCTTTGCTTAAATTCGTGGAATTATCACAATTTTAAAGACTTTTGCGTGCATAATATAAATTAAATCATAATAATATTACGTAACGAATTCCTGTTTGCATCCTTCTCCTCCACATTCTCCAAACCATACAGATCCCAGCTATACAAATTTACAATTCCGATTCGTATCATACATTACACTCGTACATCTTAGAAGTTTGCGTCCGTCCCTTTCTCGCCTCGCGGCTACGGCGTACCTCTATCCCTTTCCAGCTTGAGGCTTCTCGGCGGCCGTAGAGGTTAGCCCGAACGGGCCGGTCGCCGTTAACGTTTGCGGTGACGTTAAACGGCGTCTCAGGGCGTCTGACGCCAATTACGGCGCCGTTTCGTTCGCCAGACGCCCGATTCGCTTCGACGGACGCCTTTCATACCCGTTTCTCTTTACCTATAGCTTCAAAACACCTTGAATTTTTTAGTGAAACATATTTTACAACATATGTAAAAATCGATGGAATTTTATACAAATGTCTGATTCATTTACTTCAATAAATTTACGAGATATACGCGGGTGTCAAGGAATTTAAGAAGACAATGGTTGGGGTAACATATTTTTATGTTTTTAAGTTCAATGCATTTTAACCAAATATGCGTAAATGTCACTATTCTAGTGTTGAAATACCAATTGCATACTTCATTTACCTTTCTAGCAAAGTTTTTTTTATATGTATACTTAATTTGGAGTATAAAAAAAGCAATAGGAAGTTAATCTACATCGATTAATACGCATTTTTTTAAATTATGTTATAGCATCAGAAATTAAGAGTAATGGCCCGAGCAAACTTCTCTGTAAAACTACAGCCAAAAAGATCATTATTTAGGAAAACGGCATATCCTCTACTATCAGATATAAGCAAATTAACTGTAGTTATTAATCGTATATTTTTTTAAAATCAAAACTCTTTGCTACACCTTATTGAAGATGTTATTTAATGTATTGTGTTTCGGGCTTAAAAAAAATTGTTTATTCCTACTATTTTTTGAAATTTTAAAAGCTTCTGTGAAATTTGACTATATCAATTAATTGTTTAAGAAAAAAATAAAACTCTAACTAATTTGTAAAACAAATATTTTGCAAAATATTTTTGTTCACTGTAAAATAATAATAAATAAATTTGTAAATATAAAAGTGTATTTGCCAATAAAAATAACCAGTTTTACAAGAAACTAATTTTAGCATAAAAAAATATGTTAAGGCAACCTTTTTATCCTTATTTAATATAAAAACAGATTTTAATGATCAATATAACAGGAAAAAAAATATTAAACGAAATGGATTTAAAAAAGTCATGCAAATATAAATTACTATGACACTAGAAATGACACCAAATACTTAAATTATTTCAGGTATTTTTTTTTCAAAATTAAGTAAGCAGTAAACGTTTTTTAAGTTTTTTTATTTGTTTTTGAATGAGTCTTAAAATATATTGTTATATAATTAAAAATATAAATAATAAATTGACAAAAAAATTATAAGAAAAATATTTTTTCAATGTTTTAAAGAAAAAACGAAAACAGGCTTTTGAAAATACACTAATACTTTTAAAACTGACCTTGTATAAGCCCTAATCTGTAAATACATATATTATAGAAAATTTATGCTTTTACTTGCGTTTCTGTAAAATCATAGTTGATATATAATTTAACCAAAAGGCGCTGCTCTAAAATGTCTCTAAAACTTAATTTTCCATTTACAAAAAAAAATTCTGTTCAAATCCAAACTTAACATAAATGATATTTTTTATTTATATAGTTTTAGTTTATACTATTTATTTTAAATTATTTGTTACATAACTATTTAATTGACAAAAAAAAGAATATATTGACTAAAAAACTTAAAATAAATAACAAAAATTGAAAAATATGTTTTTATTGCCTTAAATAAAAAACAAATACATGTTTTTGAAAATATAATAACACTATAAATACTCGTTATTTGCGTTAACAAAGTCAGTTCTAGAGCTATTCATTATATCATTATTAATAATAGAGAGTAACTCTAAAGCACACGATATGGATATATGTTCGATATATTTATCATTACTCCTGTTTATATTTTGAACAAATTTATAGAAATTAAAATCATTACTATATTTTTTATAATTATCGATCAATCGGAGAAATGATTGTTTTATTTAGAGCTAATAGTAGAGGCGTATAAAATGGATAGCTCTCAAACTGAATGTGTTAACGCAAATATAATATATATAAAGTGTACTTATACATATACTACATGCAATAAATTTAAGCTAATTATAACGTATTAGTTTTATTTTAAATTATTAAAAACTTTTATTTATTCAGAAATATATTAAATCTATATTTAATTAGATAAAATGTATATGGATATGGGTTAGGTTAGCTAATTTTTACTTAAACGAGAGAAGAAAAAATATCATGAAATGTTACCTAATAAAATATTCCTTAATCACAACCATTAAAAATAGCTGTAAAGATATTTAACCCCTTGACAGATACAATCTCTTTCAAAATCGAATAATGTCTTGAATGCAAGAAAATACATACAATATTACTAAGTAGAATTTGCTGGTTTATACCATTCTATAGTTTACTAGAGAAAATTAAAAAGATAAGATAATACGAATAGTTTTTAATTAATAATTTTGTCTTGTTGTAGTAATTAGTGGGTTAATATGGGCTCGCGTAAAATTTTCGCGTAATGTTTTATAACTATACTGTGAAGTTTACAAGTATAGTATACAAAATATGTTAAATATTATCATTTTTGCTTTATTTTAAATTCAATTAGTTTAGAAAAACTATAATTAGATTTAAGTGAAAATTAATAAGATTTAAAATCAAAACAAATTAATAAAATCTAAAAATGCTAATCTTTTACTATAGTATCGTTTTTAATATATAATGTGTTATTAATCATTATGTTTTTTATATGATCTGTTTTGATATGTAAATTATATTTATACAAGTGGGTATATCTTGGTTGTCATTAAGGCCCAGTAGCAAGTTCATATTTTTCCTTCACTCACCCCTTTTTCCCTACTGTGTAGCTACCCCCAAAGGCTTCTTTTCCCCCGTAGGTCAAGCCAGCGAACAACAATACATCTTGCGAGTACCGGGTTCTCGGTTTTGATTTATGGTGGGTCAACCCTCGGCGATAACACAGTTAGGCCAAGATGAGGGCCCTCCTGTTCGCGGACGCCCTTATTTGTACTTACTTGCACGATAATTTATACCCAAACACCAAAATGTGCATAGTTGAACGACTTGAAAGGGAAGCTGTAATTATTGTTAATTAATAAATAATAAAAAGTTTGACACAATCTCTTACTCTCATTAATGTGATATTAGTAAATATGATATGTATATATTACAATAATAGTATTGACTGTATCAGTAAAACAGAATAGGCTATTTTTATTTTATAGAACGAATACGATATTTTAATTTAAAGAAATATGCATATGAATATGAGTCGCTTTGGTCATGTTACTGTATGTTCCTAGTCCTAATTCCTTGCCCATATTATCGCCCATCATGAAAAAATCGAATATACTGTATAAATATTTTTAAATCTTAAGCAAAACATCTGCTGAGATAGATATATTTAACATTTAGTATGGGGAGTTTAATAAAATAAATTTTATATAAAATAAAATTTCATTGTTTCGTTGTTGCTATTCATTGTGTTAAGCTCTGCTTAAAAATTAACAAAATACATATTAAATAGTTTAAGAATTTATATAGGTTATCAACAGTAAGTATTATTAGCATCTAAAAAACGTTTATTTAAATATAAAAATTAATTTCAGAAACATACTATTACAGCGAAGCCTCGCTTAACGAGCGTCGTTTTGCATAACGAATGATGAAGATAATTCCTGAATTATGCTAAAACTGTTCTATAATATGGCATGTGAGAGTAATATATTTATCTGTGATTGGTTAACTAACTGTCAGACTATACTACCTACTAGGTATTATCGTATTTTACATTGATTTTATATGGGAAAAATTGTTTCGCTCAACAAGTGTTTCGCGTTACGAGTAAAATTCTGGAACGAATTATGCTCGTTAACTTTTTGAAGGCATGTATAGTATGTCCAAAATGGTTTTACCATTACAGTCCAAATATTTTTATATACATGAAATATTAAGATTTTATTTTTGTATTAAATATCGGTCTAAGAGCCGCAATGGCAATAGTTGAAAATATGTATATTAAATTAAAGCACACGCTAGATTTTAATTTTATGCTACTGCCTTATTCACGTTAGAAAGACGGTGGCAAAAAGTATCTATATTTTTGTAAATATAATTAACTCTATTTTATTATAATTTATTTTAATTTTCCACATCTCGAAATATTTATTTACTTATTGATTTAAGTATAGTCTTAAACCAATCACAAATATATTACATGAACTATAATTAATGACATTATCAAATTATTTACTTTACTTTCTATCTTTAAAATTGTTGAAATTATCTGTATTAAGTTGAATAAATATTTATTATTATATAGTGGAAGTCATAAGTACACAAAAAAATATATAGTCTACAAAAGATTAGGCACATTAAGTGTTAGATATAAAAGAGAATGTTTGATATATTAATTCGTATAAATTACTGCAATCGCACATACTCATAAAAAGTACTACATAAAATGTATATTTAAAATGTTCTCTATTATGAAAAAATCAAGAGATGCAATTTGAGCACTATGTCTTATAAAACATAAATTTTACTAGAATTTTCTTATGAATATAGCTAAGATCTTCAGTTTTTACTGTTGTATTAGTGTGACATGATACCTAATACATTTAGAAACAGGCAATGAATTAATAAATAAATAAACAGTCTAATTTATTTTATTTTTAATAGCGTATAGCACCGTTTTCTTTCACTTTGTCCACACTTATTAGATATATTTCTGCTATAATTTATATCCGCGTATTAAAGATAGCCTCGCAAGGGGCAGCGGCTCGCAAACATTGGATTTTAATCATTTTCTGCGACCGGCCGGGGGTGGCACGCAGGGGGTTGTTTTCGGGCACTGTTGCGAGAGGGGAGCGGGGGTCGGGGGATGGCAAGTCAATGTTGATAAACCTAGCAGGATTAGATCCTAATCATTTATCAAACAGGCAAACATCCGCGCCAAGTTGCTATTTAGATTAATTGGCTGTGCGAAACAAAATGTTTCTGGCCCGTGCTCCGAAAAGTACACGATCCCAAACTAAATAGATTAATCATATCTCAAATACGGACGAATTAGCCGAAATACCATTGTTAAATACGAATTTGGCTCTCACTCTCTATGTTATTATTATTATCATCAGCATCCGTGTGTGCGCAGATAGATTGCCTTATCTGACAAAGTGAAATGTCAAGATAGATAAGTGTATAATATTATATTGTATTTAATGCGTGACGTATAAAAAAATAGGAGAATATAATATAATATATTGAAAGGAATATACGTATTCTAAATTATTTATCATATATTAGTCCATACAATTTTTTTTTTATAATTTTTGTGTTTATAATTCGTTCATTCCTTAGATCTGTGATTATTTTCTGTTTTTTTTTTACATATTTACCATTTGCTCTGAAATTGTATTTTGTATTACAGCAATAACCGCAAAATTTTAAAACATATGTGGAAAGCCCCCATACATTTTTGCAATCTGTCAATTTATACGCGCATTTTTTTATTATCTGATTATTAATGTAGTTCTTAGTGCATTAAAACAAAGATTAGACCGATAATAGTTAAACAAATCGTCCTAATCCAAATGCCTCCGATCTCAATTAAAAGCTTCGAAGAAAGCATGCATATTATCAAACCAGTTGCACAGACCCACATCAGCGTTTTTATAACAAAAAATTCTCAAGAAATTATCGAGAGATAGTTATTAAGAAGAAACACAACCTACAAGTAAGTAAAACACCAGATTCAAAATATATTTTAATAAATATAAACTTTTAATAAAGTTTCAAAACTGTTGTGATTAATAAATCTCATTACACAACTACTCGTACAACCACTTTTTAAAAGCGTTTCTTATAAATAAAAAATCGAGTCTGCTACTGTGAAATTCTAATCCGTAGGATCTGTATTATTAATTGAACACTTTACGGACTGTGTAATTCCGGCCTTCATATCCTTTACATTTTATTGTAGCTCTTGTAAAAATCTAAGATTGCAACTTTGCTGATCAATTGTTAAAATCTGTATGAAGCGAATATTGTTTTTTTTATTTTTAAAACTACTTGGTGCAAGAAAAAATCTAATTATTTAAATGATAACTTTATTTACTTAAATATCAAAATTACCTTTATTTTAATGTGGTGATAAGACTAAATACTGGTTTATTGCGATTTTTTTCTAGATTCTAGAGCCACTCAACAACATGATACATGAACCCATTTCAATAGACCTAAACTTTATCTATTTGAATATCAAAATTAGCTTTAGTTTAATGTGGCGATAAGACCATTTTACTGTATTGACTAAATACTGGTTTCCTACCAACAAACGTGGTGGGGGTACGGTGGAACCGCACGATTGTTTATATAACGTGATAAGAAAACCGGACTAGACATATTCGACTTCCATACAGTACCGATGGCTTCAAGCAGAATAACTTTTAATCAAATCGAAATGACGACTACTTTATGTAAGGTTTAACACAAATAACTTTGTCTTTGATATAAAAATTAATTCGGGACTGTGAGATCAGAACACAAGCTTTTTTTTTAAAACATAATTTTTAAATGATTTATACTATTTAATATGTGTTTTTTAAATTTTCAGCAATACGCTAACGATAGAACATTGTCATTAAATATAAAAAAGTCACATATAAGTTTTTCTGTATATTTTAAATAAACTCATAAATAAATTTAGAATATTCTGCAGTTAATCGCAAGTTGAAATATTGCTCACAAAAGCAGATATTAACAAAACTTTTACTCTTCTGATTTTACTCTTAAAGACCATATGACACACAGCTACTCCTTTAATTGATTACGGACAGATAAGATTTATTTTAAACTTCAGTAACATCATTGAAAAGCCTTTGAACAATGATGGAATTTTAACTTGTAGAGAAATATATATTAAATGTCATTCATTATTCATTCTCAATTTGGTTAGTTGACTCGACGAATAATTGCTAAGCTCTGTATTTTTTTGTGATATTTAAGACAACATTAAATCTTTTAAAATTTTATAATTAATTAAGTATCTTATGAATTTGCCTTATGGAGTTTTATTACATTTTTTAATATATGTATAATAGTATAATAATAAATACCTCAACAGTTTGCAAGCATTAAAAATGTAGAAATGAGGAAGTGACTTAAAGAGTTAACCATAAACGTATAGAAAATACATTTGGGGAGATCTAATAAAGACAGAGTTTATTAGTCAATCTAAAATGTAAAATAATATTAAGAAAATCGCTTATGGAAATTGATGCTAAAGAAAAAATGTCTATTAAGAGCATTTACTTATCCAAAAAGATCCAAAGAGTCGATTCATATTTAGATGTAATTTAACTATATTAATTATAATGTTTAAAATTGATAAAATATAAAAAAAAGCTTTGTTTTTCAGCTATGCCAAAAATATCCCGAGAATTCCTGGGAATGCTCCCGTGATGCGACCCGTGTACCAGGTATTTAGAAACCGTAGTCTCATAATTAAAAAAAATAATAGCTACAAATTATATACGCAACTTCAATTTAATAGTAAATCTGATACTTTACTTTGGTAGTATTTTTTTATGAATTACCTGTGTATATTATATTTTATTATGTACCGACTTTTATAGAGAAAATAAATATAAATATGAATTTAAAACTTTAAAATTCTATAGAAAATAAGGAAAAATATTTTATGAACAGAACCATCATTAAAAATAACATAAATAAAACTGATTCATAAAAAAATTTTAGCTCTCTTTTAAAAGTCAAAATGATAAGTAGTGGTTAAGAATTCTGTTGTATATATTTGAAACAACTATCGCAAATTTATATATTTCCATTATTAAATTTTGGTGAATGTTTTTACAAGGATCTGAAGAGAAAATAGTAGACCATATACGTTTTTAATCATAATATTTTACAAAATTTATGTAATATTTGCTCAACAAAAATCATTTTATTTGCAGTCAACATAATATTTAGAGGCTTCGTGTTATTTCAATAGACTTTCTATCAATTAAAAGTTGCTTTCTTTATTTATTTTTTATTCAATATAAAGTGAAATAGTTTTATCAAACATTATTTAGGTATACTACGGTTTTTTATGAAGAAAAACTTAATCTCTAAAGGCTATTCAAGTTTAAAGATTTTTGATAAATAATGGATATTTTTATTGAGTAATGCAATTTTTTTTTAAATACACATATATTTATAAAATAAGTTGTAAGCTTGTCGATCTTACGAAAAAATATATTTAAATATTACCAATAAATTAGTGTTCCTTTAAAAAATTAATTAAATAAAAGCATTTAGCCATTCATATATGATTATGTACGTGTAGGTATCACATTACATAAAATATATCATACGCGTAAAGAAGATTAATATTTGCAACTCCACAATGCCATCATCCAGACAAATTTGCTTCGTTAACACATGGCGCAAGTTTTTGGACACCAAATTCCGGCCTCGTCCCTGGACGAGTCCCGGTGGTCCCTAGTTGCACCCGAGATAGTTTTCACCCCCTCGGCTTGTTGAAGATTTATGACGCAACGGGTCGCGCCCTCGTCCGTCTTCAGGAATTAGTGGCCTGGCTGACATCGAGATCTTCAAGCCTAAAACTACAACTATAACTTTAACCATTAGATTTTCACGAGAAAACAATTTTTGTCAATGATTGCAAATATTTATATTGTAGTGTAAAAAAAAATAAAGATTGTTCAAACTTAGGTAACGCACATTGAATAGATTTTCATAAACTGAAATCATACAACGTTTATTCACTGTTATTTGTAACTATTTACCTACATATTTAATTATTAAATAATAATAATAAAAATGCTTTGAATGCTTAAAAAATATATTACAATCGCTTCTAGTAAGAATCGTAAATAGTTATAAAATATGAAAATAATTTGACATTCAAAATCTGCACCTCTTTAATTTATGTAAATTTATAAAAAAAACTTATATTTCAATCCATTTTCAGTATACAAATCTATGATTTATAGTGAATTTTAAGCAAGTCTTAAAAATTAAAATACCACTCTAATAAAATAGCATTAAGGTACTTAGGTAATAGTTTAGCTTTAAACATAACTGCTAAAGTTTACGCTATAAAATCTAAATATGTGTATGACGGTACACAGTTTGGTAAATTCGAATTTCAAGCATTCGCAGACGTCGGTACATAGTCCTGTGGACGAGTTAACGTCCGTCGGGGATTTCATCCCTTAACGTCTTACGCGCCTTGCGGCCTAACTTGAATAATTTAATTCAATTTAATAATTTGTAAGTTTGTGCGAAATACCTCCTAAGAGATTACTGCATCCACCTTTGTATGTATAGCCGCCGGTGACTTATGGCATGCGATACCATCGACCGAATTTAATGGAAACTTGTCCGCTATGCGAGAGGGGTTGATTGTTATTGTACTTATACCTGTGTAAAATAGTGATAAAGTTTACAATTAAAATCTTTGAATAAAATAATAACTATTTTCGTGATATTTATAGACATACATGTAAATGGATAGTAAGGAACGTGTCCTTTAAAAAAATGTTTAGTGATGTATGATATATATTCAATAAACTTTTAATAGATTTTTTTCCTTTTTTTTCGTCTCATTTACCAGATACTATTATTTTGTACTAACGAAGGCAAGGTATTATTAAATTTTTGAATCGCAGATAATTTGTATATATATATAGTATCATAGTATTTCTGAAAATCAGGGTGAACTTTGTAGCTAAACTAAGCTTAATATGAAGTGTGAAATGTTTGCTTCCTTGCTCTTTTGCAAAATTTCCGATAATAATATTTTTATAAGCATTTCATAAATAGCAGTTCTGTGCACTTAATAACTGCTTGATATAATCAAACAAATGCCAATAAAAATGTGCTAAAATCAACGACTGATTTTTGCAAATCCATAAAAAAGAAAAAATACAAATAACTTTAGCAATAGAACATAGCAATTAAACAAACTGAATAATCATTTTTAATGCACAATAAAAGTAAAACGTTGCTACTTTCAATTGAATTAATAAATCAATTAGATTTTGACAATCATTTAATAATTATTTTTAGAATATCTCTAGGATATAAAAATTCCAACATTTAAAGCAAAAAATATTTATTTTTTATGTCTTAAAAATTTTGCGGTTTTTTTTCAGTTGACAAAACATTATTAGAATGCACTTTTTAGTGTAGTCTTATTAATTATTTGACTTTATCTCTTATTTAATCACAAAAAAGTATTTTTAATAATGAATCTGGTAAAAGCGGCATCATAACGAGGTCGTTTTTGTACATAAATTTATGAATTAGTAGTACAATTCAAATACCCATTAAATGTTTGCCTACAATTCTAGTTGTAAAATTCAGATAACCCTGATTGCATTTTATTGACTAAAATTTGTGGTGAATAATCTAAGAATCTTGCAATTTGATTTTTTACAGCGCTTTTATGACACTTAGACCACATCGACAATTTTTATTCAATTCCTCAGCAATTTATTTATAATGCTGCAGTTAAAAAATCAACAGTTTAGTTACTACTCTATACTTGTATTATATAATAAAAAATATTGAAGAAATATAAATGCATATAAAAATCATTTTATTCACGAATCCTAATAATAAATATGTCTTACATTAAAATAAGTGTAGCTGTATTAGCTATTATATTATTTAATTTACTATTATATTTTGGTAATAAATCTATATTTTATTATTTAGATTTAAATTAATTGAGCCTTTCTAGAGATTTTTAATCAAATGTTTTTTTGTGAGCAACCACACTTTATTAATGAGCACATACATACATGGCTTTCTTTGCTTATGCCATTCAGAAGCAATTGAGACGTGTATGATATTGTTGAATATGATAAAACATGCCGTGTCATATTTAATACACTTGAGTGGAATGTTAATTATGACGTGGTACCCCATTAACCACCTACCGATCCCTTTTATCCCCCAAAATCCCACCTGTCACGGTTAGCATCGTCAGGAATGTGCAACGCAATGCAGGTTCAAAGGTTTATTCGACAGTCACAATAATGTATTGATATTAAGCATTAAATCTCATACATCTACTTACATAAACTCAATTTCTTATTACAACGGACAATATCAATTAATTTTAAAATACTTTATGAATGTAATCCATAAATAAAAAATATATATATATAAACGTATCTAATAATTTATATTGATAGTACAAAAATAGTTTAAACTAAAGTCTGAGTGATGAAATTATATCGCCTACATCTTTTCGTTGGTGGAGAACAGCATTAGAAGCCTTCCTTTCCTAAGTACGGAAGACGCTTTAAGCTGCCGGTAAAAGCTCTGGAAGCTCCCGGGTTAATTAATAATTACTAGCGAAAAGCACAAAAGCTCAAGCTATAATATATCTTTGGGTACCGACACAGCTTATGTTGTGTCTACCCTCGAACACGCTATACATCTATACGTAGCATTCTAACACTTCTGCTGGAGATATAATCGATGCGATACCACTAGGGTGGCAAAGTATTATTAATTTTGCTATTCAATGATATAAATTGCAATAAATAAGTTTGCTAAGCTGTGAAACATTCACTTTTGTTTCCTTCGTATAGATTAGACTTTGGTAGGTGAGAGGAAGGCTCCCTGGAGTGTATTCATTAACATTAAGACTACGATACTCCAAAGGGGAAACGGTAAAAGTTGGCGTCGGCCCAGCCGGCTCGGGATGTAACTTGCTTAGTTGTGAACAACCCTTCTGGTGTTTATAATTAGGAATATTATATTAAAGGATCAAAAGCTGCACACTCTTCGCTATATCGGAAACGAGAATTTAGACTTTGAAACGATTGAAAGTGTATTTACTTTATATGTTTCATTATCTACAGAAGTTCTATGACAACCTTAAAAAAATAAATTGTTTATATTTATTTGCTATTGATTTTTACCAATTAAAAAATATATGACAGATGTTTTAATATCATAAATAATTCATGCCTATTGTTTATATTTTTTTATAATAGATTAGGTATTGAAGATTCAGAATATAATAATAACGATGATGAATACTACCTTATTTATGAAACTACATAGATAAATATGAAATATATTTTACTCCACTAAGAAAATTACGTTGTCTACGATTAAATTATTAAAATTATGAAAAAATATGAGTATATTAATATAATTATTACTAGATCTTCTTACAAAAGCAGGAAAATCAATGTCAGGAACGACGTTCAAACATTTATTAGACGGTTGGAAATATTAGCATTGATCCCGACCGCGCGCTTGTTAGCCATTTACCTCAATTCATAGCTTTTAGCGTCATGCACACACATTGATCTCAACAACTAATTTAGATTAAATTTATATAAATATTTTTAATGAATTTAAAATGCCTACAATAATATTTTTTCTATAGCGAGACATTTTGGTAACCGGTCACGATTTTCTTAATGTCAATAAAAAAATATTCTTAAAAAAAAGCTTAATTAATTTTAATTCTGTTGAAGGAAATGCAGTGCATTTCTTTAAAAAACGTCTGGGAAAATAACGATGTCTACGATTATAATAATATACACGTAAAATTGCTCAAAATTTAATATTTTTAATGATTACCATGTTAGCAAAATCGAAGTCACGAGAGTCCTTCAAACATTTATTAGGCGGTTGAAAATAATAGCGCCGATCCTGACCATGCACTCGTTGACCGTTGAACTACTTTTTAAGTATTAAGCATCATACTAATGAATTGGTCTTAACAATAAATATAGCGGTTCATTTTTAATTGAATATAATTAATTTAACATTAGTATTTGACTATTGCGATACATTTGAGTAACCGTTAAATCACGATTATCTTTTTTGAAAAAGTCAAAATAACTATAATTCAAAGGAGACAAAATTGTAAAGAAATCAATCCTATGAAGTGCTTTTTTTTAAATTAGCACTTTTAGTAAAATAAGATAATTATGATTTCTAATGAGTTTTATAAAATATATTTAAAACAACTAGGTAAGTTACGTTATGTACAATAATATTTATTAATAAAAATATTTAATATAATTTGATCACAATAAGAAAACAAATTACAAAAACTATTCTAATAAAAAATATTTTAAAGGCATTTATTATAATAAATTAAATTATACATAATGATTTTGTATATATAATACAGAGGTTGTATATATCAAGTCAAAATTATTAAATATTTGTTTCTGATTATTTTCTTAAAAAGTAGACAGTTATTAGTTTTATATATATATATATATAATTTAAATAAGAAATGAAATATCTCGAGAGCTTAAAAAAACTGAGAAACTAAAAAAAATTATGGTGGTACGTAAGTTTCATATAAAAAATATTTTAAATGTAAGATTTACTAAAATAAGTACTAATTGATCACAAAAAATTGTAATATATATGTAATATAACTTTTTAGAAAAATTTTTGGGGAAAAAATGGTATTAAATTGTTTATAAAGTAGCATTTTTTAAGGTATAAATAGTTCATTTAAAAATAGCTCGACGAGATAAAAAGTTAAATTTGTTTTAATTTTTTAAATTATTAATTAATAATATTTAAATACCTTAATCATAATATTTAAATACCATAGTTATAATAGTTAAATACTTTAGAATATAAAACACACTATAAAAATAGGTTAAAAGTTAATTTGAAATTAGAGTAATGAATATTTAAGTTTTTTTAAATATGTATTTTAAGTAACGATTTTCACTATTATAAGACCAATTTTATTTTTCAATTTTTTTACTTTATTTAATTTATGCTTTAAACTAAATAAGTGTTTTTTTTTACATAACCACTTTAACGCCAGCGACTCGCTGATGACTCGCTTGTTGATTATTTTTTTTAACAAATCAATTTTTTAAAACAAGTTAACGAATTATTTACAAATTATTTTTTAATAATGATTAGTGCTTGCTTCAATAATCATCAAACCAAATATTTTAAATTTATTTTTAGAAAAAAATACTGACGCGTGAAGAGAAATATAAGGTGCCTCACTAAAAAGTCGCTGGCGTTTAAAGGGTTAAATAAAATAAACCATAAAAAAAATATTTCGCAAACTAAATCAGTGACATAACATAAAATTACTTATTGCCTTCATATTATAAATACTTACAGTTTCCCATGAGTATTTATATTATAAAATGCTTCATAAATAGTTTTTCGAGATATTTTTTAAAAATAATCCACTAGTCCAAATACTGGATTTTTAAGAAAAATTAACGGACTGGTAAAACATACCACATGTTTTCGCATGTACAACATATAATTAAACCGCGAAATTATTATATACAATATGATAAATATCACTGGTTCAATTTAAGCGACACACAATAATTCCAAGCATTTGGTGTGAAATTCTGCTATAGAAATTCATATAATGCACATAGACGGTGTCAAAATATTCGCGCGGCATTCGGACTATGACGTTTGACGCGCAGTTCACAACAACAATGGACCGAATCGTTAGTCGAAATTCTAATCTGTCCAAAATTTTAGCCCGACACAAAGGTCGTCGCATGTTTTATTGTATTTTTCCAGAGATTGCCCTCTTGGTCGGGCATCTGCCCCCCGTGAGTATTAGGGTGTGTTTTTGGGTGGCTGGGTTGGTTCGGGATCCACCGCCCCTCGGTGGGCCACTCATAACCTTAATTAAAAGCCTCATCTTCAGCAGCGAGAGCAAAAAAGTTTCCGGGTGCTACCAAATTAAAATTTATGACTCCGGAAGGGGAGCAACGCACGCGGATCGACAGTGTATAAATATTTTTTTTTGCGCCGGGGTTTTATTACCAGATTTTGTGCTACGATACCACCCTGGCCATCTGTGTTTGCTTGACCCGAAATTCAATAGGAAAACCTTATAAGGATAATATGTCTCAAAATCACTGATTGATTGATCAAATGCATTACTAGCATCGTATTAAGTTTTATTAGAAACGTAAAATGTAAAAAATATATACAATAGAAAAAAGCTTGTTTTTCAATTTAATTAAAATAAAGTTTCACGAATTATGTCCAAATAGATCGCTTGCTGATATTACAGCTGGAAGAAAATAATGTGATATATCTTTACAATCAGTAAGTTTCTCGACTCCGTACTTCGAAATTCGCAATACAAGTAGATGAAGCAACATTTGCAGCTAAAGAAATTGTTTTTCTAATGAAATTTTTATTTAAATTGACATTTTTTAATAAAAACGACATAAAATGAAATATTGTATTTATAGTTAATGTCATGATACAAAGCAGATCTTCAAGCATTAGTGAACAATAAAGCAGCCGTTGTTATCTGGAGCAGCTTTTGTAGCAAAAATTTCTTACGAAAATTATAATTCTATCAAAAGCAGTCATATAAAACTAAGTTGTTTGCAAAGTTTTGTGAAAATATAAGAGGTAACACTTCACTTATTTTCTATTGTAAATTGCGTTGACTGTTGTGTGCAATAGTGATTCAAAGAGCTTTTAATCGTAATAAGAGAAAATTGTGTTTTTTTTTAATGAAAACCACAAGAAAGTGGCAAATTTATTTAGGATCGATATATTTGTTTTAAACATACAGGTGATTTTAAAGTGTATATGTAGAACAAGGAAGCACATGCTGGCTAAAATTAGTCTACTACTAATCTAGGCACTGATATATTTTTATGCATTAATAAAGAATCTCAGATGATAAAACTCATCAACTATTGTCGAACATTGTTCTGTTATTTTTATTTAAAAAAACGTAAGCCTACGTAATCTTTTGCTAACTTAAAAGTACTTTAGAGTACGCTCGGGATAAGGATTCCGGTTTGTTATTGTGTGCGTGAACTGTGTGGCTCAAAACAATTTCGCTCAGAATATTTATTTTTTTTATTTTAAAAGAAAATATATGTTTATTTAACATACATACATCTGAGCTAAGTTGGAAATTTCAACGGACAATTAAAAATATATTATATAATCGAAGAAACCAGACATTGATGTCATTAATTAAATATTTGCAAAATTCAAAATCTTTCACTAGTCAAAAAAATAATGAAGTCTTTAGCTATTCTTCAAAAGCAAAAAGATATAAAATGGGGAAAGAAATTATTCGCAGATTGCTTAATGGCTCGACGACTCTATTAAATCATTAGAATCTATTGAATAAATTAAAAAATTATCATTGGCGCAATCATTGGGACAATATCAACACAAAATTATTTAAAATAAATCACTAGAGAAGATCGAACTTCTGTGCCACACTGCACTTTAATGACGAATACCAGCGTTGACGAATAAGCGACTGTCCTTAAAAGAGAAAGCGAGACAACGAAGTACACGCTACATCGCTTCTCCCTCTCATATACATGTACACACACACAATAACAAACCGGCATCCTTATCCCGAGCGTACTCTACCAAACTATTTTATTTTAGTAGACTAAATTTATAAATTATTTATTTATATTAATAGTAGATTAATATATTTAAAAGCACATTTTACAATATTATATGTATTTATTTATTTAAATTAAATTATTACTACTGTAACCGCTCCTAATTAATTAAAACCGGTTACTTTATACAAAGCTCAAAAAACAGCAACCCATCCTTTTATTCAGGGCTGTGGAGTCGGAGTCGGAGTCGGAGTTGGAGTCGTGGAGTCGTGGTGTTTTGGCCGGAGTTGGAGTCGGAGTCGGAGTCGTGAAAAATGAGCGACTCCGACCATTTTTTTAAATTATGAAATTTATGAATTTTTAATTGCGTAATAATGAATGTGTATAGCGTATGAAAATTAAACGTGTAGAAGAACACCAAAAATACCTGATAAAATTAAACTTTTTTGAGTCGGAGTTGAAATCGGAGTCGGAGTCGGAGTGGAGTCGTGTTGTTAGTAAATATCGGAATCGGAGTCGGAGTCGGAGTCGTGTTTTTTTTTAACGACTCCACAGCCCTGCTTTTATTACAATGCACACAAATCAATATATACAAAAAAATCCAGTGTGGACGGCCCTGGCTCTAACGAGCATCAAAAGAGGACACGATCGTAACTGTCGAAGACATTCCGGAACTTAAGACTGAAATTCCTGGAAAATAGTTTGATTGTCAACAGAACCCTTCAGTAGTTTAATGCTACATACAACTTTTTGCGAGAACTTAGTAAACCGTATCACAACTCTTAATAAAGAAAAGCGCTAGGATACAAGAGAGATAATAATATCCTCTTACAAAAGTAACTTAAGAATCTTTTTTAAACTTTACGATCAAACGGAAATAATTAACTATTCAAGGATTCTGAATTATAGATCATGATTTAAAAATGTTTCGAACTAAAGACGCGAATAACTGGCGGATCGTCAAAGCGAAATGCGTTCCACATGCGGTTGGTCCAACAAAACCGAAAGTGATCAAAGAAGTATCTATGGATAAATATTTTATAATATAATACTGTGACTGATATATAGTTCTTTATACACGATTCATCAACATGTTATGAATATAGACGAGTTTTGTGCTTTATCAAAGATCAGAAAATGATGACGTCTTGAGAATCAGATCAAAAATACGTTTTAGAGGAGCAGTCAGACTCACGTTGCAATCCTTCAAAATCAATAGGAACCATAGCAAGGCTCAGAAGAACACGCTGTATAATACAACAATGATATTTTCAAGCATCACAGACAATTTTGCGAATTTTATACAGTCAATATATATATATAGAATATGTGATTAAAAATAATGCTATTTTAATTATGGCTTATTTGTGTAAAATAACTGTATACTATGTTACATTAAAAAGTCATAACTTGATACATATTTAATATCTTATGTAAGTAGCATGATACTTGTACGAATATTGTACATATATCCATTATAATAAGTGCATAACTAATGTGTTATAAAATTAAATCACACGAGTCACACACGAGTCTCGCTTTTGATTCGCACGCGAATATTCTAATTTCTCGATGAAAACTTTTCGTTCAAAGGCAAAGGACGCAAGTCAAGACCTCCACTTGAAATATTTATAACGCACAGAGTGAAAAGTCGCGCGTCTACTTCATATGCAAAGCACCTTTAAATATTGAGAACCACTCTGCTGCTGCGCTGACCGTGGGAGGACACCATTTGGCCACCCGTCTGTCTTCCACACTTTTTCTCTCACTTCAGCAAATCTTATTATACGTACAGCGATTTCCCTCTCCTCGCCGAGTATCGACTTTATCCCAAAGTGTTTTCGGATCGGTTGCAATCTCGGACACTGCTCTTCCCCATCCCAGGCTAGAGCCATGGCGAGAATCCTAAAACGTTCTGTATTATACCTTTTACATCCCTCACTCATAAACACAAATTCTTAAATAAAACGAATACGTTTTACAATTCAACTAAAGATTTTGTTATAAGTGAAAGGTAAACCTAATTAATAATTAATGTCCTTTTTGTTAACATATCAAAAACAAAGTACTAAGTCGCATTTTTCTTAACTTTAGAAACTTACAATACATTATATTTTTATTCTATGCTCTTTCATCTCGCCTCGTCAGACTTTTTGATTGTTACGGGATTTATTTTGGTTGAAGGTCTGCCAAAATGTTTGTCGCTTACAACTGACGAGCATAGCATATTTATTTATTTTCTTAGATTGTAAGATATTTAATATAAAAAATATGTTTTATATAGAACATCAATTTCATAAGGTAATAATAAGTTAAAATGGAGAAAGCACAGATTGATTAAACGCAAATAATTGGAATATAGTCTTAGAAAACATTATTGGCAAATATAATAGAACTCTGCTCATGAATAATCAACCTTAAAGTCAATATGGATTTATATAATACATATAGTGACTTAACAAGCAACTTTAATATTATACATAAATTATAATTGAGAAACTTGGATGCCCAATGGTCACATCTATCTATCAAGACTAAAAAAATAAATATATAAAGCACCAGATAAACGCAACAGACAAAACATTTAAAAGACGATAAAATAGGAATAGAATTTTAATATAAATCAATTATTTAAATATGTTTAATAATCAGAAATGCATATAAAAAAACTCATTAAAATCACCTGAACTTGAAAGGGTTTAAGATCAAAAACCGTGTTAGTTCTGACTTAAAAATATGTCGACAACTTTTCAGGCGGGCTTACTATCACTGCAATAAAAAAATTGCTCGAAAACTGTATTTTTGGTGCTTTTTAAAACACAATTTTAGCCTTAAAAAATACATATTGAATTTAATTTTAAATTATTATTAATTAAAAGAGATGATTGAGCAAGGGTAGAGCCCAAGCGGCGGGCCCTCTGCAGAGTTAACGTCTCTTTGAGCCTTCTGTGACGCCGTGCGTTCTAGAATGGAATTCATAACTTATCATAACTATCATTTATAAGTCACCTATTAACTCGCTGGCTCACTGCCAGAGCCATTTAGACTCCTTTAATTTGTGGGAATTACAATTGAGCCTTACTGATTAAATATTAACCTAAATTATAATCAATGAACGCTTTTAAAGCAAATGATCTTCTCAATGATACACATACAGCTATTTGATATTAAAATCACTGATAAAAAAAGGCTAGCCCAAAGTATTTCAAGTTCCACAGAACAAATATAGTCGAAAATTTATATGTCAAACGGAAGCAAAATCATATTATCAGTACTCTAACACGTAATTTTTATGCTAAAAACTATCAAAGCAATAAACTCTAAATGTAGTTACAAAATAGTATTACAAAGGTCATGTATATTAAATAAAAAAAACTTTCTTTGAGCCCAGAACGAGCAACATCTGAGATTTTCATAATCACAACCTAGTCCTTGAATTTTGTCGAGAAATATAATCAACGAAAAGCTAATTTATTTGCAGCAGAAATAAATCTGTACAAGATTTTCTCATGCGTGTGACACATGTTGGCCGCCAAAATTGTTTTATATGTAAGAATTCATTTTAATTTTAAATTCGTATAGTCCTAAAAATATCTTGTTTTTGCGATGGCTTCATTAATTCATTTTTTCAGCTTCTATTAAAAATACTTTGAAATAGGTTTATTACTACGTAAAATAAAAGTTTAACTTTATCAAAGTTTTTGGCTCTAGATTATAATTGTGGGTTTTTAACTTTTTGAGTAATAATTTAAATTATCAGCATTCATATTTGTTATTATGTTATCTAGGAGTAAGTTAATTTCATTTTTACTGATGTATTTCTTCCATAATAATTTATATTGTCTAAAATGTTAATTATAGTATACAAATAAGTGGCTCTCGAGTTTTATTATGTTTTTATCTATTTAGCTTTTGTGATAATTTTTTGAACAGTTTAAAAGTTCTTAATGCTTTTTTTTGCGCTATGTATTTGTTAATAGTATTTTCTTTAGAAATACATTTACTGTATTATAATTTAAAAATATTGTTTTTTAACAATGATTTTTTCAGTTATTCAATATATAATATAACTAATTAAGATATCACAGCACAGTAAAGGATTGACCACCGTACATGTACGGCGATACCAGTGAAATTAACAAAATAAAATAATTTTGAATCTACTGTGATTTTATGTTATTATATAATTTGGAATGACACATTAATAATAGAATTAATATGGTAAAATACGCAATTGATTTTTATTTTATTATTAATTTAGTGATAATTTTAAATTAATTACATATATTGTATGTATCGTAAATTATAATAATTAATTATCAGCGTCATAAAAATTGATTTATAAATAGTTTTCACAGAATTTATAATGAATAATTACTAGTCCTATACACTCCTAACTTTGCATATATTAAATAGCATATTTTTTATACACATTTGGTAGAATTGCTACATATATAAGAAAAATAAAGTAGATGTACTTCAGATATATTTAAATGTTTTAATGATGGTTCTTTATTGTGTGTCACAAAACTTTCCCGTTTTAGCAAGATTTTTCTCGAACAGTTTAGACCTAACATTGAAATTAAATTTGTAATTGGCATAATTAAAAATTATACACAATATTTAATGCTTATTTTTCATTGCGGAGAGTAACTAATTACCATAATGATTCAATAAGAACTTTACACTACATTTTTAGATCCCTCACATCTTGGAAACATATACGGTTATATTATGCTTAAATATACAGCTTCTTGAAGCATATATTTTTTATTTCTAAATAAAGAAAGGATCCTGCGTAGTGACCTCGGGCAGCATCTTTATTGATCAGAGCACGCAGGCTCCGCGCAAAGGTGCGAAGATAAAAGGAAAAGAGAGAAAGGAGCGAGTACGGCATTGACCCATTTTAAAGAAAATTCTCTTTCTCTCTCTCTCTCTCTCTCTCGCGCAATAATAATTGTGTGCAAACATTAAATTTCGCCCGTCTGGTTTGAAAGCGTCACCATGGGATTCGATTCTGGTTAGTATTCATGGCGGCGAAATGGTCTCACCTCTGTTATGGAGAGGCCTATGTACGACGAGATAGATAGAGGGAGAGAGAGAGAGGGTCCAAAGCCTTGGCAGGACTTTGAGAATAAGTATCTGATATGGATGAGGGTGGACTAAAGTGTTTGCATAAAGATGTTTTGCATGTTATGTCCAGGAAATGGAAAGGAGCCATAGCACTTTACTTCGAATATGCCTTGGGGGTGTCATATCCCTAATCCATTTGTTCTCACGGTACATGTTGTACAATATACTTATGTATAAGAACATTTGTGTAACATTTTTCTTTGTCAAATTTATAGGATTAATACCGATTTATAAACGTAGAACATCTGTTATACGTTTTATTTAAAATAATTTTATGGATTATAAATTATAATAAAAGTTATTATCAGGCATAAATAGTGAAAAACTAAATTAACGGAAGATTTTTCGTTTATTAATCAAAATAAAATACAATATTATTTTTTCTATGAAGTTATGATGGTTTAAATATACAATAATCAGCAAACTAAGAAAATATATATATTGCAAAATTTAATAATCTGTATATTTTTAAACATATTATATTTTAATTTTAACTAATTTATAATATATCTATAAATGTTATACATACTTTGATTAAATATTTCAGAGGACTACATATTATATAAATAACTTATTTATATTAGATTTTATGTTACATTTTCATTATTCGCCTCGATATTCCTTCATATATAAAAAAAATAGCTTATCTAAAGTCATCAATTAAAAATATTTTTTAAGACAATATAAACAATTAATAAAAAAATTGTATATATATAATATATATTTGACAAAAACAAAAAGTATGGTTTTGCCTCGAATCATCAGCATTAGTGAAATGACCGAGGACTGAAAAGAACCTTTGACTTTTTTTCCCTTATTATTCTACACATATGTCATGACTCGAACTTTAGTTAAATTTGTCTATAGAATTACAACTACAATATAATAACCAGAAATCAGTCAAAATAGCAGAGCTGCGCCGAATCAACCGCGACTACTAAAAACTGAGAAAGCAGGTGCTAAAACTTAAACCGTTCGATCTGGTTCAGCCAAGCAGTAAACCTAATTCTATAAAACTTCGACCTCATCTTTGATACAATCATTATTGTGCAAAATAAAGTATCACACAAAATTCTGTAAGGTTTAGACTAGTAACACAAAGGCCATGGGCTCGAATCCCTGCAGCAAACTTAAACTTTTATTTATTAAAATGCGTTAATATTAAAAAAACAGTGACAAATATTTATTGTAAATTTTAATACACATAATAGTTTATAATAATTTATACACGTGTTACTTTAAGTCTGATGGGTAAAAATTACTTGTAGGTATTCTTTATGCCTGATTGACTTACCCAGTTGGTAGTAATATCATCATAAAAAGGGGTAGTTCTACTCGCAAAAAAAAGTATTTTTTATCATTGAAGAAAAAATAAATTTTTATTTTTAAAAAGATACACTGTTGTAAAACCACTTGACAGATTATATAAGTGCCATAAATCACAAAAGATAAGAATTAATCACCTTGAAAGTAGAGACGCCCGTATAGAGTACCCATTTCCAATTTCCCTTATCGGCCAACGCAAGTTTATATTCATAGAAATTCGCCACACTTCTCTGATTGGTCGACCGGCCGAAAAGGAGCGGACAACAAAGTTTATTGTGGAGGGGCTAAAAGTGTACATAGTGGAACTCTTACACCCATGAATCTCTGCTACTCGGAAAATTCCCGCATATACACCTGACTTCAAGATACTTCCTACTTGGACCGCCACCAAGAGAAGGGCGATTAAACTTTGAACCAGTAAAATTGCAGAAACCACCGTTTCTCTTTTCTCATCCAATGATTCAGCTCGACGTCCGAAATCCAGAGCGACTTATACGGGGACGCCTACAGCCCACGGACGCACCCACGGACAACCATTAATACAACCAACTAACCATTCATCTCTGTCATAAGCAACGTTCCCTCTAATTTTTCTATTGTGTGTGCGGATCTTCGATGCATCTGTGCAGTGGCGGTGCGATAAATTTACACCCCCCCCCCCCCATAAATACATACAATTTTTCATTAAAATGTATATTTATTAGTCACAGTGATTTTATATAATAACAACACTAATAAAGATAATTTTTGAAATAAATAAAAAAGAAAAAAAAAATATTCGTTGATACAATATAATAAATACTAAACTTGTAGAATTTTCTTTTTATTTATATTGAATCTATAAATTTGTATGTTGTGTTTTTTTTAAAATAAACATTTATAAAAATGTAGTTTTTTCACTTTTATTCAAAATTATTCTTATTAAATTTTCAACGACGTAAAAAAATCTTTCTCCGAATTTTGTCGATTTCTACTGTACCTACTTTTTTAAACGGAATAAATATACTAATGGACCGATCCTAGGAGATTCAATGCCCCAAAGCAAAAACACTAGAAAGTAGGTAATTAATTTTATGAAAATTGCATAATATTCTTACCCAATCGCTTGGCACTATATCACATTGGGGTCCAGCCAGTCAACCAATTTGTTGCACAATTTAAAACACAACATATATTTTATGAATTAGTGTATTGAAAATATTATATTATTATTACTAGTGTTTATTATTAATATTATTATTAGTGTATTGAAAATATTATATTATTATACAATGAACATATAAATTATTTATTATTTTTTCAATAATTATTTTTTCTCTCTTCTGTCCGTTCTATCGACCCAATATTTATAAACCACATTTAAATCAACATTTTCCCCGGATGAAATGTATGACTTTATTCGTAGTAAACATTCTAAATGTTCTACTTCCATTATATTTCTTGATCTTGATTTAATTGCATTCATTAAACTAAATCCTCGTTCACATTCAGCGCTTGATGCCTGAAAGGTTCCACAAATATCTAGTAAAACTGATATACAATCAAATTGATCTGGATCACTATGTGCAAAGGTTAATAAATCGGCAAATGTTTGAATCGAACCAGTCTTCACTTTCTCGGCAACTATAAATTTAAGATTACAATATTGTTTATGCATATTTTCGATTGTATCTTTGTCAGTAATTTGTAATAATTGAGTATATTTAAATATAAGTCTGTCTAATTGATCCTTTCCGTATTCAAACTCTTTAGCTCTTCCTATTGCGGCCTGATCGAAAGCACGCCACTCCAATAATTCTTCTTCTGGAAATCACATTTCTAGATGATCACAGAGCAATTGGATGAATCTCAAAATCGCGGTTAAATTTATATCGCTGCTATTTAATGACAATATATTTTTCACATCTTTGCTCCAATGAACTTCTTCACTTAAATATTGAGCTCTTAGTTGATTAATTTTAGCTTTTGCAAATTGAGTGGCCTCTATACTTGTTATATTGCTCCTTTGAAAATATTTGCACATTGATGATAGTTCACCCAAAACATCGTTCAAAATCATTATCGAGACGTGAATTTGAGGATCTTTCAGCATTTTCAAGCAATATTTGTTGATTGGGTCATTATATTTGTCCACTTGTTCTGTGCAATAATCTATTAATACATTATAATTACGCACAAAAGCGCTAACTGCGAAATGCCTCGATAGCCACCTAACTTCATTAATTGGTCGAAATGAAACAACATCACTTTCCATAAATTTAGATAATTCTTCAAATTGGCCTTTTTTAACAGATTACCTGCTGAACATTGTATAGGTTGTTTTTAATAAAGTTTCAATATCCTGCATTATTGAAACTTGTTTCCAGGCATCATCGATTCTTAAATCCTCTCTGTGAGCTACGCAATGTTGTTCTGTTAAGTGGTTTATTTCCCGCTTCAACATAGCTGCTACTCCATTCTTTTTTCCAAGCATTACTGCAGCTCCGTCTGATGTAAGCATAACCATATTTTGTATATTTATTTCATTGTCACTATAAAATTTCTTTAGGGCTGAAAAAATGCTATTGCTATCACAAGAACACAATTTTATTATTCCCGCAAAAATAGTCTTGTAATTCATCCCATATCGATATTTGACGTACAAAATTAGTATTTTTTGTACAGATATATCCGTACTTTCATCAACAATTAATGTATGAAACCGAGACTTTCGAAATTCGTCAAAATATTCCTTTTTAATGACTGCATTAATGCATTCGACAAATTCGAACCCATAATTTTTACTTCGCCAGCTTTCGGGAATATCTGCGTATTTAGATACATGATTATGAATATCTTGTACAGAGAACATAGAAGCGTTTATTTTTATTGCCAAAAGAACATTATCGATTAAAACTTTGACTAGATCGCAACTAGATGTTTTGCGCTCAGTGATCTCAATCCTATTCTTCCGTTCTTCAGGTGTTTCAGTCATTATTTTCAAAAGTCCACCTGTTTTCAAATTGTTCAATTTTGTAATAGCATCCCGGTGTGCTTTATGACTTAGATGTCTTTTTAAAAGAAACAGCCTCCATTCAGTCCACTTCTTTCCAGACGTGAATTCTCCTGGCATATTGGCTTCGGAACATATGATGCATTTGACACAATCATACGTCTCGGAATAAACAAATATTTCACCAATTCTTACTTTTTGTAAATGCATTGAAGATGGCATTTTTGTTTCGACGATTTCAGAGAGCCATTCCAGTTTAAATTTATCGCAGGATTTCTTCTTAATGGTCGTATTAGAAATATCACATCCACTCCTTTTCGACATTTTAAGGGGATAAGTTTTATTATAATTAATAGGTAAAATTGTACTGTAACTCTGTAAGTAATTTTTCACTTGAATTGTTTGTTACGTAAACTGAACACACCTGTTGTTGTTTATTACAAAAATTGATTATTAGTTTTGTATTATTTATAATTTAAATAAAAAAATCACTACTTTTTAGTACGGACACTTTTACCGTTTAATTAAAAAAATATTAAAAGAATTGCGTTGTTTTCACAATAAGGACTGCTATGAGACTGAACTCATTACCGAGTGTAATGTTTCTTGCAAGTTGAAGCATGTCAAAGACTATGAAATGTAGAGGACCTAAACACTAAAATACGATATTCTTTTCCTATACTTTGGCATGCGATAGAACGGGATGGAATAGTGATCCCGCTCGACTTAAAATTTTGCTTGACCCTCGCAATCCTTCTGAGAAATGATTCGACTCATTTCTCCGAAAGCGTGCGAAAGAATTGTGCCTGTATTGTTTCATGCATTCGAACAAAACTAAAATCTGGCAAAGGAAACTTTCTTTTATAATATTGACTGTGCGGAGGGTAAAACATGTGTGCGGAGACATTTTAGTAGGTGTGCGCGCGCACACGCGCACACCTTACAGGGAACATTGGTCATAAGCAAATAAAAACTTATAGATTATATTATATTCGACTATTTATATACAGAGGAGTGGTTCAGTGGATGAGGACAATACTAAACTCAGTATATCAATATAAAAATATTTTAATTGACATAAACGCAGTTTTTATATGTTTTGAAATTTAAATTCAAAATATATCGTAAAATATTATATTTTTATATATTTTGAGCTTTCATGTATATTTTAATCTTTTACAAGAAAATTATGGTTAATTCTTTGATTACAGCATTATTTTGTGACGTTTATTATTCATTAATAAGTAAAGGCAATTAAACAATTTAGAAAATTAAAACATTTTAATTCTATAGAAATAATGAACGTCTACCTTAAATATTTTTATTATATTTTATTAGTACAATAATAAATAAATAAAATGCTCACTTAATTTTTTTACAGGTACACGTTAAAGAACCATATTTTTATAGTTAAATTTCAAAACACACTTAAAAGAAGAACTTCAAATGAATTATTTGGTTCTAATAGAGAAGTGCTATTGCAATATTTTCTTAATAGATGTTTAAAATATTTGTTATATAAATATTATATATCATGATTTTGCAATGCAAATGCATTAAATAGAGTGATATTTTTTTATTACAATAAAACATAAGACATATCCATTACCTCTCTAATAAATACATATCTAAATCAATGCTTATTGAATTCATTATAAATATCACCCAAGACTTTCAATCTGTTAAAATCAAGCAGTTATAATATATATAGATACGTATATATTTATAATACATATAAAGCGACATTCAATGTTCGATTCTACTACACAGACTATTATTGGTCTCATCTGTAAGGATCACGTCCTGCTGTTTGGCTAACGGAAATTCAAGTTCCTATCATCATGATGCATCACATATATATAAATAAGTATATATATAACAAATTCGTATATTCATACTTTAAAAATTTTAAATTATTGTTAAAACAGTCACAATGGCTGGATATTGAAGTGTCCACCACAATCTTCGGCAAAGACCCCGCAGCGGCAATAATGAGTATCGCATCGTATTAATTTCTAATATAAAACACAGGAAGGCAACCGTGTAATCGAATGTATGAACCGAAATGGCCCCTGGCGGTGAACCTAAGTTCACCGTGGCATACCCCTAGGTATGGCGCGGTGTGGTGTGGGGTAGTGCACGGGTTACGTTAAACGAGCCACTGGACGTTATAACGAGTCTCGTCTCCCCCGTTACAAACGCTACTACGGCACCAGCTGCAGCCGTTATAGCTTCTAAATTAGGATATACCCAGCTGCTGGACCGTTTCGTATCTCTATCCGTAAGATTTTCATGCGGAACCGTTATACACAGACAGACACACGAGCTCCACGTCTTTGTGTGCTTAGACTGCAGCGCTAGCAAGAGTATGTGTTGGAGAATTTTTTAGAATATTACTCCAGAATCATATTAGAAAGTACGACCAAAAACTAATCAAGATATTTTTTTTTAAATATTTAAATAATAATAAAACAAATGCTTGATAATTTCATAATTCACGCGCCTTTTATTACCAAGCATTTAAATATTTATTTATATTAAAAAAAAAACACAATTTATATAGTTTCTCTCATTATCAACAACCTTTTTCCACCTTTGTTCCAATTAGTTTATTTTTATTTTCAAGGTTTGAGAACCCTATGAGGTGATGACTTTGTAGCCAGTGAGACGCAGGTGGAATCTAGCTAGAGTTTCATTAGAACACATTTAAATATGTTGCGACAGACAAAAAATGGCGAGATGTTTTCTCCGAGCGGTGGTGGAAAAACTGGCGGAGGGATGATGTCAGAACACTTACGTGCTATTTATGTATTTTTCAGCTCGTTACGAAGGCTATTGTGAAGCAAAATACAATTATTTTGAGATATTTTTGTAAAAAGAATTACGGGTCGTAAATGTTGAAAAGGCACACCCTTTACTATCGTTTAATGGTTATTTCAAAAACAGGTGTGCGTCGCAAATTTTTGTGAAGTTAGTGATTCGTTTTTGAATTTGTTGTTTCAAGACGCAGAGATTTTATCTAAACTTTATGTTTATCAAATTTGTTACAAACATTATTACCTATTGTATTTACAATAAATTCGCATAAATTATGTATTTATAATATCCCATTTGGTAAAATCAATTTTGCTCATTTTAAATAGCTAAAATGACGTCTGATCAAAGGGTATGAAATAATAAAGTAAGTATTTTCCTTTTGACGCCATCAATATCAATAATTCGCACAGGATTTTTGTTATGTCTTACAAAATGTAAAAAGTTTAATGATTATAAAATAAATTATCGCTTAATTAAAATAATTAATAATAACCGATAACTATTTTTTAATTTAATAATATTTAACAGATATTTTATTGATGTTTTGCATTAATTAGTTAAAAACCCTATAAAAGTACACAAGAGAGTCGCGATTGCGTCCCCTATTCTTACCCGTTGTGGCAATAGTTATGAGGACCTGGAAAAATTAATGTATGATGGTGCTCATCATTTTTATGTTTAATTCTATAATTATTGTTTGTATAATGGGCAACATGATGCATTGAAGAAACCTATCAAATCATGATGGTCAGATTTGTAAGAAAAGTGTACTTGGCCGTGCAGCACAAAATTAATAGATATTGTGAAAATATTAAAAAAAAAATATCATTTTCTCCTTTTAACATTATGAACTTTTTTTTTCTGAACTTTATTGCGTAAGATATGTCAATAAAGTTTTTGTATTAATATTGAATGTATATAAGAGTTACGGGAAAGTATCCCATTGTCGTGTAAAGTGTATTTTTTGTTAAAGTGCGATCCAACGGTTTGAGTGAAAATTGCCTAGGCATTATTATTATTGCTGAAGTAATTTTCTCAAACAAATTACAAAACATTTTTAGCGAGTCTTTCATTACTAATAATAAAGCAACGATCATGGGTGGTCCTTACATTTTTAATTCCAATACTGTTAGAACATAAGAATAAGTATTTAAAAAATCTTTGGTATATTTATGTGGAAAATGTTTATATATCAAGATTTTGCCTCAGGATTTTTTAGGTATTTGTAAAAAAAACTTAAATTTCGAATTTTGAGAACTTTATTCGAGATAATTCTATTTTTCTTTAAACACTAAATAGATGCTTTCATTTCGAGAAAATTTTATGCTTTTGAAATAAAACAAAAATCGATTAAAAATGTAAATTAGGTTTTAAAATTAACAACGACCTCAGATTGATCTGTAATTAAAAAAAAATCAGCCGCAGAAGTTAAGCCTCATTTTAATCATAAAATTAATTCATTATAAAGTTAATACAAAATCGATTTATAATGTTTAGCCGTTTATTCTATAAAAAGTAAAAATAACATAAATTTTATTCCATTTCTATTGATGCATACTTTAATGTTATGTCAATGACAACTATTTCATAAATCATACGAATTCAATGGAAAATCAATAGAAAGACAATAAAGTAATCGAAATTTCTCAAAAACAATGTGTTTTATTTACTTATTAAAATAGCTGCAATTTTAAAAATACAATTTTTTTAAATATATATATAATAAATAACATACTATTTGCCATGAATCTAGTTTTTAATTAGACATAGACATTTACAAAATGTACTTTATTTTTATAATTTCTAACAAAAGTACGTAGATGTTTTATTTATATATATTTTTAGCTTTAAAAAAATATATTAATAACAATAATATTGTGTTAAATTCTTAAATTAATAAGTAATGTTTTTTATTTAACGATAGGTATTTGCGCAATTTATTAAAATTCAAATACCTCAATTTAACTCAATTATAAAGAAAATACAAATATTGATTATATTTTAATTTGACAATAGAAATCTTAATAAAAAAATCGATTTTGCAATATAGCTTCAAATTAAATCTACTTCTGTCAATAAAAAGTAGAGTTCGATTATTCAAACGAGAAAAAAACAAATTAAAGTTATACGTAAGTTAAGTTTAAAGGATTTTGTTGTAAGACAAAAGCACTAAAGCTAATATTGATATTCGCTATAGCTAATATTACTATTAAAGCGCTAAGTATCAGTGAATATGTCTACTGAAATTAATATTTTATACAATGTAATATTTACCTTTGATCATTTATTAACTGTATAATATAAATTGAACATTATCAGTATATATGACATTTTTATAGAGCCTTAATTGAAAATTAAGACACATTAATTTTAACAATGATAAGGACCTATTATTAGAATTTGCTGATATGACTTTTTCTGTTTGTAATAATACACATATAAACATAAAATTGATACAATATACATTGTAATTGAAATAAATATTTTTTATATCAAAGCAAGAATCTTAATTTCTTTAATTATAAAAAATACCGAAAACACAAATTCTTAGTATATAAATTAACTCTAAATCCAAATTGGATCTGAAATTTACTGTTTCATTTTTTTAAATAATGTTTTCGATTTTACTTTAATTTTTGCATGATTATAATTAATGATTAATTTTTTAGTGTTAGTAAGACCTGCACTGTTTTAAAAAGTGTAGTGAATTCAATAAACGATAGAATTAGTAGCATTCAAAATTGTTTAAGAAGAATATAACTCAAATTTGATTGATAGATTTTAATATGTAGGTGGAATTAATGTCACATAAAGTCTTAAATAATACTTCAAATCACATATTAGTATATTAAAAACAAGTTATTCATTTAATCGATTCGTATGAATGTATATTGTTAAAATAGTATGTGATTGAAATGCCAGAGAAATTTTACGAGCCCCACCCAATCATAGTAATAAATTTACGTACATTGTGTGTTTACTAGCGCGCAATCGGCCAAGTTGTGTGTACTATACGACATAGGCAATGTTTGCGTATCTCATATCGGCTAGTATTATATATCTCGCGAGGATGAGAGACCAGATAAGTTTGCCGGTTTTATCTGTTTGTGTGCGGCGAACGATACTTTCGCAAGGAAGTTCGCCCTTACACGGCCCGAATGTAATCTACTAATGGAATGCTCACTCGCCCAATAATATAGATTAACCCATTATTTCAAACGACGGCTGACTACTACCCCCTACTCCCTACCTCTTACTCAGTGTGTAATATAATATTCATGCTTCTAATCTTGATACTTGCGATCATATAAGGGTGGATCGAAGACAAATCACGGTATTTTTCTAACATGCTCCATAGAGTATAAATTTGATGCATTTGAGTTTTATATTTTATAACCAATTACTTTGTAACTTTAATAAAAAAAAACCCACGTTTTCACGGTCTCCCATTAGGTTACCATTAAGGCATTTGTCAGCGCGGTGGATGTACCCACTCAAGATTTAGCAAAATATATAACCACTACTGGAAAAAATGACTTCTTATGTAAAAAAAACTATTTTAAAAATTCGGTAAATAAAATTAAGCGATCTTCTATTTAGTTTTAATGTTTACTCGCTGTTTACAAATATTCCCATTGCGGAAACCCTTAACAACATTGTTAAAAAACATAGCTCTTCGAAGCATATAAAGGAGTTAACAAAACATTGTCTTAACTCCACGTGTTCAACAAAAATTCGAAGGAGCACCAATGGGTTCACCGCTTTCACCTGTAAAAGTTTATCTCTTAATGGAATATTTCGAAACAGAAACTCTAGAAAAATTGATTAAAATCCGAAAGTTTGGTTCAGATATGTCGATGCCGTTTTTGCAGTGTGGATTCAGATGTATTCCAAATATGAAATGTACAATAGAACTTGAAGAAAATTGGCAACTACCTTTCCTGGGCACACTAATTATTTATTTTTATTTTTAGATTAAATTAAGACCATCGTGGCCTAGCAGGTTACCCCAATGCGCCACGATGGTCGAAAACAAATTTTAAATTTAAAAAACATAAAAAAACGTATATATACATAAATATAACAATACTTAAACATAACAAAAAAATTATAAAATATTAAAATTAAATGATATAAACTGGATCAGATCCTCGTAGCTAACATTAAATAAGCCAATATGTAATGCCAGCGTATTAAGGAGCCGGATGGCCACAGCTATAGGCGAGTCGGCAAGTGCGGATGTCCTAGTCCTAACAGCCATCAAAAGAGGTCTTGATCGTGATTCTCGAAAATGTTCCGGAACCCAAAACTGGAATTCCTCGAGAATAGCTGGATTGTCGATTATAAAAAAAGAAGACGGTTCTATAGGACATACAGTATTCCGAAAAAATATGCACACCGACAGATTCCATACGAATTCCCACCACCATGCGGCGCAGATTAAATCAGTAGCAAACTCTCTATTTAATAAAGCTAGAGTATTGGCCGACAAAGAACATATTGACGCTGAACTCCAAACCGTGAAAGTCGCACTTTAATCGAATGGTTTCAGAAATCTAAAGACAATAGAAAATTAAATAAAAAATACATAGGATATGCACGTTTTCCATACATCAGAAGGGTGACAGAAAAGATCGGAAGAACCCTAATGAAGCACGATATCCGAACTATTTTCCAATATATAAACAAAATTGGTTCAATGCTTCAAAACGGAAGCGATCAAATAAAAAATGAATCCCAAGATTTGCATTAAATCTCATGTGCAGATTGAAAAAAAAATATATAAAAATTCTGGCAAAAAATTAAATAGTAGTTGCACTTCGGAAGAACACAGTTTCATAGAAAACCACAAAATTGATTTTAGTAGCACAAAGACCTTATCTAATATTAAAAATCCTTTTGCTTGTACAAAACGCAAAGCGCTTAAAATGGAAATCCACAAAAATACTGCTATGAGCAAACTAGATTATAGTTGCATATTATCAAAGTAATGGCTTCCGGTTTTGGAGAAAAAAATCATATAAAATTGTCACCGACACAATCGCCACACAATTAAACAAACACACTAACAGAGACACAAATGACGCGTCAACGAAAATTACAAAAAATTCGTGACCATGGTTGGAGCACCACAGCCGAAATATAGAAACAAAGTATGTGAAAATCGCGATAAATTCCGATATATATATATATAGATTTTTAGATTTTCGCAAGTATAATTATTTTTTAAATCTCAGGATTCATCGCAATTTATGCTTACTTGTCGTATTCTATATTTCGGCCGTGATTTTCCGGCCATGATCACGAATTCGCAAGCAATTCGTGATCATGGCCGGAAAATCATATATATATATATATATATATATATATATATATATATATATATATATATATATATATATATATATATATATATATATATATATATATATATATATATATATATATATATATA
Organism: Plectrocnemia conspersa; assembly: GCF_051122295.1. Taxonomy (NCBI): domain Eukaryota; kingdom Metazoa; phylum Arthropoda; class Insecta; order Trichoptera; family Polycentropodidae; genus Plectrocnemia; species Plectrocnemia conspersa. Next base: position 7,303,702 of record NW_028277175.1, on the reverse strand, counting down.
TATATATATATATATATATATATATATATATATATATATATATATATATATATATATATATATATATATATATATATATATGTGCAATATAGGGTGCAACGTTTTTTTTGCATGAAAAGTTTGGAGGTCACATTATTTTACGTTCTGATGTAGTCAAGATCATGCGATTTAACGCCATTGGATTTTTTGTAGGGTTATACGCTATTATAGTGTCTACTCTGAAAAACGCTAAACGTTGGAGCAACTAAAAACCAACATCCGCCAAGTTATAGCCAAGACCGCCTAAAATGTAGGAAAAAGAATCGGCTGCTGAAAAAGGTCTAGAGGCGGCTATTTAATTAATATTATTTTTCATAATTATTAAAAAACATCAAATGTTCGATTATTTAAAAAACTATAAGTTTTTTAAAAAAAAATTAGAAAGTTTGATTATTTCATTTTTAGGTTTTAATCACCTTAACAATTTGTTATAATTTAATGGTCATTCGTAGGGATTAATTTAAAGAGAGATTTCGGGGCTAAATAATTGCATTCATATTTAGAAATATTTTATGTACCATTATACGGAGACGTAAATCATTGTAATGACTCAAATGTAGCAACAACAAAAAATATATGTGTGGAAAGTATGCGTGATAGACAATGCGTTCTACCATGCATATAACACTATTGTCGTTACAATTATATTTGTTACATTAGTTACTGATCGCTGGAGTGGATATCTTCCAAGGCATAAACACATTTCGTGGGTGTGTCCAAGAAGTAATGCAATTGGCACGCAAACATCCTCATCTGCGATTCGTTAAGGCTGCTCAAACCAGCATGATATTATTTTACATTAATAAAAAAAATCATTAAATGTTCGATTAGTAAAAAAGTCCAAAGATATTCTTAAATATGTGGGATTTTAAAAAAAAAAATTTCTGAAACTGAAGCTGAATCACTTTTATCAAAACACTCTATCAAGAAGATTAATAAAAAGAAAGACATATATTTTATATATCCTCTTGTTAACTAGTTTTTATAAAGTAGCAACTTGTATTTAATTTTAATGTATGTATTTTTCTATATTTTGTAAAAAAATCATCATTAAAAACTGTTCCTTTGAAAGGACACCCATGTAATATATAGTTTGTCACTTTTTATTACGCTGTTTATATATTATAATAAAAATTAATATATATGTACATATTTCCCATTCGACAAACAGAAAACGACACACAAGCAATAAGCGTACGAACATACCTACATCCCATCAATAAAGAATCAATTGAATGTATCGAAAAGGGCCACTCGAGCTGATGGCCAATCATTCTTGAGCTGACCCCTCGCAAGACTTGACCACTTCTTTGACTAACCCCCCAATCCTTTGCGCTGCCCCTTTGCAAATGCTTCCACTTTTCGTGTTTAATGTCTTGTGATCCGCCCGTCCCCGATTTACATACACACAGACAAAAAGTATCGATTCGAAATCAAGAACGAGCACAAATGCGGGACGTTTTGTGTGTGCAAATATAAATGCACGGACGGCAAATGCGCTCAAGATATCCGCAAACATTCCGATTCCTTGCCGAAAGTATCCGGTACAGATCTGATATCCGAGTGATTTGCCTTTGAAGTGTCCGAAAAGCCGCAACCCTACCTCGGATATCGGACGAATTAGTGGGTAATAAATTTCTGATAATAGCGCTCATCTACATATATTCTAATAATAGAAACATACGTGGGTTTTATGAAAAGTTTGTGACACAATAATGGACAAATTTGATTTACATTATTACTAAAATGATTAAATTGACTTTGATCAGTATAGTTTAGCAATTGTTAATTGTCGTTACACTTACGAAACATTTTTTTTGTGTATGCTTATATTATATATTATAAAAGTCACATATCAAAGAATCTTGAAAAGTCGTATTTATCATCTTTGTAATTAGTAATGAAATTGGAAAAAAGGAACATCAATATTCACGCATATTTGTCACATGTGTTTTATGTACGCTTTAGCGCATCCCCAAAAGACGAATTACATAAATTAGAATGACCCCACGCAACTATAAAGGGATTCGAGTGGTCATCCCTTACGCATCGATAAAAACGAGGGAAGCTGTTCGCTTAGCGGGGTGGGTTTTTTTTTATATCACAGCTGGCTATAAAAAATCCCATCAAAAACCATCTCAGGTGATGCGATCTTCGTCAGGTTCTTCTTAATTCATTTTTGCAATTCAACCCTCAGATGCTCCTTGCTCGTCATCGGTTTTGAATTAAAAGTAGAATATAAAAAGAGGAGAAGCCCATGGGAGAGGGGGGCATCAATCACCCAGGCATGAATCTCATTATGCTCGAGAAAAAATTCAATGGGAAACATCGCTTTACAATGTACATATGGTTCGGGTTTATCGAAAGCTATTGTCGCCGTGACGTTGACTGAGCGTGTTTTCCAATCTTGTTTTTCCCCGGAAAATACGCGTCTAATAATGAAACACATCTTGTGATGTGAGACGGTTGAATGTGTGATATTTCATTGTTCGAGGCGGATCATGATTGAAAGCTTGAACGAATGTGTACCTATTATGTATTGCCATTATTGTGAATCTATGTAGCGACTTCAATATATATATATATAAAAAATATATGCTGTGACAAAAAAAATACATATAATAAATTAGTTTAATAATTGCATTCCGTAAAACCATACTTTTTAATCTTGGCTTATGTAAAGCAAGCAAGAGATCAAGTTAAAGAGGAATGCGCTACAAAGGATTTTTCAAAAAGCGTAACATGTACAAATATACATATAAATAGAAGTAACTATATTATGCAAGATCAATTTAAAATTAAATAAAAATAAATCTTTATAAATATATCTTTCAACCCTTTTCTTTCCTCTCGCGCAATAATTGAATAATTAATACGTCCGTCGGTCTTTCATAATTTTTCATCCCTTAATGTTGCCATGGCCACGTACGGGAGCAGTTGTGTCTCAAACAAAGCAGTTATCCGCTGACCCGGCCCTGAGGAGAAAGGGAGGCGGCAAGAAGGAGCAGGGCCGGAGTTAGGGCGGAGAGGCCCGCCCGGGCAGCATAAATTAACCGCATGAAAGAGTTCAGAATTTCTACTTTCGGTCGGACGGGTTTTCGTGCTCGGAGGAAGCATACTATTATTATTATTATTATTATTACGGTAACTCCTCCTGGTTGGCCTTTGATTTATATACGAGTGGACTGAAATATTCGCCGCCGTCTTTGAGCGCGTTTAATTATGCCGACAACAAGAGTTGTCGTCTGTTATTTTATTTTTCGGACGCAAAGGGTTGTTCGGTATTTAAGCATCGTTGTGTTGTTTTTCACTTATTAAAGCAGTACGATAGCTTAGTTTTAAAACAACTTATTTAACCGATAGGGAATTATTTTTAAAATTATATTATGACAGAATCGAAATCAATTTATTTTTCAATATAATATCACTACTTTTTGACAGACAGAAAGTCAATAAAAACTGAATTGAATTACATTTAATAATACACCTTAAAATTATTTTAAATGTAAAAAATACCTTAAGAAAGAGCATATTTATTTACATTAATACAGTTCTAAAATATTCAGACATTGGCTTTTAAATGAATCAGTTATTTTATGTATATTAATTTTTCGTTTCTACCATTTTTTTAAATTGCATAGATCACATTTCTTTTAAAATATAAACATTAGTCAATAATATCTTTATGACATACTCTTAAAAATATTGCAATTTATTTAAGATTCAATATGAACAGATTAACGCTCAGTTCTTATATTTTATGATGCTCTCAAAAATTCACAAAAAAGAGAGCTAATTATATTCTCTTACAAAAGTTGTGAACTAATCTTTGTGGTTCATACAAAAAACAAGTTTTGAAAAGATCGACTTTTAATTAAAGTATTTCAGAAAACTGGTTAAAACAACTTTTTGATTTTGTACAAAACTGCCTTAAATGAGAAACGCAGATTCATAGCTGACCCTCTAAGGAGGGCCTCGCTTTATAGATGTAACACTTAAGGCTGCAATCTCTGGAGAGTACCATGCCATTATGCCTTTAACTTAGGACGCAGAATTCTGTCTGACCCTCTTAGAAGTGTCTGACCTATCAAAAAGGCGGCTGAACTAAGACTAAAGCTTTGATAGATCTGACAAACAAAAGGTACAAATCTTGCACCCGAAGATTAGACCCTCACCAAAGAAAAAGGGTTCGCGTTGTTGGCTAAAAACCAATATTCTCTAACATAGTATCCATACATCTATACACAAAGCAATTAGGCGTGTACTTAAAACAATTTTAAGTCAAAATATATTTTTTTTGTAAAATTTACCTTTTCCAATTTTTTTTATCAAACTGGTAAATTTTAATATTAATATACACTAAATATTTATTTTTAAAAATATTTTTCTGTTCAATATAATATTCTTTCACAGATTAAGTATTTTTTTAAAATCTCACTATTGTAAAAATCAAGTGGTTTTTAATTGGAAAAAAAATATTTTTAATATTTGTTACAAAAAATTTCTTATGCGACTGTTCTAACTATTTAAAAAATTAGCCTATAGTGAATATGATGTATATTGTTTAATTTTTAATGAAATTTAATTATAATAATGAATAATTTTTTCATACAAAAATATATTCTAAAGCCTATAAGATTTTATAACTAGATAAAATATTCTTACCTTGTAAAAGTTCATTCACATTTGTAAAATAAATTTTCATTACATAAAAAAATTAAACTCTAATTTAATGGGAAATAAATTCATTATAACTATTGCACAAAACTCCTAATTAATAATGGATAATCAGTGCTTTAACTTATTTTGGAAAAATAATACAACTACCATAGGATATTCATATGTTAAACTATTTATTTAAAAAACTCGTGGGCTACTATAAAATGCGCCAATTGATATAACAGGGTTTTTCAATATGTTCAGTGGATTAACAAATTTTATTTTTATTTGTTTCATATATTTTTTTTTGCTAAACGCAAATGTATTATTTCATAGGCTATTTATTATTAAGCCATTAAAAAAATAACGTAAAATACATCATTTATTTTACAAAAATCTATAAAATCTATAAATGATTATATTTGTTTGGATTAAGTTTTTATTTAATTTTATTATGTTTCGCTCTAATTCCAAATATGTATAAACTGCTATAAAATTGACGTGTTTTAAAAAAATACCCTGCATAAAATCAGCTGAAACAATTAAATCGCATTTTGTCGTTATATTTTATAAATACAGAAATTATGGTAATATATACACAAATATTAACTGTCGATGGAAAATAAAATAATATAAATTTTTACATGCGAATAGTATTCTAAATATCGAGATTATTAGATAAAATTAAACTTTAAAAGATGCTTATTTAAATACGTATATGATACTTATTTATATAAAATAAAGTAATTTCTTATTAATTTAAAAGCAATGATTCTATATAAAATCCCAGAAAATAATAGTGCGAAAAAAATCATATATTACTTTTAGTTTTGAACAGATCTAATTTTGATTATAACTCATTTATAAATATATTTACTAGACTTTGAAATAAATAGCAAAAAGTATGCATAGATCACGTGACAAAAATGTGGCTAATTTTTTTTTTAATATTGCTATGATAGTTTAAAAATAGTTTTTCAATGAGAAGAACACATCTTTTCAACCTTTACTCTAATTTATTGCATACATACTAGCACAATAGACCAGTGGTGACTAATACTTAAAAGACGTGTGCTATAATAATTAATTTTATGTTGTATCTTAAAGATAATATTATTTTTTTATCATTATATAATTATAATACCGATTGATAATCACAGATTAGGATTTTTTGATTTTCCCTAAAATCATTGATACATGTCATGATATAATATTTATTGCAATAGTTTTTAATTATTATAACTGCAATATAAATATCATATAAATATTTTGCAGATATTGTTTTTTAAATTAGGATATTACACACTTGTGATAATTAATAAATTTGTGTCTAGATTTTAACTTGTAAGCTAGCTATCATAACCATCAGAGTATTCACTATATTTGTTAAAAAAATCTTTCAGCATAACAAGTGAGCTAGTAAATCTTCGTTGAGCTAGATTGACTTTCAATATTATTTTTATCCCATTTCGCTCGATTACTAATATATATTTTTTTCTGCACTCGACCTAGAATCTAGATGGATAACATTCTAGCATAGTTGGTAAACATGTTTTTGCCTTTGGCGGAAAACAAAAGTGTAATTCATTAGATACTCTCGCGAGAGCGGATTCCCGCTAATAAAAAGACAATAAGAATTATGCCCGCGGACAGAGAAGAAAGAAGGAAGGAAGAACAAATAAAAAAGAGCCATAAAACCGTCGGGGCGTGCCCCAAACCGGAACACGACCGAAACTTTGCGGGTCGCTCATTTCGCCCTCGGATGTGTTTTTATTGTGTCCTCTGTGTGTGTGTTTTTGCTTTATGTATCGTGAAATTCGCCGCGGCGGCGAAACTTTCGACTGCGATCGATCCATCGGACCCAGACTATTGGGGTACTTTGAAAACACTCATATGACCCTTTACGGCCTCTTCTTGAACTTACTTTGTAACAAATTGGTGAAAAACCAATTTATTAGCATAAAAGAACCTCAACTAACTAAAGTGTATTTTTTCCTCAAATAATATCTCACAAGATTATTCACGAAAATATCTGAAAAAATCTAATACAATCCACTACTTTTACTGTTCCTTCAATAAAATGAAAACCTTCCATTCCGAAATATAAGAAGCACCCCCAGGCTCTCTGGAATTCGCACAGTTGATTTGAGACTTTATTTGCTATATCTATATCGATAAATGTAGTGCATTCCCATCTGATCCTTATACAAAAACTATTTATTATCATCAAAGAGCATCACCCATCCTCAATACAAAACAGTTTTGACGCGTTTTATGCGTGGGACGCATTTATTCAGTAAATAACGTTTTTTTAATCAAAAGTTTTATAGAGCATAAATACATTTATTACCAAAATTTTTAAGAAAAGCGACTGCTTCCTCAATCGACTCTTGATACGAGTTCGATTAAACTGACATTTATTTTAAGTCAAAAGCGAAATAGAATGATTGTCATGTAAAACTAAAAGACTTATAAAAGTTACTAATAAAAAATTCGCGATTATATACTTTTTTTACAAATATAATAAGCTATTTTCTACTCTTGACCTTAAAGTCAATGTAACGATTTTAGATGTTATGCACAGGGACATTTTTATACAGAATCGTGTCAAAAATTAAAGAAGTGACACTACTACTATTTTTATTTAAAAACTAATAACATTATTCTACAATGTTGTATCTTCTTCTTGCAGAAAAATCGATCCACGTGTAAAATTATCAATAATTAATATTGTTACAAAACAATTGCCATGTTTTTATAATCATATTATTGAGTATACATATTGTATTATTTTAAAGGTAATTTTAGAAGTAATATATATTGAATTGTATATCAATAAAAAAAACTTTTTTTTGTACTTTTTTACAAAATGATAATTATGTTTGTTTTTGACAAAATAATTATGTAAGTCTTTATTTTTAAACTTTTCTTGAAAAATATAAAAAACATAAAAACATCGGCGTAAGAAATTGCTTTTCTAGCCATTGTGGCAAAAATACTTTCTGTGTGTTTTAAAGAAAGAGAATGTAAGTATTTATATATTAAGTATTTCTAGAAAGATAAGAAATCATGGCCAATAAATATGCTGGATAATTAATCTTAGGTTATAAACTAAAGCATAATGAACAGCGCACTTTTTGGCCTGACGCTAGGAGTACTTTAACCTTTGACTTGTCAGGTATCTACGCAGGCCAATATTTCAGATTAAGTGGAGCACAGTCGGGCCTTTAAAGCTCCTTAGACTGCAGCCTCTAAGATGTATCCACAGTACTAGTTCCTTACAAGAAGGTTAGATTAAATCCATTGCCTAATTTTATGATGGAAAGCCCTAAATGGCATCCTTCGCTGAGACTGCAACTTACAGATATCCACAGAGTGAGGCCTTCTAAGAGAATTAACGAATACTGCGCTACTTTGTCCTTTATAGGACGACCATATTTGCGTGCCACGTTCCTCAACAGAATTGTAGGTAAAAAGATAACGCACCGCCTCACACTTATTTAAGAATTTTCGGACAAAAATGACACCATTGCCACAGCTACTTAATTTTCCTAACATAATCCTCCGCTGTTATTTTTTGCTTAATGGAGAAAGAGAACAACTAAAAACAACGTTTTTCAACAATACCAAATAGTGCATTCCACATTTTTTTGCAGACTGGATTTTGTAGGGGCTTTAGCCATCTGCACAATTCGTTATAATTTAGATGTTATTCTAACGGTCATTTAGAAAAAGAAGTAAGAATGCCATTGGGACAAAAAGATCTCGTGACTAAACCATTGCATTATTTATTATAAATATTTTACGAAACACCCGTCCTGAAAAGGTACTACTACTCTTTGTGTGGAAAGCATGTGCTATAGGTAATGCATTTAACCTTGCATATATACTATCATCTTCTTCTCCTTGGTTAACAATCGCATAAGTGCTCATATTGCTAGCTTCTATTTTATCGGCTTAAACTATCGAGTGTGTCTAAGAAGCGATGCAATTGTCGGATAAAGATCCTAATCTGTGATGCGCCAGAGTTGTCTCGGACTAGTATTAGCTGACTAGGACTAGATGGATCAGACGGAGGAAGGCGCGGCAAATACGCAGTGAGACGCCTCGAAGACACTTTTAAAAAGTAACTTAGTTACTATTTTAAAAAGTCTTAAATAATAGCAAAATTAAAAAACTTTTTGTATACAATGATAAAATACAATATTTAAAGAAGAAATGTATATTACACAATAGCATATTAAAGATAGTGAAAAGTATTGTAAATAACTTATATTTGTATCGCTTCTTTGAAAACTATCATCGCACAAACGATTGTCAAACAGTTCATCGCTGAATCTCAAACTTTCCAAATTTTCTAATAATAGAATGCCGATCGATCGCCTCTTCTCGCAGCGTAAAAACACAATATAAAATCGCACACGCCCCAAATTATTGCTCATTTTTTCGCATTTCTCCACAGACGGTGGGAGTGGGCGGGCGGCATCAGAATGCGAAGCTCGTTAACGCTCAAAGAATTTTTATCATATTTAAAGCTGTGCTGCAGACTGCATAGAAAAAATAAATAAAAAATCTCGCAACATCGCCCGACCTCTCATTGCGCTTCTTTCGAACTCGTCTTTAACGAGATTATTAGTGGGCGGGGCGGGCGGCCGGCGGTTCTCAAACGGCGGGCCGGTGCCGACGCCCTCCGCAAACATAATAAAGTGGCGCCTCCTTCGCTGATCAATCATATTCCCAGAACGGAGGCAAACACCCCGGGGGGTCTCTCATCCACCCTGGGCGAACCAGTCATATTGCCCGCACTGATCTGACATGCCTTCGGGTTATTTCGCAAAGGAGCGTCGCAATTAAGAATTGGCTCAATTTTTTACTTCGGGATGGGGGAAACTGTTTATTGTTTGATATTTGAATAAAGTAAATCATAGACTTAAAGACAATAAAAATATCATTTGGCTTACTTAACTTTTGCTGAAAAATAACTTAATAGTGTCACTTTGTTTTCACATACCAAAATCAAAGACCAGTGAGAACTGAACAGTGAAATGTGGTGAGGGATGCCCGCCGCCAATCCAATGTGTTGATTTGAGTACAAGATAAAAGTACAAGTATTTGAGCATAGATCCGTAATTAGAAATAAAAAAAGGATTGTTTTCAACAACGTGACAAAGACATAGACAAGCCCCGTTGACTTATCTGAACGCTAAAATCCAACGAAAATGTTATTTAAAGAGTATATGATATTATTTTGCGACAAGGATTTGAATGATTTGAAAATCACAGCAAGGTATATTTTAATCCTTGTTAACCTGCCTCATTTTCACAATACGAGAGGGACTACAAAAAATACCTTTCCCGACGTTTCGTGACTAATCAATGGTCAATTCTGTCATCGGACTTAATCTCGTGGTTAAACGAGCCTTGAGGCAAGTTGCGGTTAACTGACGTACATCAAGGTGTGTACGCTAGTTTGCTGAGCTTGTCAAGTCTGATCGGTAAACACCATTGGAAGTGAATCGTGTGTGGAGCACAGGTGTGTTTGACTCACCTGACTTTGCCAATGGGGAGACAAACAACGACCTATTGATGTTTGGATGCGTCCCTGACTGATCTATGACACTTTGTCACGCCTCTCGTTACACCATTATGTACATGTGAACCTACTGTCGATATGTAAACATATAATATAAATATAGATGTATTAGAATAGCTTCAATCAAACTATAGTAAAGCATGTAAACACAAATTAGTAGGAAATATTGATTTGAAACATATATTATATTATTATATACGGCAACGTCACAAATAAGTGCGGACAAATGAGCGCTGCATTATAAGCGCTGCGTCATAAAAGCGCTTACCAAAGTAGCGCTGTAACAAAATAGCGTGCGTCAAATGCGCAGACAGTCATATGAGCGTTTGACAAAAGAAAGCACGTCATAAGAGCGCAAAAATACTTGAAGAAAATTAAATAATATATATTTTAGGAATGATGTATACAAAATATAGGTAAATTGTGAAAAATTTACAAAGAATAAAAATTCACGAAACATAGGCGGTAAAATTAATATTTTATGTGCCAGAGCGTATTAACGATTAAAATGATTAGTCAATGAAAACATTATTATTTATTGATTATTATATACGTACATAAAAAAGTATGGCTCCCCGTCCCCATGCGTACGATATACATATATTTTGTACTAAAATGAAACGCTGATTTTGAATTTATCGTTAGATTTGTTATATAATGTTTCATTAAATAAATAATTATCGACTCAACTTTCAATGAATGCGTATAATAGGGCAGGTATATGGCCCTTCAGTAGTTAGATATCATTCCTACTACTATTACTATCACAGTAATAATAACACAGTTAATATCAAATTCATCGTCACTTTCTTAAACATCCATTATTATATCGTCGTTTGTAATTATATGGATAATTTCTAAAAATAAATCAATATATGTATTTATAAATAATTAAAACACAGATGACTAATTGTTAGTAATTTACTAGCTCGAAAAGACTAATATTATTATTTGAGTTGCCGCTACCCAGATCGATAGTTGTCAATCGCTGATTTGCTTAGTGCGAGCGAAATAGCGAGCTCTGCTTGCTTCTCGCTCTGTTTTTCTAATCCTTTTATTTCATAACAGACATAATATAATCCCGTTTCATCCCATATCATAAAAATATAGATACCCTTTGAAGGAAAAATCAGTTTAAGACCAATAATTGTCAAGTATCGCGTTATGCGCGGTCTTAAAACCGCTCGATCCGGCCATGTTCCGATGAAAAATTTTACAAAAAACTTACACTCGTAAATTGAAGATTATTGAGTTATTTGCATAAGTTGAAAATTCAATATTACTAAAATGTGTTTTTTTACCATTAATAAATTGAAATTGGCAAAATTAGCTCCAATACAAAGCCAATAAATGCATTTCAAGTTTTGAGTGCAACGCTCGGAATACGATGTCGACTTACTAGCACAAAGAGTTACACACAAAATTAGAAAGACATTACCTTGTCAACCGCATAATGATGTCTACAATTAGACCACGCGACTTCAGCGTCACTCCGCAGTGGAAGGGACGCGGTGGAAGGGACGCGGTAGAAGCGACGCGCGTTGCACGCCGCGGAAACACTGATGCAACGACCTTGCATAGCAACAATATATTGTGTGTATAACACACAAATTTTAGCTATAAACACTATTATAAACACTTATTTTTTGTATACACTGCTTAATTCTAACACATACACTAAATTACACTGGTAATTAAAATGATCACTTTATAATGCACTGCTAATTAAAAACATCGAAAGGGATATTATTATAAAAAATATCAACGAAAACACTTATTCGACAAAAATGTAACACGACCGTTAATGACTAATGTCATATAGCTACTGATTTTTTTTTAAATATTTCGAGATGCATAAACAATTTCAAACGAGTTCAAGGTTATGCTTTGTGTTATGTTCATATAAACCATAACGATTAAAATGTCGTGCATCTCAGATTACAAAAAAAAATATTTTTTATCGAAGGTTGCCAATTTGTCTATTTTTTAAATATTTATCTCTAATTCCAATTATTTTAATGCAAGTTGTTTGTTTATTTTTAATATTTTAATGCGAGAGTGACACGAAGGTCACCTTTGTTGTTGACTTGTTGACCATCTAAAAGTATAATGTCGATCATTTCAAGTTTTATATTATTTAAATCTAATTTATATGTGCAAATTTACGACATTTTCAAATGACGTTCTTTCATTGAAAATAGTGAAAAAAATATACTTTTATTACATATTGATAATATGGGGGCTAGGGGGGGCTGAACAAAACTATATTTTGAAATTTATTTTCTTTATTTTATAAACATATTATGTATTTATTTTTATTGAAAATTAATTTTATTCGACGCTCCTTCTTACAAAAGTCAGCAATAACCGCATTATATAATCAGTATATTTTCAGAGTGTCCTCGAAAAGAAAGTTCTTGTTTAGATAAAAAGCAAATCACGTCAATTAGTTTGGAAATAATATATCTGTTTGCAGTAACTTCTTTATTATTTAATTCAACATTTGCCTTAAATTGAGCACTGAAGAAATCATCGATACGATTTTCTTTACTAATTTTTTTTAATTGTATAGTAGCGCATATGTGAGGTTGAGAGCATTCGTGCTTTTTACGAGCTTCACTTAAATTGTAATAAATTTAAAAATATAGTTTTTATTCCCATTCCCCTTATTTTACGAGCTTTACCTAAATTGTAATAAATTTAAAAATATAGTTTTTGTTCCTATCCCCCCTAACCGCATGCCCTGTTTCAAAGTTACCGCACGACACTGATATGCATATATCGCATGTATGGGGATGGGGAGCCATACTTTTGTATGTACGTAATAATTAATAAATAATAATATGTTTATTGTCTAATCATTTAAATCGTCATTGCGCTCTGGCACATAAAATACTAATTTTACCGCCCATATCTCGTGAATTTTAATTCTTAGTAAATTTCTCACAATTACTTATATTTTGTATAGATAATTCCTAAAATATTCATTACTTGCGCGCTTATAACGTGCTCTCTTTTTTTAAGCGCGTATATGACTCTCTGCGTATTTGACGCACGCTATTTTGTGATAGCGCTACTTTGGTAAACCCTCTTATGACACAGCGCTTATAATGCAGCGCTTATATGACGGCGCTCATTTGACGCACGCTCTTTTGACCGGCTGCCATTATATACATATACACTCTAGTAAAATTAAACAATAGAGCATAATCAATATTTTAATGAAAAACATATTAGGTAATCCCGGAATTAATGTCGTTTTTTTAATAGGCATGAGCAGTCAAGACGTGCGTTGTAATTTTTTTCTTCTCTGTGATCCTTTGCCTTTCTTTTAAACAAAAAAAATCTTTTCTACCCCATTTACAAACAATGGCAGAGACGTGTCCTTCGGAAACACATTTAAGAAGCTGTATGCTGTTTTCGTTTCATTAAAAAAAAACTGCGACAGAAGCAACAGAATGCATTTATGACATTTACGATGATATACTGGACAAAAGAAAGTGCCAAAGTGGGTTCAAAAAATTTCCAACGGGCAATCTCGATTTGAAGGACGAGCTCCGAAGTGGACGGCCCAGTCTAGTGGATAGTCCAGCTCTAAAGGCGGAAATCGAAGCAAATCCGATTATGACCATTGATGAATTATCGAAGAAAGTCGGCACATCACGGTCAAACACCCATCGTTATCTTGAGAAACTGCGAAAAGTTAAAAAAATAAGGTATCTCGGTTCCTCACGCGCTCACCGACGCAACAAAGCTCAACGCCTCAACACATGCATAATACTGCAAGAAAAGCAACATTTTACACCGTTTTTCCATGACCTTATCACCAGAGACGAAAAATGGGTTCTTTATCATGATATAAAAAAATAGAACCAATGGTTAAATCGAGGTCAAACCCCAATTCCAACACCAAAACCAGGACTACATCCTCGGAAAGCATTATTGTGTGTGTGGTGGGATTCGAAAGGTGTAATTTATTATGATGTTTTAAAACAAGGGCAAACTGTTACTGCAGCCCTCTATTGTGAACAGATGGACAAATTAAATACGACGTTACAAAAAATTAGACCTGCTCTTGTGAATAAAAGTAATGTCATTCTTCAACATGATAACGCCCAGCCGCATGTTGCCGATATTACCCGTAAAAAAATCCAGGACCTTAGCTGGAATGTTTTATTGCATCCACTCTATTCTCTGGACTTGGTACCGAGCAACTTTCACTTATTTCGCTTTTTAGAAACGCAATTAGGGAACAAAAAATTCGGCAATTCGACAAAAACTGAAATCGGGTCTTTCGGAGTTCTTCGAATCTAAACCAAAAGCCTTTTATGAGAAAGGAATTTTAGATCTAGTAACAAGATGGCAAAGAGTCTTAGATAACACTAGAAATTACTTTGTATTAAAAAAATATTAAATAATTGAAAAAAAAAATAAGTTTGAGTTTTAATAAAAAACGACATTAATTCCGGGATTACCTAATAATTAGCCGTATCCCTAGTAATATTACTCACCATAAATTTATTAGCGTGGAGTAGAAGAAAAGCGTTTTTTAAAATTTCTTTTTCTTAATCTTGCAAAGTGAATTATCTTTCGCGAGTGCAAGCCAATTCCCGCTAAGTAAAAGTATAGACCACTTCGGTTAATTTAGTTAAACGAATTGTCCAAATGGCGAGAGTAAAATGTCACTTTGACTTTTGGGTTTTATTTTCGATAAAATACGATAATAAAAAAAAACTATTTTTATTGATACATACATGCAAAATTCCAATTACCTGTTATATAAAAATACGCATCTATTAAAAGTTATTATGGAATTTAAAATATAGAAATATTTTGGTCCATTGTGCATTATAATTAAATTACAAATAAAATTAATTATAGGTTAGAATTATTTTAAACTAAATATAAAATCAGTAAAATAATATCATAAATAGAATTCAAGCTGTTTTTTTTAATTTTCATTAGTCATCAAAAATAAAAATTATCCACAACACACAATTTTTTATAAAAACTATTTATCTAATTCTAAATATGTATTAATCTATGGTGTATACTTTCATTTAATATTTACACTATGAACTATAAAACGCGAACATTTTATTGTTGTGTTTTATAACATCGGGATAATCAAAATAAAAATAATTTATTATATTATTATCTATATCAATCATATAACGAGCAAAAGTGAGATAATTATGTTATGTATGCTATGTAATCATCATGTTCTATAACTTGTAATTACTTTTTTTTATAAAAACATATTTTATCATACCTGGACTCGATTTCCTAAGTGTTTTTTAAATATATATATTGTATGTGGATATCAAAATTAGTAAATATTATGCAATCATAATTCCAATAGATTTTTTTCTAATTTTTTTCTAGTCTCAAGAATAAATATTGTGAGGATTAATTAAAAAGAGCTAAGTCGTACACAGTGACAAAGTCTCTGTGTATTCTCATCATATAGTTTTACTGCTACTGAGCAGTGAAATTGTAAAGCATTTGCCTAATACATTTTAACTGGTTTAATTATTACAAATATATTTTATTACTTCACTGATAATACACATTCAATGTAACATACACAATTAATTGCTATAAGTAAATTTCTGGCAATTAGTTGCTACTTTTTTGTGAAACGATTAATCTAGGATTAAACTATGTGAAAATCTGCGCGGATTGGGTGTCTAAAAAAGAAGAAAAATCGAGACTTTTATATAATTTAGATTATGAAAAAAGTTTTAGAAATTGTAGCTATAGTATAAAATAAATAAATGTGTTATTATTAATTTATATTTTTTCATAATTCATCTTAGTTGAGATATATGTAATATATTTTCGTTGATTTTTCAACGGATGCTTTGCTTTTGGTAATAGAGTAGGCTAAAAAACTCACTAGTGCGAAAAAACACTAAGGGTGGTCGCGTATAATTGAGGTAATCCCATCCCAGGGGCGAATCGTCAAGGCGGCGTGGGGGTCGGGGGTTACATGTGTAAAAGTGTGTTGTGTGTTGGTACGTCGTTGTGAAGGCTGTGTCTTGTGACAGCCAGCCGGGGCGTCGTAATTTGAACAAATGAGCGTCGGCTACCAAACCAAATTAGATTTCCTCCGAACGGACGTCGTATGGGCAAAATGGCGTCTGCTTACCCACCTAAACCTAGCCAAGGCGCTCTCTTTTTACCGGCCTCCGCGCGCCCTCATCCCACCCCGAGTCCGCCCCTGTAATTCAATAAAACGGACCAAAAGCTCAACGAAATCTTCGAAACCCTTCTGGCCGTTACCAATATTCAAAAAGAACCGGATTGCGACCGAATCAAACGAAATTGCCGAGGTGGAGTGAGAGCTTTGAAAAAATGGGAGATAATATTAAGGTGCGTCCTCGCGCTTGAAAAATACGCAAACGACAAGTGGTCCTTTGTTTAAATATTTAAATAAAAACGTATGTATTTATATGAAAATCATAATATTTATAATAATAAAAAAATCAACGGATCCCTAATCTAACAATTAATAAGCGTGTGACGTGTTTTAAATTGTATGGTATATTTACTTCATGTGCAAAACTGTAAAGCATCTATAGTTGATACAATATAATTTAAAAACTTGTATATGTTTCGATCCATGTTTTAATAAACCTACATAAATAATAAAAATACAGAAATCAAAATTTGCCATCTTGTGTTTTTTAGTCAACAAAAGTATGATTATTTTCAACCATGAAGCAGATAGTTATTCAGTTTATTTCAGATTAATATCATAAATTTTAAGTGGTATATGATTTATTTAGTACAGTGGTTCATCGTCTGGCTTTAAGCATATGCAATATAGAGTTTAATAAAGCTTATATTTAAAGAGATAAAACTGTTTGAATATATACATACATATATGATAGACATCTTAAGGTGTTTTAATTTATACGATCAAAAAAATCGAATAATAATTTATTTTATTTAATTTATGTGTTCTTAAAATATAAAATATATACAATAGATAGCGTGATAGAATATTTACTAGGATATTTTAATGAAATTAATACGTAACCAGCGTTACCCAGTGTGCGGGCCCCCTCCGAATTGCCAGCCCCTACCGAACGGAAAATTAATGATGGCCTTTATGGAAACTTCAATTTTTTGATTAGGAATTGTTCCTTTAAGATTGGGCGTATTTACATTGGGCAAGAGAGGGGAAGAAATTCCATAATGAGATTACCCGGAGGATGAGGAAGGTCACGATAAACGGGATTAAATTTCCACTGCGGATCGCCTCGACGCTCTCGGTTAATTTTTGACTTTGAATAAAAATACACACACCCACCCTAGCTGCCATTGATTACTTTATATATTCATGTATATATAAAGTGTCTTGTAAATATCGATGTATGTAGAGAAAAGCTGGGAAATGTTTACCTTATTAGTAAATAACATTTCGATTTTATTCAGTAGCTCGTTATATAATATTTATATAATAAAATATACGACCTAGATTAATTAAAATTAATAACTTAAATAAAATATCGACCTAGATTAATTAAAATTAATATTATTAAGAAAAAAACATGTAGTTAAAACTATAATATCCTAGCTTTCCCTACGATATACAGTTTTTTTATACAGGTTATATTCATTACTAATTTATGACTCATTTTGTATTCATTATACATATATATGCACCTAGATAATCGGAGTACACTATATATATGTACTATATACCAAATATACGTTTAATATAAGATCAGTAGTAGTACAAATTGCTAGTTCATAACCATACTAGAGAATAAAAATGAATATTATAAAAAATATAAGGTAAATTACGGAAAATATAAAAAGCTTTTTTAAAGTAAAATAAAAAATATATGTATTTATATATCGATTACTTAAACAATACACTTTAAGACTTTTCATTATTATTTACTTAACTGACGCTATTAAAAATTTAATTTATGCCTTTAAAACAAAATGTTTTTATGTAGTATATTATATTTACACTGGATTTTAACTTTAAATTTGTTGTAGTCAAGTAGTTAATATCCTACTGCATAATTTTTTCCGGTATGATTGCTTCAATGTAGTCTATTTTTTAGTATTAGAAATCTACTATGATTTTTTAAAGGTCAGTAGAAGGGTAATATTATTATTTTAGACAACGATGACGCGTCTTTACCTTTATATATTGTATTAATTTTATTGCATAATAATAATATTTTTTCACCTGTATATAATAAAAACGTCAAGGGTGTCATATATGTACATACATATACATTCCATTCGTATATAATGAATACCCGAATGAGAATATTGCGTCACAAGTTGTCACCTCCGCACGGGTTACTTTCGAGTGCATGGAGACACCTGCTAAAGGGACCGGTTACTATGGTTTTCTTAGGGAAGCAAAATAGGAAGGTGGGCGTTTCATTATACATATATATATAGAGCTAGTAGGTATACGTCTATAACGATTAAATTGTATATGTGCTTAGGGGTTAGCCGAGGAGGTTGAATGCTAGAAATTTTCATGTTCATCATTTGTATAATGAAACGTGCGCAAATGCCTTTGGAAGTCGGTAGCTGCAGCAACGGTCCGCCTGAGCAAACCTACAAATATCTTCGCTAATTGCTCAAAGGAAGAAATTACCGAGAACCGGGGAGAGCCGAGGTCCTGGCTAGGGAATGAAGCAAACAACCGAGACTTGGCGCCGTACTTTGTCCGCAAAACGAACGCCAGACGCCGTGTTTTCAAAAATGAAATAAAAACATAAATAAATATGTAATTATTAATAGTAACAAATTAAACAAAGACAAAGTGATGCATATGTAGAGTACGCTCGGGATAAGGATTCCGGTTTGTTATTGTGTGCGTGAACTGTGTGGCTCAAAACAATTTCGCTCAGAATATATATTTTTTTATTTTAAAAGAAAATATATGTTTATTTAACATACATACATCTGCGCTAAGTTGGAAATTTCAACCTACAATTAAAAATATATTATATGATCGAAGAAACCAGACATTGATGTCATTCATTAAATATTTTCAAAATTCAAAATCTTTTACTAGTCAAAAGTCTTTAGATATTCTTCAAAAGCAAAAAGATATAAAATGGGGAAAGAAATTATTCGCAGATTGTTAAATGGCTCGACAACTCTATTAAATCATTAAAATCCATTAAATAAATTAAAATAAATTAAATTTAAGCCTTACATAGAATAGTGTAAAAAAACCAACAACGTACGGTTTAATGGAAAAATAATTAAAATATTTTAATTCAAGGGTAAGAGAACGAATAACTTTCAGTGTATATTTGAAGCCTTGATATCAATTAACCCAGATATGCCCAAGAAATTTTGTTCTCTTAAAATTTCATTTATAAATAAAAAACAGTGGCACGAGTTTAGTGACCTACCCATGGAACAGTGGGCATATCTGGGTTAAACCAATATCAACACAAAATTATTTAAAATAAATTACTAGAGAAGATCGAACTTCTGTGCCACACTGAACTTTAATGACGAATACCAGCGTTGACGAATCAGCGACTGTCCTTAAAAGAGATAGCGAGACAACGAAGTACACGCTACATCGCTTCTCCCTCTCATATACACGTACACGCACACAATAACAAACCGGCATCCTTACCCCGAGCGTACTCTATGTATTTGAATATTAACATGTTCATCTCTGGCTTGTGAATTGTGATAGATCTATTGCGTTAATTAACAAATTATTAGGTTGTATTATATCAAGTCAGAAAAGGACTATTATTAAAATAATAATTCGACGACGAAAAGATTTACGTATCCTTTTTGTACGAATTCAAACTGAAACACGATCAGGCACAGTCCACTAGAAATATTATTTTGGGGTGTGAAGAGAGCACTGTTAGTCAAATATCTGTAAGCTCTGGCTCAAAATTTTTTCGCCTAGTGTAATACCTACATCTGGTGTTACAAAAAATGAAGAAATACTGTTGAAGCTAATCCAAAGACGACTGCTGGGATATTACAGCAGATTTAGAGGTTTTCATGCAACCATTTAACGACAGCAGGGTTCCATAGGAAAGGTTGGTTCCGCATGAGCTAATTGAAAAACAAAAATAGCAACATTTCAAAGCATATTCTTCATTAGTTATTAAAAAATAATCGTAAGCCATTTTTATAAAGTTTTGTAATTGAATTAATAATTTTAAAAAAGGTATGTTTTAATATATGGATTACCTGATACTAATAAACGATAATAAAAATGCTGGTTCGACTTCTATTGAAACGTTTTTAATGTTTTTTTTTTAAATAAGACACCGTGGAAAACCACTTGAAATATTAAGTTACAAGGTACGCGATATTAATCTGCAACGATTTATTAGGGTTTATTCACAAAACAATCGTTTCTTACCTGCCTTAGCAGCCAACAGAACTTTGTTTCGAAAAAACTCGCTACTCTTCTGTAATTTTATCGTACTGCCGAAAAAATTCAAGACATCGGACCTCCAAGAGCCCTTCAACTTGGACTTCGACCAAGAGGAGGCCGACTTAATTTAAGATCAGCGAAGATCGTAGAAGCCGCCGCTTCTCCCTTCGCATCTACTGGTTCAGCTCAACGTCTGGATTTTAAAATATAGCGAAACCACTTTTGAGACGCCTGCGGCCCACAGACAACACGTTTTAATTATTACACAACATATCAAATGTATTATGAAACATTGTGTAAGCCAAATAAACACAATTTTGCTTAAAAAATCTCAGAGGAAAAGTATGGACATAAAAAAAATGTTTTAATTGGAAATAATACTATGTAAATTAAATTGATTTTTTTGTACACGCATTTATATTAAAAAATCTACATAATTGCAATCTTTGCTGGACTGACTGTTTTTTTTTTTATTTATTTAGGCATGACAAATTTTATCGTATGCTTTTTCAATATCAGTGTAAATGACATCTACATCACAAATTTGAGAAACAGAGCAGATTTGCTGCTATTGCTCTCGGTACACAAAAACCATATTGTTTATTAATTAATACACATGTATAATAAATTCTAATACATACAAATATCTGTGATTTTAAAAATATAATATCGTATTGTACTTTGTAATTAAATATTGTGTAATGAATAAAATTGAATTATATGTTCAGCAAGTTTTTTGCTCTAATTATAATATATATATTTTACCTGCAGCATCAAATTTCTGGACAAAATAGTACATATTTGCATTAATTAACAAATACTCAAACACACAAAGTGAGCAGTAGAGATAGAGAAAGAACACGCCCGTACGTGCGATCGTGTATAAACTAGAGATGTGGGATAAAACACGTATCCTGTAACAAACACATGGTAGGATATTACATGTTTAGCGTTTCAGCATTAGCGCTAATACCCGGGCCGCGCGCACACACGATGCCCTGGAAAATTTATCAGAGGCGAAAGCAAATTGCCAAAATTTTGCGAGTACGCGGAAAGAGAAACGAGAGATTCCGCTCAAAGTGGGAGAGAGAGAGAGAGATCCACGGCCACGATCCACTTATGCGGGGGATAGTCGGGGTCTTATCCCTACTCTATAATTTCTTACGCTTACTTGCTGGAGACATCTGACACTCTTGTCTCCTGTCTTTTGTCTTCTACTGTGTATCCTAATTTCAAATAAGCGGCCTGCGTGTCGTAAGATTATGTCCTTGGCGTGCCCATCTAAATAATCGATTTGCGTACACTCGGGTCTCTTTTTATGCAGTAGATATATTGTAAGTTCCACGAGAAAACGCATTTTAAAAATCGCATAAAAAAACACATGTGTAAAAATAATAGATAATTTTCTAAAACCTCACAAAACTAAATCAATGAGTTAAAATATACCGAAAATCGCATGATTTTTTTTATTAAATTCAACCTAACCTAACCTAACTTAACCTAACACACGTATAAAAAGAATGGATTATGTTTATAAAACCGCACAAAACTAAATCAATGAGTTAAAATATACCAAAAATCGTATAATTTTTTTTATTAAATTTCAGAAAAATAAAAATCATAAAGTATTCCTTCGAAAATGTTCATGTATATTTTTATATAAAAAATTCATAATCATATTTTCACATTTTTTAAAATTATCGCCGTTATATGACAGTAATTGACATGATTTACTAACTAATTTAAAATCACTTTTAAAACTAGAAGAATTAAAATTTAAAATGATAAAAAGATTTTTTAATTTTCCTTAATTTTTAGCATGGTTTTTGCATTATCTCTTAATAAAACTGGTGAAATAAAAAGGCAAAATATACGATAAAAAAACAATTCATAAAAAAAATAAGATAAAACATTTAAAAAAAATGGACAACGAGGAATGAACCGTATAAAAAAATATTTGGAAAAATTATTTTTCCTTTTTTTTGAATTTATAAATTGCCTTAATTATTAAGAGTAATTTGTTTTGGGAAAATAATGCAAATATTATTTTAACTTGATAATCAGCTGGCTGATCACAGTAGTTGCCACTGAAACTAACAATATATCTACCCACTAACTAATAATAATTCTATAATAGTGAACATTTTTTTCGAATCTTTAAATATTTAGACAAAAATATTTCTTAATTCTAATTTTTATTAAAGTTTAATGTTAAATATCACTATTGTTTTGAAAGCCAAATGCATTTTTTTGTCTATCAAGTATTATTTCAAAAGCTTTAATAAACGAACTGATGAATTGAAAATGTTTCAGAAAATTTCATTCTTAAATACTTTCTTGATTCTGCTTTTATAATTATACTTGTTGATTCATTAGTCGTACATACATTACATATGTACATATATAGATACAAATTATATATCATTATAATATTAGAATATTTAAAATTATTATTTCAAAACCATATCATAAACCTAAATATATCCTAAAACAATAACATCTCAATCCCACTACGATAACACTTATTATCAACCGTGAAAACGCCGTTTTGGTCACGGTCAGAAATACGAAATTAATTAAAACCGTACCAGTAGTGGATATTTTAACGGTATGGATTAATTTTCGTTTTATTTATTCGCCCCCAATCCGTGCCCGCAAGTCTGCGGGTAGTTGTGTGTCCCCATGGAAACCTCAGTCGGTGAGCGTACAGTCTTCCACCGACCTTTCTCCACCGGTCGGGCCGACACGACGATACCGGGGGACGAAGAAAGAGCAGTTGGGGTATACCCCACCCGCTCATAACAGGGTTGCCACCGACCGACACTTTATACTTAGTGATAAGCCACACCTAGTTGTATACTATGTACAACACATACCAAATTAACGTTGCATAATGCAATTTTCCTAAAGTATTATTCATATTATAAAATGATTTTCTGCACAACAATATAATATACAAAATAAAAAATGCTATAGTGCACTTTCATATATATTATACTTTATTTTTGTGTTTATGCACAGTGTTCCTTCTCGAAAATTATTTTTCGACAATTTCTCGAGAAAAATAGCAAATCATCATTTCTTTTTCTTGATAAATTTGACAAAAAATTAAATTGTGCATGGCTAAGCAAAATATTTGTTTGAAGCTTATAAAGATATGCTTTGATAATTATATTTCTTAAACCCTGGATAAATTAAATAATTCAAAAAGCTGTATCGGTTATCTCTATCTTAAAAATTATTGTTACTACCTTTCATTCAAAGCAACAAAGTTGATTTTTGAATTATTGAGATATTATTTGTAGTAGGAATAGATAGCTTTTTAACTATCATATTTTAGAGGACACGCATATACAAAGCTATTAAATTGTTAATGCATTTTCAAGAGCATTAACAAGACATCTTTAAAAAAATATATAGATCAAGTTTGTAAAAAACTTTCATTAATAATATTATCTATAATTTATAATTTATAATGTTAATGATGATATTTTACCTTTTTTAAAAATGTGAATTTTACAGTGGAGACCATAATAAATCAGAATAAAAAAAACGATTGTCATACTTTAAATTTTGACGACAAAAAGTTAAATTGTGCATAGCTAAACAAAACAATAAAATTGTTATTTAAGAACCACTCAATTTTCTCACAATAAGCCGCGCAATAATATCTCAAAATAACCAACGACAACACAAAATCTCTTTACAATTCATGTAGAAGCTTCAAAATACAATAATATAAACAATGCGGTATTTATTGTATGGTCGCCCATAAAGGCCCATCCGTAAATGATATGCTTTATCAAGGATAATACAGGAGACAGTTTTAAACAATAATGTTGTTGGTCGTTAATTATCATTGATTCCTATTCATCAAAGCTTTTGTGCAAAGAAAAGTATAAAATACTAGATACTCAGCTGACCTAGTGTTTTTTTCTCTAGAAAAATACATAAAAAAATTTTCATTTTTCACAAAAATTGCTGATTTTAAAAAAAAATAATATAGAGCCTTTTCTGCTAAAAATTTAATTTATACAAATATTTTTTAATGTTTTACAACCGCTACATAAGAAAGGGTTCGTCTGTGCCATATGTTTGAAAATAGACATTTATTTTAATAATATAAATAATTTTAATAGTATATAACCATTTGCAAGTTAACAATATGTTATTAACTATAATTTAATAATAAATTAGAACATAAAATAAAACGTTATTAGTTATAATTTAGGGGTAGAATATAAAAAATCTTTTATAACCTTAGCGAAAAGAAAGAAATTTACAAAGAAAGAACAATAAATTAAATTTTTTTTTTTAATTTTTCAAGTTCTTAATGACATTTAAAATTTTCCGTAAGCTAATTTTTATACATGCTTTCCTAAAAAGCTTTTAATAGAGAGCAAAAGTATTTGAATGACAAAAAATAGTTTACGATTTTCTCAACAAATCTAATTAGTCTTATCTTTGCTATGGTAATTTAAGACCTACAATAAAAATCAGATAGGAAGAAACCGCTCTGCGTGAAAATCGGCAGATTTTAAATATGTATGGAGGCTTTCAACAGAGTTACGCCATAAAATTTTCCGGTCAGTGAACCTCAATCTCATTTTTTCAATAATCCAAAGAGGTTTTATATCTTTATCCTGATCGAAATATAAAGTAAAAAAACTGTTATTGAAAATATTCGACCTAGCTCGATTTTAATTATTTTTTATCAAAAAAAAATCTTTTAAAGCTTAAAAATGTGTGTTGACTTGTAGTGTTTAACCTACAATGTTAAATATCAATGATATGTTTTCTCTATAATTATACAATAGATAACATGTATAGGATTTTAAGTTTAATTTAAAGCAACACTTGTCATTTTTATACTGCATTATTCATTAGTTTGTGGCATATTAAAACATGCTTTAATAAATAACACATGTTCTAAACTTAAAATAAATTAAATAATTCAGAAAACTTTAAGAACTATATATACTACCCTTCATTCGAAGCAACAAAGTTCATTTTAGAATTGCTGAGAAATACTTGCAAATTAATTTCTACTTTGATTTAAATAAAGTTTATATACCCCACCACATTTTACTTGTAATAGAAATAGAAAGCTTTTTAATTTTTCTGTTTGTAAGAAAACGTATACAAAGCTATAAAATTATTTAATGCTCTTTCAATATATATGAACATATTTAAAAAAATATTTAAATCAAGCTTGTACAGAAACCTTTATAAATTATATCTTTTTTATTTTATGTTAATGATGATATATTATAATTTTTATAAATTTAAGTTTTACAGTGAAATCCATAATAGATCATAATATAGAAAGACTGATTTTCACACTTAAAATTATAATAATAAAATAAGCGCGTTGATGGATTTCCGAAACACAATCGCACTCGACTTTAAAAAGCTCACCGATATATTTAAATAAATAAAGGCGCTAAGCAGCGCTAATACAAATTTTACCGATATATATAATTAGCACAAATTTTTTGAAGCTTACATCAACATTATGGACTTTAGTTGAATGCATTACAACGTCATTAGACTAAAATTAAAATTTGTGAATCAGTGATTGACTGTAAATGTAACTATGCAGGATATAACCAAAACATTTATTCTCCAAATTTATGAAAATCTAGAAACATATATTTTGTGTATAATTATATTATTTTTAAATTACTAATTATGATCTTTCAGGCAAAAAAAATAAGAAATTCATATTTTTAATGCCCATTTTATGTACTTAATAAAATAAAATATCCAAAAAACTATACAGAAAAAAAATTTTTGCCCACAAAAATATGTTTTCTACGAAAAATAAAAATGTATGTCTAATATGGTTAAGGGTGTAAATTTAAAGTTTCTATGTACAAATATTTTTTAACAGCTTAACGCCCGAGGACTCGTATACGAGTCTTGAAAGAACATTGCTTAGTGGCCGTGAACTCAGACATGAGTCTTGAGTCATGCGTTTTCTTTTATTTAAAAAAATACAGTTTGCCTCTACATTATATTCAGAAATGCTAGTATACTATTTTTACGTACTATCAAATGAAAAATAAAATATATTTTAGTTTAAATTTTTGTAAAAAAAGTCATCTTATTCCATTGCGACACAATGCAATAAGACGTGAACTATAATTATTTATTTCATATAAAAAATAATATTTTTTGATTGAAAAAAATAATAATATTGCACTTAAAAGAACCTCCGTTTATAATATATTAAAATTTGCACTCACCAAATTTTTCGGCGTCCTTATTCTGCTTACAACTGTCACAGACACATTTATTTTCATCATTACGCTTATACACCACACTATATCACTATTTATATTTATTTTCATTATTTACATTATTTTTTTGCATACAACTGCCACAGACACATTTATTTTTATCATTACACTTTTAAACCGCACTATGTCACTATTTATATGTATTTTTATTATTAACACTTTTTTTTATCCATTTCAATATTTTTTGATACGTAAAAAACATTCGTCAATATGAGGCGAAATTTCACAACTTCTGCACATGTATTTTGTATCTTTTCTTATTCCATGTGCAGAACAAACACGACTTTTTATTCTCACATATTTCTCTCAACTTATTATTTTTATTGTCTGATGCTTAGCTTATCCGAAAGCCTTTCTAGTGGACCGACAGCACGGGCACAGCAAGATGTGGTAGACACTGGTGAAATGTCTTTAGAATCGATAGATTTTACTGAATTCTACATCCAGCCTTACTCAAAAGAAAATCTTTGAATTTAATTTTACTGTTACGATTCAAATTTTGATAAACACTGAACGAAAAAACAATGCGCAATTAAATAAATAAAATACAACCTCTTTTGTTTATTCCATTTTTTTTCAAAATATTAGGTAACTATGTATTGATCATAGTTATTATATCAATGTCTATTAATTTTAAAAAAACATTGAGCATCATTTTAATTGCGTGCATTTGAAAGGGTACAAACTATACAATACATCAGAAACTTATTAATGTACGTCAAGGTAATATATTGAATATCAACTTGTATTTTCTTTTTTATAAGCCTTGCAAATGGCACTTTGCATTTCTAGTTATATACATTATTTATTAGGTTAATTATTTTACAAAAATAAGAAACTCTCAAAAAACTCTTCGTCTCATCGTCCGTCCTATGCGTCGTATACTCCTATCGAAATTACGGCCAAGATTAAAATACGTATTCTGGAAGAGGCGAAATTTTCATTGAAGCCTGCCGCCGATTTCACAGGCTGCTGAAGGCGGCTCTTTAATGAAAAACAAAGCGAGGGGGCGCCAAGTGACACTAAACCCACGCCGACCCGCACCCCATCCCACCCCACGAGAAGAGAGGACCCGAGAACCCAACCCCCGAAACCGCCGCCGAAAACCACCCCCCGAAACCCACACATCTACGGCCACACCCAGCGCGCTCGGCTTACCCACCTAGAAATCCAGGACGACATTCTTAGAGTCATACTTTAAATTGTCCCTAACAAGGGGAAAATCGCAAAATTACGCCGCCCTTAAAAATCGTTATCGCCGTCGTCTGTCTGTATAATTTATCAGAAGTGTGTTTTTTTCGTTCATTTTCTCCGCATCCTTAAGGTGTCCTTTTTTCAGTTAGCTGCTCTCGCCTCTGCTCCTTTTTATTTTCTCTTTCGAAGCACCAGGTACTGTAGAAGAGCAAAGGTTCAAAGGGAAGTCGAAAAGCAGCTCAACCCCTGGTTAATAATGAGATGTAATCAGATATTTTATTAAAGTGACTATCGGATTAAGGGTAACGCACGCGTTTATATATTTATATATATACATATACATATGTACTATATATATTTAATTATGGAGTCTATGTTTCTACTTATTTTTATTATATTGTCTAAGTCAACATTTCTTTAGTTGGAATCAGAAAAAAATAACATTACATTATTTTCCAATGAAAAAAATTTTTTTTTACATTGTCGCAATTTTTTTAAATATATATTATATTTAAATATACATATTCGTGGACTATTTGCGTAAAAATATGTCAGAATGGACATAAAAATGTACAAATAGTAAAAAAAAGTTTCGCGTATCTAATACCTGCTTTTGTTTTTACTTCGCCAGCCATCCCTATCACAAAAAAAATCTCTGTACATTTAATTATTACCCGTTCTTGTATTCAAGCGTTCTTTGTGGAGCGTTATGATACGTTTCATTGAAATTTCGCATAAAGTTGTATGTCACTAAACATGTTTTTAAACTATTTATATGTGCTGGCGACAGTCAAAATATTCTCGAGGAATTCCAGTTTTGGGTTCTGGAATATCTTCTAGAATCACGATCGCCTCCTCTTTTGATGACCGACTTGCTTTTAGCTATCGCCATCAGGCTCCTTAATTCGCCGACACTGCACGTTGATTAATTTAATGTCAGCTATGAGGAGCTGGTATGGTTCGTATCATTTAATTATATTATTTTATGATTTTCCCTTATTTTTTAAGAATCTTAGTTGAAATATATTTTTTTGTGTATTGTAATATGTATTTTTTTTAATATTGTATCGTAATTAAGACTAAAATAAGTAATTAATTTTAACATTGTTCGATGCATAATATCTTTTAAGACAATATTTAATATTATATACCAATCAATATGTATATTATTGTGCATTATTTTTATCATTATTTTTTAATGATGATGTAATTTTTAATTTTAATGTATGTATATATTTTACATTATATTTTTAATACCTAAAAAAATACAATAATATGAAAATTTATCTCATTTTTAAATACTGAAGGGATTCTTGACTTACTTATATTTTTTTACAGTAAATATATTCATGAGATTGTATAGTGATTATTAGTCTTCAATGACTTTTCTTTTGAGAAGGAGAATACAAACACAAAATGCAAATAGTTGTTAGTTATATCTTTTCGATTTTCATTATAAAAAAATATGTATCACAATAGCGTCATCCATTAAAAGGCAAAAAGTAATCAATTAACTCAGTTTCTCTTTTACGGAAAACTTTTCCTCCGTTCTATGCACTTACTATATATAGGTGCTTTGGTTTTCCATACCTTTATCGAGATTTAAAAGTCAATGTACACAAAGAAGAATCTATTACCTAACAAGTAGCTAAACGCTTGTAAAGCTGATAAACTGAGCCCCTCAGGGCACGAGGGTAAATTTTACACCGTCTCTAAGGTGAGGGGGAGAAAAGGCAGAGTCTGTTTATTGTTTTTGCATACATTTTGCAGAGGTGGATATTTATAGGATGGCAGGGCTTTTCGACGTATTTCCCACAGACAGGCAGAAAGGAGATAAAATGCCATCGACTGGTAGTGTGTCCACTTTTCATAGTAGTTTCCGCAAAGTAGAGTGAGATGTAATTAGCGGCTGTCGGTTTGTTTGGAAGGCAATCCGACGTTTCAATGTAACAGACTACGAAATGAACTTTGTGTATGTTATGGTAAAAGGTAGATCGCATATTCTATGGGTTATTAGCAATTAGCAATATAAGTGTAGATAATACAAAACTAATAGATTAGTTATACATCGTAGACTCTTAAGATTTGGTTTTTGTGGATTTTTTAATCTCAAATTTGATTAAAATTAACACAACTTTATTTATTGGTGTTGGATACAATGTCAATAAATATATACACCTATGTTATACGTATGATATTATCTAGGCTATTTTATAAGGTAACACTTTTGCACTTGTAATTGTTGCATCATAAATGCTCTGAGGAGCAGGAGTTGTTGTTGATGCAGAATATTCACTAGGATATAAAGTAGATAATAAGTTAGTTTTGAATCATAACTGTAGTTTCTAATTATTCGATATTTTTAACTATATGAAAATCAAACAAACTTTTAGAATATATATGTACGTAAATAATAAATACAGGTACAAATATTATCAAACACATAATAAACAATTTTAAATAATAATTCAATATAGTATAACATATATGCTATATAAAAGTATATATTAAAACATTTAATATGTTTAAAGATATCATTAACATAATTAAGATATGTTTTTTTTATTATGATAAGGTCAGAAAACAGAATAACCATATTTTATTATATTTTCACAATATTTATCTTAAATATTTAAAACATTCGATACACAAAACTTAGTATCTTGAAATGTTAATTTTTTAAGTGATACCTACATTTATAAACACCATATTTTTATATCTAAGATACGTTAAAATATATTGTTAGCAAAATATTAAAACACAATGCAGATCACAAACACAAACTTTTATGCGGAATTTATATATTTTGTCAACTTGAACTTAAAGTAAAGTTTTTAAGAAAAAATATAAAATTCAAGAAATACATTACATATATAATGCTTGGAATGAGTTGTTTTGCTAATGATTATATAACTAATGATGCAAAGAGCTTATGAAATAAATATATTACTAATATACTTATGAAAGATTTAAATACTTGACTTTATATAATATAGTATATTGTGAAATAAATAATTATTTTAATAATATATATTATATAATTTTTGTTAAAAACATGTATTTTTTCTTAAACTTCAATGGTTCAGCACCATTAAATTTGATAATTGCAATAAAATCGTAATATTTTTTCATAAATATTAAATAAATAGCTTTGTGAAAAACTTGTATTTTACAGATCTTCTAAAATCAACTCAAAAATCTCTCATTACAAACACATATTAAAAGTAAATTGCCATATTGGTTGTTTGTAGTATTTTTAATTAATTATTTTATTATATTTGTACAGTAATAACTTCGAAACCTACCTTTCTTAACAATAGAAAGTTAAATCCTGACCTTTTAAATGTGTCGCGCAGCTGTTTACTTTTTGTATGTCAGACGTAGCAACAAACGTTGTTTGGCGGCTACATTATTTAAAAACAAAATTGCAAATAAACTTCTTTGTTAAACAGGCTTGGCCATAATAATGGAGCACCCCAATAAACGTTTTTTATTTTAAAAAAATATGAAAATATAAATAAAATAACGGTTAGGGTTGTTTAAAGTATTTATTTTAAGCTTATTTTTATTATTTATTGGGCCCATCCATAGCTTAAATAACAGCTGCAACCCTTTTTGGCATACTGTCAACTAATGAGTTACAGATGGATGCAGACAATTTTCTCCATTCCATCTGCAATTTTTCTCTCAGATCAATTTTGGATTTGCAATTGTGTTAGTTAACATTTTTTTTAATTTTGGTCTGATAACTGTGCACACCATTCTAAAAGCGGCAAACTCTGACCCAAACCAACCCCTGCTTCTTAGGAAAGTGTGCCATGGTGCGTTTTCTTGCTGTAATCCGATGGTAGCGTGGTCGTTGCTTAGTAATATTTTCAAATAGGAATCTATTAAAGTGGATTCCGTTAGTTGTATAGTTCTCAGAATTACGGTTAAAACTACTTGTTAAAATATTTTTGTCAGACCATGCACTTGTAAAGAGTTACACATCATTTCAAGGGGCGCCACATTATTATGGCCCTGTATATCAAGAAATTGTATGCAAGAATCTTTAAAAATATTTTTTATTGCACTTGAGAA
Source organism: Plectrocnemia conspersa (assembly GCF_051122295.1). NCBI lineage: Eukaryota > Metazoa > Arthropoda > Insecta > Trichoptera > Polycentropodidae > Plectrocnemia > Plectrocnemia conspersa. The sequence continues at coordinate 7,271,430 of NW_028277175.1, read as the reverse complement.
AAAATATATTGTTGATTATTATATCATACTTACCTATGCAAAACATAATTTTTAGTGTCTTTAGCAAATCTCAAAAAATACCTGCAACTTTGTACATATCTTTTGCAAACATATGCTTTGAAGCCAAATTGTTTTATAATATGTATTTTACATTGTACTTTAAACTACTACTATAAATCAAAATACATCAAAGCATATCTTTCTTTTCAATGATTAGTAAAATCTTAATCCTGAAAAGGTGTCGCGCAGCTGTTTACCTTTTTTTTACATGCCGATTTTTTTTTAATAATTAATTATTTTTTTAAAATAATGCATATTTTTATGCTCTATATATTCATCTTTCTTCTCCTAATAAATGTAAAGGAATTTAATGTAAGTATAAAAACGCCAAATATACAAAAATTTTAAATATTTTGTGTTACTCGATTTGAAAAAAAATTGTAATATTGTCGAGCTACTACATAAAGGAACACATAAAAATGACATTATTTGCTTTTGAATCAAGCCACAGATATAATAACCACATACGCAAAAAATCAGAATTGCTTCTTTACATTAGTAAAATATATTTATTTTAAAGTGTTAGTCTATCAGGTATCTAGCTGGTTGAATTTGTTAACGGACACGTGAAATGAATATTTTATAAGTGCATAGTGATGCGCTCGAATACATTTCGAGGAATCCGAAATCCGAACGCCGATCGGAAAATCGTCAAAAAGGACATTTGCAGCGTAATGAACGCACGCGCGTATACCGACCCCAACCCCACGTTTACACACGTGTGTACGTATATGATAATTATTTCCGATCGGATGCGATATTGACGCGTTCAAAACGGTTTTTGCTTATCAAATGGCGGTCGGCGTGTGTTTAAGCGTTGTTAACGCAACGTGAAAAGTTTATTTTTAATTTTTATAGTGTTTTATATATAAGACTTTAAGCAAGCAACAATGAAAATACAGTTTGTTGGATTTATTTGAAATATAAAGAAATGTTTTTAGTAATTAAGAGTTAACGGTTTGTATGCCACAGACGCCGTACAAAATCGCAGCCGTATTGCCACAAGCTTTGAAATAATATTTCAAGACTTTAAGTATATAGAGCTATCTATGGAGAAACATTTAAAATTATTACCACTCAATAACATTCATAAAATGGCGAGAATTAAATGTTAGCTTTTCAACGTCGCCTGGGCTGTCGTAAGCTACTTGTGCCTTTGTAATTTTTAATAACAATGGCTGAAATTACGGTAGTATATCACGCCAAGGTACATAAAGGGTTAAACCAAACACCATTAGATTCATTGTGAGCCGATAAATGATTGCATCCAGAATCAAAATCAAATATTTAAAATTTTGAAATGATCTTTGTCTCAAAACTTGCGTTAATTTACTGTGACTAAGATAACTATCCATTAACAAATAAGCAAGACAATAGCGTAAAAGATGGAATCACACACAAAGCTTTCGTTACGACCAGAAGAAATCACATAAATCTCATGTAGGTGTTTTTACTGCAAATATTCCTAAACATTGAGAGAATATTTCTTTGTTGTAAAACGATCATGGATATAATAAATCACCGGATCTAGAAGATTCCTATTGCAATTAAATACGACCTTGGACAATACCCATGAAGCGAATGTTGCTTTCTAAAAGCGTATACCTATTTCACCGTTCTAAGAAGCGATTGCCTGGATGATCGCTACATAATTGGGATTGGTCAGCAAGCTGTGTAGCCTTGGATACTTAAGTCTGGACTCCGATGAGGAGAAGGCAGAATTACCAGCAGCCACTCAAAGAGACCAGCAGATTCACCCCGCCTGGAAGACGCGTCCTCACTGACAGACGCAAAGATACGACCTGAGGCTCCCGAATAGAATTGCCTGATGACAATCTCGCTGCAAGCATTTACAAAATCTTTGAGGACCTCCTATTAACATCATCCCTGCGCCAGCTTCTCTACCACTACTCGGAGAAAACATCTCGCCATTTATCGTCTTATGCAATTGTAATATAATCTAATAAAATTAACCAGATTCACCCGTGTCTTACTGGCTACGAAGTCACACCCCTAGGGTTCTCAAACATTAAAATTGTATTTGTGGTGCTCACTAAAACGAATGATTTGTGCATTAAAATAAATAAGCTGTGCATTAGCGTTGGTGTAGCCAACGACCAATGATAAGCAGCATTGGGTCTGGTCAGTACTTGGATGGGTGACTGCTTGGTGACACACCGAATGTCGTTGGCCATAATGCGACAATTTATTAAACCATATATGATAAATAAATGTTTCTGCCAATTTATATAATCATTATTTTAAATAGATTCGCTATAGAGAGTTATTCATGGGGTCTTTACTGTTCTGACTAATGCTCGCTCGCTACCGCTCACTCGCACCTACTCTATTAACTGTTTTCATCTTCTTCTTCTTTTAATTTGTATTGTGTATGAATCGCTACAATACTTAATATATGAACATATATTTATTATAATATTTTTAATTGTAATTTAAAGTAACTTAATTTTTTTATTATCGTATGCTTAAAAAGTATAAAATAATAAGATTGCTTATTTTAATTTTTAATAACAACTCAATATAATTACTTTTGTGGCCATTATCGTTAATTTAAAAATATGTAGCATAAAATATATTTTATTTTATAAATATTATTTAATAAGCATTCACTTCTTTTCACTATAAAAAATCGAGAGAAGCAAGTAGCAACAATGGCTTTCAAGGCTATTCTATTCGCACTTTTTGTCGGTAAATATAAATTTAAAGACTTTTAATTATTGTGTTGTAAATGCCTTTAGAATACATAATATAATAAAAAACATAAAGTGTAAATTTAGTTATAACTTCACAAAAAAAATATCAGAATTTTTTCTACTATAATTTAATATTTTTATAGAAAGATATTATTTACTTTTATCATTAATATATTTCATATTTTTAATCATTTAGACGCAATAAATTTTTGTAGATTGAATCTAATCTGTTAAAACTATATTCTTGAATTATATGTGATAAACAGAAAAACTATACTAATGTCATAATTAATTTCAGCAGCACTCTACTTAAATGGAAGCGCAGATGCATGTGATAGAGTAATAGACTGCTTAAACACCCTAAAGACCAAAGCAGAGACTCCATTTTACGACATTAAAACTAGATGCAAGTGAGTTGTTATTATATATAAGGTAATCCCAAAACGAATGTGATTTTTAAATTAATCAAAAAATCACATGTTAATTTTTATTGTAATGATTCAAAATATTTTCTTTCTTTCTGAAGATATAACCTTCTCCCAACTTTCGGACATTTTTTTAATTTCATCAGCATAAAATGTTTCAAGGCTTCGATGTTAAATATTCCGATAGATATTTTTTATTTTATTTTTCGTCTAAAAAGTATTGCATCTATCAAAATAAATGGTACTTGGAAAGAGCAAGGTCTTGAGAAAAATGTGGATGAAATTAAACCTTTCGGTCAAGTTCCTTGATTTTTTCGGGAGTCAATTTCGGTACATGGAGACTCGCATTGTCGTGTTGCAGATCTTTTTGACTGCTGTTGACAAGTGAAGGCATATTTTTTTACATTCTTGTGAAAACTTTCCAGCTGGTCGTATTAGAACATTGCTGTTATTTTTACATGGTTAAAAAAATTCATAATGCAATACCACCATACACACAAAATATTTTTATTACAACGAGCTTGGGCTTCGAGATAAATTTTGCTACTTTCGGATAACCACCGTCTTCTACGGCGATTGTTGTTATACAACACAAATTTCTCATCTCCGGTTGTCAAATGATCGTGAAAAGGTGACCAGCTTCAAGATCCAGAAGCGTGGAATCCATACACATTGTCTCCAAGCCTTCCCAATCTTCTTAATTGGACTGGTTTAGTTTTTGAGCCAATTAATGGATAGTTTGATCAGAATTTACTTCCATTTTTGCAGCCAGGACATAGTAGCATATCTTTGCTGGCTAGAGTTGTTTTTGATATTGATATTTCCCGTTCGAATTTGCTAAAAGTATTTTTGACATTCACGAATATCTAATGAATCACCTACTACTTTACAAATGTATTTAGTAGCCGTATTTGGCAATTGTTTTTAAAAAATCATATAACATGCAAGTTAATATAAATGTTGTACTTGGTAAAAATATTTATTTATCATAGATTTTGGGAGATATACCAACACAGATATTACAAAATATTTACTCGGGTATTCACGGCCAAATAAAAACTAATTTAAAAAAACGAGTTTAATTTTTTGGATTAACTAATAATATTTTAATTTTATTAAGAAATCTTGATGAAATGAACAACTGCTTTTATAAAAGTAATTGTAACAACGAGGAGTGGGAAGCATTAAGAAAACATTTTATACCTCAAGATGAAATAAAATTTCAGATGTATGCATGTCTGGATGCAACGAAAAATGGTATGTAAATATAGTACATTTTTTTTTAAATTATAGTTAATTAATTTTCCATATTTACCACATATCACATATATTAGAATTCGAAGAGTCAAGCAAAATATTCGCTAACATTTCTAGCGAACTAACCTTGTGCAAAGATAATCTAGATATAGCTGTTGAAACTTCTGAAAGTGACAGAGCTGTCCTTAATATTTACTGCTTGTAAGATACTGTTATTATAAAATTATAATTTAAAGCTAATGTGATTAATTAACCTGTTTTGTTTAAGTTTTTGGAAGCAATTCTTGGATTGCACTTGGACAGCTTGCAAAAAATGTTCTGTTTATTCGAGAGATATGCTGCAAATAAGTATAAATGGAGTTATCGATGATTTCAAGACGTATTGCGATAAAAAAGACAGAAGTTGGTTTCCTTGGTCCTGATTTATGTAGTAAAAAGCATTTAATTTCATATATTACATATTATTGTGTTAAATTAAATTGTTAGTAAATAAATAGTGGATTAAAATAATGTTATAATTATATTATAACTTAATGTAGTCATAATGAAAGTTTGTAAAATAAAATTTTATTCTGATCTATTATAGATTTTATTAAATTATTTTACATACCAAACTTCTAATCAAAACTGAAAAACATATAAAAATAAATTTATTCATGATCTACATATGACCATATGTTAAAGTATGTTTTATTGCTTGATTTTGATAAGAAGTATTCTATTGGCTCTATGATTATACGACGTTAATTACTATATTGATTTGATTTCGGCCTTAGCTGCATATTAATATCTACTTATTGAGAGCTACATTATGAAATAATTACCGATAAATTCCAGACATAAAATATCTACTCATATATGTCAATTTCTATTTCGTTGTTATACATTAAAATAGCTATTACACTATTTACAATATTAATAATAAAATATATTTACAAAATAACATGTATGCGAATTGATGTACAATCTGCTCTTTCGACTTTCTATAAGGTGCTATATTGTGCATTTGATTAGTACTTTACTCAAAAGTGCCCTCGAGTATTTACCATAATATATTCTAGATGGTTTTCTGCTAATATCATTAAATTGCTAAAAAAAAGGCACGTTTTTCTTAAATTATGGAAGAGATCAGAACATCCGTTTGCTTACGTAAAATTTCTGTCAGTGTAATAATTTCTTATCATCGCAATTATTACAAAAGTTGCCAATCAATAATTATAAAAATTTGCGTTCTAAAAACATGAGTACTCGTAGAAAGTTTTATATCGCTAATATTTCTTCAAACTTAAGGACGCTGTCGACAATCAAACTATATGGATTCCGGGACGTCTTTGAGAGTCACGATCAAGTACTCTTTTGTTGATCGTTAGAGCCAGTACGCCCGACTCGCCTATGCCTATCACCATCCGACTGGCATTGCACATTGATCTGGTTATTCTTACTTTTAATGTATTTTTTGTGTATTGTTATAATAATATTTATTATTTTTTGACCATCGTGACGCATTGGGTTAGTCTGTTAGGTCGTTATGATTTTGATTTAATTTAAATAAATAAATATTTTGGTATCATACTACCTAGGTACATCATCATATTAATAACCATGCGTGGAAACGGACGCGTGGTTCGGACGTGTACGTTGCCCGCACTTCGACCCCCAACCGCAGCCACTAACGAATAAATAAATAAAATAAATTCGCAAATAATGCAAAATTGTAGTACGAAACATAGATTTATTAAATACATTCATAGAGATGCACGCTGATAGTAATAATAGTAAATGGTCAACGGTTGGAGAGCTGGTGGACAACCAAGTGCGGTCGACGTGTGCTACGTGTTCAGTTTCATAATATATTATTTTATAAATAAAATATATATTAAAATAGAAGGGATGAAATAGTAGATAGCCTTTCAAGATTTTTATTACAAACATAACTATATACAAAAATAATCAGTATTATGTCAATTGACTATTTTATATGTATTATTAATTAATTGTATAGCTTTATTTTAAATGACTTGTAATTTAGAAAAAATAGTATTACTTCATATGTTAAAATGCATCTAATTAATTGTTTAAAGATTAAAATTCTATTTTTTATATTTAGCGCGCTTTTTTTATTAAATATCGGTTTAAGGGTTGCAATGGCGGTAAGCCCTTCAGAGCAAAATCACAAAATATGTTTATTAAATTTAAGGTTTGAATACAGATAAGCCCAGATATTTACCGTTTGTTTTTCATTTCACGTTTTTTCCCCCTTTTTAATTTAGGGGAGATATTGGCAGAGTTTATTTAAGTTCTGTAAAAATAATTCAGGTAAATTTAATTTTCTACTTTGTTTAAGATTTATAAAGATTTACAAAATATTTGTTTAAGATTTATAAAGATTTTTGTAATTTATTCGCGATTGGTTTAAGACTGTAAACACTAATTAAAATAGATGTATCATCAGCGTACATAGATAAATGTGTATTATTTATTTTTTCAGATATCGTTCGTATACAAGATAAAGAGGAACGGGCCGAGCAGACTTCTTTGAGGGACTACAGTTAGAATTTTACCCAGAATCGAGTGCTCATCATTTAATGAAACAACACAGCTTTTACTTCTCAGGTATGATAGTATTAAGATAGTATTAGCAGATTGTCGTGGTTTTTTATTTGTATAGTTTATGAATCATACTGTGTCGAAAGCTTTTCCTATATCTAATATTAAAAGACTCATACTCTTTTTCATATTAAAATTAGCACATATATGCCCCGTCAAACTATTAAGTTGCTGTGTTGTTGAGTGCTCTTTATTAATTTTATTTCCTTAAGATTCTTTTAAAATGCAAAAGGGCGGAAAAATTAAATCTATTATAAAATTACATAAATAAAAAAAATAAAAAATAAACGGAATTTTACGGAAAATAAAGGATCCCTATTGGGTTTAAGTCGTATGAATTTTAGCGGTTTTTCAAATAGAAAATACCCAAAATATAGGCAGGCGTAAAAGATGTTTGTTAAGTAATGAATACAAATTTTAGGAATATGTTTAATCAACGTGTTATCTAATTTAGCAATTTTATGACTTAATTTAGTTTAAAATAAAAATTTTAATTTCTAGTGAGCTTGTTTTCCAAATTAAATCCTCATCTACCGCGAATAATTTATTATAATTATGTATTTTTTTACGCGTCAGTACTGATGATATTTTAGCTTATTCGATTATGGTTGTTAAATAAATAATATCATCGTCGGGCATAGTTCAGACGCCTAACCATTATACGGGATTAAAAGCTTAATTTTCTTTTTATACTACTACTCTCCTCACTCTAGTTTTATGTAATTTTATTTAAATTGTTTTTAGAACCGTAGCACTCAAAAATATGACCTGTATCGTTGATGTTTATATTTAGTATATGTGTTACAGTGAATGTGAATTATCAGTGTAATTATATTTTCACTGGCGATGCAGTGGAATTATATCTAAATACATTTTCACCATTAGATAGATATTTCTACTAGCGAAAATATGATTTAACTGAAATTATATATTGGTCCAAAATACAGTTTCGAAGCGTCCATTTTCTGTTTAAACCTAAATCTAACCAAAACGAATCTCTGATTATGTGGAAATACGAGTATCCATTTGTAAAACAAACATAGTTTTACTAATACTAATCATTAAAATGGTAAATCAATTTTTTGATATATTTTAACTAGCCGAGCTAGACAATTTATATTTAAACTAGTAAAATATTATTTCACAATAAACATATATGTATTTTTATTAACAATCTAAAATGTAGATACAATGCACTTTAGAAGTACTTTTTGATAGTAATCTTTTATTATTTTTTAAGAAAACTGGCACTTAAGATTAAAATACAAAATAAATTTAAATATAAGGGTGAGTGCTGTATATTGAGCGAAAAATATTCTCTGCTCTTAGAAAGTTTGATAAATATATTTTATTCAAGTGCAAAACCACTTTTGCGCTACCTGCTGCATTAGATCTGAACCTCTTTAAACGAAGAGAGGCAAACTGTAATTCTTGAACCTTTGCAAACGTTTAACGGACAGCTTAAATAAAATATAATTTTTAATAAAATCTGATTCTTGTAATGGTAAATTTTTCTTCTTATACAGAATTAATATAAATTTTTCTAGTTGGTTATATTCAGAATTTCTATGGTTTTAGTTTTAAGCTGATGGTATCGATTAAATTCATTTTAGAAAGTCATATAAGTGTTCCAAACATTATTCTAGGCATCTAGTGTCATACTCACCTTACAGTCAGTGGCGTAGCTATAGAGGGGCGAAGGGAGCGGGCCGCCCCGGGCGGCACTTGCTTGGGGGCGGCATATCTAGTGTAGTTCTTAATGCACTAAAACATATATAAATCAACGAATAACAAGAGCTAAATAATAACGAATTTATTATTTTATGCCCCTGCAAAAAATGTATAGGAGGGGGGGCGGCAATTTTAAGGATCGCCCTGGGCGGCACATATCTTAGCTACGCCACTGATTGCAGTACATCATTAATGCTGATACATCATCGTTCATGCTGCAATAGACTTTCGCGTGCTTATTCTCGTAGAAAAAAGTCTAATTCGAAACTTTATAGTCAACATCAAAACTTACTGTGTAACTTTTATTCATCGATAAATTTCAAAAGGTTTCACATATTTATTATTAAAAAAAAAATCTCGAACACTCTTTGCTCAGCTCTGCTGTTAATTTACAGAACAATTTAGTAGTTTCTCATTTGATAAATTTTCTTATTTATTTGTGCAAATAAATTAGGCAAACTTGTTGATTTTTAAATACGTTTTTATTATTATCCATATAATACTAAAACCTTAAAATAATTGTATATTACATGAACACAGGAATCCGATATTGTTTTTGATCTATACATGATAATATATTACACTTGTTTAATGTCGAACCAAAAATTTGTATCATTGTTTATGGAACATAAAAACATTTTATTCACAACATTAATGAATTTACACACTTATTAATATTAATATCAACTAAATAAGAAACGCATAAATAAAGTATGATTTATCAATTCAACAATGATAGATTAAACAGAAAAGTAACATTTGTATCCTATTAATAATATTTACACAGAATTAAAGTATGAAAAAAATGATATCACATTTATTTAAAGAATACTAAAACTTACGCTAACAATAATTAATAATATGAATATTGGATATTCGTATGTATTAACATTTATTCTTCTAACCGATTGAAAATATTTAATATTTTCATGCAATCACAAGTTGAGTTTTTATTTGATTAGTATTGACAGTTGAAGCAGCACAACATCACATCAATTCACATATATTTACATTATATCACAAATCACATAACATTTAATACGGCCGCCAAACGTCGGAATGTCTTGTCGTTGAATTTCTATCTCCTGATTTCGTCCTGCCTGTTGCTGTTAGAGGACTTGTGGATCTTTTGCTGGAACTCACATTGGAAGCTTCTGAATCTATCTTGACTAGAGATAGTGATTTTTTCTTGCTCAGATTAATACCTAATGATTTTTGTTGCTGTGTATCGATCGATCTAGATTTGTGTTCATCTTTATCTCTAGATTTAGTAGGGACTGGTGTATCGTCTCTCTTTGTGCTTTCTTGACTTGAGTCTTCTACTCTTATCGTATCTGGCGAAGATGTGTTAGCTCTTGCGTTCGATGGTAGTAAAGAAGGGTGTCTCATCTGCAACCAAGGCCAATCATAACCACCTTGATAGAGCTGTGAGTATAACCATTGATTTGGTGGTTGTAAGAGAGGAGTGTTTAAAAACAATTGAGCTGCTAAAGCGTTATTAAAGAGGTTCCCATGTGGATGTGTGACGTGTTGTCCTCCGTTGTGCAAGAACGTGTTTATATCTTGACCTTTGTGGTGGAACAGATTGGAAAAATCGTGGTTCTTTTGCATCAGCTCGTGCTTCTTTGTAAGTAGGGCGTTCAGATCTTCGCTCTTGGATTTGAGTACTGTGGTAAACGCACCAGGTCTGTCGTCTGGAGCTGGACTGCCTTTTGAAGATGCGGTCACTGATATTTCGTCGTCTTGCGGTGAAGACAATTGCGACGTTGAATTTAGCAGGTCCATTTGTGGCGAAGCTCTGGGGCTCGTTGTGCTGTGTGGGTTGCAAGCCAGAGCCAGTGAACTCAGATTGTCCGGGTGTGTTACGTCTGTTTTAGGAAAAATAATAATAATTTTAATTATTTATGTACATATTATTATTTTATGTCACTTAAAGCTAATTGGAAATATAATAACAGCATACATAAAATATAAAAGTATATAATAAAGGCGTTTCCTTTCTGTCTTTCTTTATATACTTTGAGGATTTTCCTCGGGATATTAATATATCATATAAACCCACACCTCCATACATAAGAATATCAGATATATGACTATATATTATATTAAATTGAAGTACATATATTTTTAATACTAAGCTTGTATAAAAATACAAACAATATCAATCGAACCATTTTAATCGATCAAACATAATTTTACTATTAGTAACTGTTTAGTATTAATGTTGCACAAAAGTTAAAATGAGATAGTATAATACTATTGTATTTTTTCATTCACCCTTTCATTATAGTAAATAAAACTTTTTAGGTTTATCTATTATTACTGTTTAATAGTATATAGTCGATTTATCTACAACTTTTTCAAAATTATAATCTTGAAGACATTTTTTAGATTTTTTAATTTATTTAAATTCTATATATGTAAATGTATATAAATCGTTTTGTAATTAAATTTTTATAGCTTTGAGAGAGTAGCTTAAGTATATATTTTTATATATATAAATAAATAGTTTAAATGTACTAATTTTAAATTAATATATTAATTACTTACCTACAATTTTTTAGGTATTAATAAATTTTTGTAGTATTGGTTTTTAAAAAAGTGATTTATTTACTGCTATTTTTTATTTAATTTAAATGTTATTTAGAAATTTAAAAAAACATAAGAACAAGTTGATGGTTTAAAACCATTTATAGTTTACAAGAAATTAAAAAGACATTGGATAAATTAAGCAAAAAATACAAGAACCCTTTATAAGGATTTTTTTTCAATGTTTCTATCGTATAAGAATTTTCACATAAATTTCGTCAGTTTCAATGTATGTTTTTTAATCCCCTAATTATATTTTTAATTTCTTCCACGCATAAAAATTAAAGATTTTTGATGATGTTTTCGATTGTGTTGCAATAAATATTATATTTTAATGAAAAAATTAAATGACATTTACTTCAATACTTTAAATGTGATACATATATTTATATTAATCTCTAAGTATATATTTTTACTATAATCTCAGTGCTTTGAAAATTTTAATTTAAATACTTTTGATTTGTTCAAATTACCTCTACTTGTATTAAAACAGAAAATCGGATTTCTTAAAATACTTAAAATTTAACATTTTTTTTATTTTACCACTTAATAGTATATATAATTTCCGACATTGATTTTAATCTCCATCTTATCTTAACTGCCTCTAATCTCAGTGGTGTTTCCTTAAATTCCTAAACCCCAATTTAATTTGCATATTACATCACCGATGTACATGCAGCAATTAAAAAAAATGTGAGTAATTGTCTGTGTGGGTGATTATTCATGTGAGCGATCACCATGTGAGCAACTGCCCGTTCGCATCATAAGATTCCCTATCGAGCTCGACGGTTTACCGTTACATTCTAATTAGAATCCACTACTATTTGCCTCTCAGCCATACACCGTGGGGGTGTTACCCTGCGCTTCTAAAGAAATATTCACCATTTTATTTTTATTATATAATAATTCTCTTTTCTTATAATAAATACAAATATTTTATTGCTTTTGGAAACATAGTAAGAACACAAATAGTAGAAACACATTTAATAATGACTATAATAATTATATTTATTTAAAAGATCGTTGAAATTCTGCGCAAAATTAAAAAAATTAGATACATAAGTAGCAAAATTATGGAATGAAGTTATTGGTATTGTAGGTTAATCAAATTTATTCATTTAACAATCCAGAACTGACGCCGATCTCCTAGAAATAAAAGTGGGAGGGGTGTCGCACGCAACGAAGAAAGAGATAAAGCATGCTATTTCGTGTAACGGTACTTCGTCCAGACGATATGAGAATCTTATGAAGCTGCCCGTTCACCCTCTTATCTTATCATTATTCTTATTTTTAAAATATTTCAATCAGAGAAAAATATATTTTTTAAATTTAAAACTAGTATTCTAAAATGTACGAAAAACGATGCCCGACATTGAATTTTATCTGTTTTTATCTTAACATGATTCTTATCCTAAAATAATCAAGAACATGTACATTTTAACTGACATTTTAATCAATAGCCTCCAAAATGGTTAAAAACAAATTTGATTTAAAAATCTTTTTACAAATTTTATTTAAAAATCTTATTTAATGTGTAATCTTTTTATTGTTTTTTTTTTTTCATTAAAACCGTTATATTGTATATTTATCCTATTAAAACGCGGGCGATCACAAATAGCTTCGTGGTCGATCGACGCACTCACTTACGGAATTATTTAATTAATTTCACTTAAAATTAAATAATTAATTCTATAGAATGACCCAGCCATAATTTTATATTTTACTGCTATTTTCTTAAAAATATATATAAATTAATAAAATACATAAAACCACTTTTAAATAAAAAAAACATATGTGTAAAATGAATTTTTAAAATCAACTACCTGTAATATAATGCATTATCTAAAAACAATAATTATATGTATTATACATATGTATACACCAGTGGTCTTCAACCTGGTGGTCCGCGGACCGACGCCGGTCCGCAAGAAATTATAAAAAACTATAAATTATATCAAATTTTCTTGCAAAAAATCAGCAGCAGATGTCGCACTAACAAAAAATTGTAATTTTTTCGCTGGGCCGCGGATGTTAAAAGGTTAAAGAGCACTGGTATACACAATAAAATCTGTAGTTAACGCAGTTACTTTCACTTTACTTTGAATACATTAAATTAGTAATATAGCTGACAAATTAAAACCATTGTTTTAAACCATCACTTAATTATAAATAGTGCTTTTAATATGACATATCACTAGCGAAAACTCATAAAGAATACATACCTCCTTGCAAATTCGACGTTCTAGGTCCCGAGTCCAGGGCCGCAAACACGTAAGGGCTGAAATGTGGCGGCGGAGGCAAGAAGGGCCCTGGTGCTCCAGGCCGCGCCAAAGCGCCCCATTCCGGTCCAGGTAATCCGGCTAATTGCTGGGCAATACCTATAAAACACAAACACACATACATTCAACCATTTTAATCGGAAAGTATTCAATTGCGGCTGACCCCCGCTCCGGCCCTGGCCGAAGTTACAAAACCGCCGATTCGGGATTATCGTCTCGCATATTCTATAATGCGAATAAAACCGAGTTTTTTATTTTTAATTATTTACTAATTAAATTGTTTAATTGTACAAAGTTTGCGAAACGCTGATTGTGGACATTAGCAGCGTCCACACATTAAAGTTAACCTCACACGGTTAATGCAGCAGTCAGAGGTTATCCACTGTATAGCGTTTAACTTGCTGGTTCAGTTCATCGCATGGCTGTATAATACCAACAAATTATTATTATTGTAAATTGAGTATGTATATCTTAACCATTTAAATGTGAGAACAATCTCTGATTAGAGTCTGAAAATGGGCTCATATGCACCCATGTGTATATGTGTTACTCGTTCGTAAGAAGATTACTTTATTTTATATATCTACATAGAGGTGCGATTTAATGTTTATAACATAGCATTAAGTGTATATTCATCAATATGTATACTCTTTGCCAGCGTTTCTCAATCACAGCATTCATAAACAATCTTATGGATTTAATTTAGCCCCATGGGTTTAGTTGGTCTTTAATTTTATAAAACAGTTAAACTATCTACGATCAAACAAATATTGTTTGATCGTAGATAGTTTGTAACCTATGACGGCCGATTGTCAAATTTACCCTTTCGGGGGTTCCTCAAGGGTCCAACTTGAACCCTCTGACATAAATATAGCAGTTACATGCAGATGATTTGAAATTGTTTTAATGCAATATTTTTTTGCGGGCCCTTTCTCTCTACAGAAAAGAGATTTTGTCAACCGTCTGCCTTTTAGTGTCGGAAAGTGCCATATTGTGTAATTTTTTTCATCTCGGATATGTTGCGAATGTTTTGGCTAAAACAATTTCTATTAAGGATCTCGAACTTACACTAAAAACCAAGTAACGCTTCTCTCTACACGGAAATGACGTATGCGATAATTTTTTTAAGATGCTTGGCTTTGTAATGAAAAGCGCGTTTCATTTTCACGGTCCACCGATTATTCGCGTCCTATATGACAGTTTCTGAATCGGAATCTAAATATTTTAATCTCAGAATAATCAAACGTTTCCTCTTAATCGGAAAAGCTTAGAAAATAATTTTGAGATAACTTTATAATAAAATATTTAAATATTATTATTTTTGTATCTCAGCGCCTTTCTTTCATGATATATTTTTACGAAAATTTTATGATAGTTTTACTTTATTATATTTAATTTTACTTATTTTTTGACCATCGTGATGCATTGGAGTAACTTGTTATGTCACGATAATCCTAATTTAAAATAAAATATATACTACACTATATTTGCGTTAACACAGTCACTTCAAGAGCTCTCTATTTCACCATTATTCATAATTTAGAAAGAGATGGCAGGTTTGATTTTAATCCTCTACTATTAGCTCCAAAGCACACGATACGGATATACGTTTGATATACTTATCATTACTCCGGTTTAAATTTAAACACATATATAGAAAAAAAAATCTATATTATGAATAATGATAAAATGGATATCTCTCAAACCAACTGTGTTTACCCAAATAATTATATATACCTTTTATTAATGAGAAAACATATTCCTTTCTGTCTTATACCATAATTCTATGATTCGGACCGAAAAAGACCAAAAATTTTTTATAGACGTAACGGTGATAAGAATGGAGCAAATAAAAATTGGGGCATCGAACGAGATATGCAACGCATTCCTTTTTATTTAGCACCGACCATCACATTGTTAAGGTAGTTTAAATATGTTTGCTTTGTCTATTGTTACATATCGGTTCAGATATGCAATCGTTTGTATTGTATAACGCCGACGAAAAAAACATCATTCTTATAAATTCAAAACCACATTTAAATCAATTCAAGCACTATTTTTATCTAAAAGATTTATTAAGTTTTTTTAAATTAAAATTTTGATCCATCATCACAGATTGAATTTTCCTAGATTTTCCTAAACTCACAGATAAATATCGTGTAAGGTATTAAAAATTATCTATATATATATATATATATATATATATATATATATATATATATATATATATATATATATATATATATATATATAGATGATCGTATATGTTTTCAAATAAAACATTTCTCAAGTCCACTAATTTCACCGCAACGATTACGGGTGATCCTGATAAATTCAAACATAACTTTGAAAAGAAATACAATAAATTTATTTGTACTAATTATCTGCTCTTTCTGGATAACATTATTTTAATAAATTATACTAAGAATAGTGAAATCTTAAACTAATGCAACGATAAATATTATTGTTAATATTTTTATATTTTAAAACAGTTTTTGTCTTTTTAAATTTTCAATCATATTAATAATTGCTAAAAAAACTAATGTACTTACCGTTTAATCTACTTTAATGATCTAACAATGGCAATAAATGTACAAAAAAAAATGAAAATGTATGGTTTAAAGCTTCGATAAGCTTTCGTTAATTTCAAGCTTTCCACACTAGAGTCATCTGTGTTCGAATAGTTGAACTTATTAATAATACAATGAACTCAAAATTTTCCATGTGGACATTATATTAAATCCAAACAAAAATATAAATTATACCTAAGCAAACACAGTCTATAATCGCTTATAGTTTCGATACGCACGAATTCTACCCTCGAGAGCCACCCCGATTCGCCCCTGGCAGCGGCCGCACCTCGCGCCCTACTTTCTACCCACTCTACGAAGCTTTTAAACAATACAAGCAGTCATCAACATAAAAGCTTTGTCTGGGATTAGACTTTTGTACCGGCTGCTGGGGAGCTCCTCTCGTCTGTGCTCCACTCTCCATACATCAATATTTATCTTGGGCCCTGGCATAATGAGAGCCATCGACGTATTTACCGACGAGCTCTACACAAACATCCCTCTGTGCACAACAATATTTCGCGCAAAACTTGGCAAATTTGTCTTGAGCGCAACTTCGAAAGCAGGTTCCGTTCCGTTACGTTCTCTCTGTATCTTGTTCGGTTATTAAAATTTCATGGAAAATTTGGAATACGCTTTAATTGCGTGTAACGGCTGTATTCACATTAATATACAGATAGACTCAAAAGTATTATTCTTATAACATATAGTATATGTCAACGATATATTTCATAAAGCTTAAGTTTACTTCAAATATATTTATTTAGTTAAAGTTTAAAACATATTTATATTTTTAAAAAGTCTTACATATATATAGCGACATATATAAGTTGGCGACTGTGATTAAAAATGCGGTTCAACCCTTTCTTATATCCCAGTTTGATTTTATCTTAATGAAAGATTCGTCTGTCTTTATTGCATGTAAGATAACCTGTGAGACCTGGCTGTTTATAAAGTGTTAAAAACTTGTTTATGAAGTACAATTTTGTGAAAACTAATTTAATATATGCCTTAACATTCAGCAATCATTACTTCATAATATTGTAAAATCAGAATTAGTGATTATTATATATATGTATATATACATCATTTCGCTCGATCATCGCAGATTATGTTTTCTTATATTTGTCTAATCCAAGGGATGAATAATTAAAAAAAAAAACAATCTAGGTCGTCCATAAGTTTAAAATTATTTACGTATGTCAATGAATTAGATACTTTGATTTAAATCTAGTTTCTCGCTACTTACTTAGTAGTTTTTAATTGAGTCCTATTGTAAGATTTACAATGTCCAATAGCTTCCCCTTATTCTCAGGTAAAGTAAATTAAATAATTGACTCTTATATCTGCGTATGGTTGTAATAGTTTATAACAATCAAATAAGCTTTTATTGCTAAAATAAGAAGTCATTAAATGAATGCAACTATTAACGCTCCATTTTATATGTTCATGACAGTTAATTGTGTGTAAGATGAAAATATATAATTATTCATCTTAAATTAAATACAGATTTATATTATATTAGATCAGTCGTTTTGACATATTTGGAATAAGGTTTTCAAGTGGCTACAAATTGTCACCAGAAGCTTTTTGCACTCGACGTAAATCTCCCCTTTTTCTATTAATTTATAATCGCTCGTTACCATGCACAGTTAGAGCCCGATAACAGGAACAAAATCTGTTACCCCTTTTCTGCTCAACGAAGGTGTCGCCATTTTCAGGCCAGGGGGTGAAAATCTCCAGGGGAGGAACAAGAGACTTAACGATAATTTAAAACAATAAAAAGCGTTAAATCCTGCATAATATTTCAGCCTGAATCGCTTGAGAATTTACGTACCAACTCGGTGATAACCGAATCGCTACTAAACTGGAATATCAGCGATATTTTAAAGTAATTGTTTTTTTTATTAATTTTAATTTTCAGAAGCAAAATAGTACATATGATATTTTTGAAGCTTAGAAGCTTAACGTATAATAAATAATTCAAATATGGATAAATAAATTTAATAAGGGCAAAATATTGCATTAAATAATTTACATGATTATCGTGTTGATAGTAAATGTAAATTAATTTACTATGTCACAACTTAAATGTAAGTTCATTGAAATAATATATTCGGAAAATAAAGATACTAAATTAAAAAAATATTTGTTGAGCATTTTATTTTTAAATTGACTTATGTATATAAATTTTTAAACTATTGGTGACAGTTAATTTCTTACCTGCCCTTTTCTGATTTTTGTTTCAGAAACTGTTTCAAAAATAAGTTTAAAATATTTCTCAACACTTTCTATAAAATAATTTACTTAATAAACGCACGTCAAATAGCCTTTACTGCATTTCAAGATAAAATCGACCCCATAATTTTGGAATTTTATACCACCAGAAAATATATTGTTTCATTTAAACTTTAAGTAATAGGGTATGAAAACCATATTTGAAATTTAAAGACATCATTGGACATTAATCATAAATAAGTACCACTGAAAAAAACTCTTTGTTTGGAAACAATGCTAACTAGGCAATACATATTACTCTGCGCACATTACTCTTGTTCTTCGACTCTTTGGTTACCGATCGCCAGAATGGCATCAGAATTCGGATAATTTCTCTTAAGACGTGTACACATTTAGAAGGTGGGTCTAAGAAACGATTCAATGGGCTCGCAAACATCCTTATCTACGATTTATCAGAGTTGTTTCAAATAGGTGTTTCAAAAAAGTATTTAAAAATACGAAAACCGGTTTCTTGACTTGATTTATCGCTTTTCTACGACTATTTTAAAATTTAATAAAAAAAAATTTTTTTTTCAAAAATTATAAATTACGCATAAAATCGATAAATAAATTTCTAAGCAAAACAGCAGCAATAAGACTGCCGTATTTAGAAAAATCGTTCCAAAGAGGGTTTTTTCATATTGTCATTTTTTTGTGAAAGGTTCGGCCAATTACTGTTAAAATACATTTTAAGCCTTAGTTTAGTACCAATATTATAAAACATGTGACAGTCATAGAGAGAAGACGACACGGAGACGCCATGGAGTCAGCGCAGCAGAGACAAGCCAGAAGACTGCATCGACATGAGAGATATCAGCTGATTATCCGGAGAGCATTACGAGAACACGTCACGATAAATACCAGCTGCTTCATCAAGATCATAGCTGACAATAATACAAAGCGGCACGCCAGCAAAGACTATCTGACTTCCAAGACCTGCCATTTCTACTATATTGGCTGATAGCGGCATCTACACTTTTCTATATATTTGTTAATTTATATATGTGTATAAAATAAACTTTTACCAAATTTTCCAGCGTATATTTGGCTGCAAAGCTAAAACTTTTTGGCCTCAAAACATATAACCTAAAGTTATAATAGTTTTATCATAATAAATCAATTAAATGCAAAAATTATACGCAGTATTTATTAAATATTATCATCACACTATCAGCAAATCATATATAATTGTGCCCTAGCGTGACTTTAAAATAACGATTATATAAATTAAAACTATAAAATTAATATTTAATTAAAGCATTATCAATGTTCATACACAACTTGCCACATTATCCGCTCGCGGGAGCGCAAGTCGCGCCCAAACTTTTCGCGGTCGATTATTGCTATCATACTTTCGCAAACTATGATGAACTCGGCCCCGGAATTTTCTCTAGCAAAATTCTACCCCACCCCCACCACTCCATCCCTTCTCTATGTACCCCTTCCTTTTCCAGTAGGCGCACCAAGATCCCGCTTAATTCTCGTTGTTAAAAGGGTGAGAGGTGATTATGCTCAGTCTTAAAGCAGACTATGATTAATGCCGGGACGGGGAGGAGCGGAGCGGGGTAAAGAGGGGGGGGTGAACGATGTGGGGTGGGGGTTTGAGTAAAATAATTTCTAGGATTAAGCTAACCAGGGGTTAACTAGGCTGAACTATATTTTACGCGCTTTACTACGTTGCGACTATAGTATTGTTAGTAAAACTTTGCGATTATGAATACCGCGATAAGAAATTGATAAACTTTGAACAAGAGCTCTACACTAATGTATGTTAAATGTACATATGTATGTGCATATATAGTGCTAATGATTTGTGTATATCATGTAATTTTTATAATACATCTAAGGCAGGGTTTCTTAAGCTATACTACCAGGCGTATATTTTCGCACCAGATGTACATGACAGAGATGGCGTATATTGTTTTTGTTCGGCTGAACAATCTCGAGCGACGCGAAACCGATTGTCATTAGTCTGTCGACAGTTATCAAGAATCTCAAATCGGTTGCCCCTGCTGATAAATGTATTTACAAATCTAATTAAAGATCAAAAACAGCTTTAAAATATTAGTTAGGTATTCAGCAAAGGTGTTTTAAAAACAAAATTTATTTAAACTTGAACTAAAACTATGTTTTAATTATTTATATATCTTAAAAATATTAATTATTTTTTTTGCGTACAAATTACTTTTTGTTACTATTGAATTAAAGTATTATTTAAAATTTATCAATAATTTTTTTGTTTAAAACAGGAACTTAACAAAAGAAAGACGTGGTAATTTGATTAAAAAAGAAAAGGATATACAAACTGTGATTTCTTAAAAATCTAATATTAACCCTTTCACCGCTTCTGTTATTTTTACGCGCTATTTCAAAATATGATAATATGTAGGGGAGCAACTATTTATGTTATAATTTATTTAAATATTATAATAATAAATTATAGTGTTTTTGAACCTTTAATTATACAAAAATAAAACATATTACAAGGCTCAAAGGTTCATGACACCTTTAGGTGTCCGATGCATACTGGCGATTTTTTTGATGACTTCTATTAGTGCCATCCACAATCAAAGGGTTAAAAAATAGGTAAAACTATAATTTAACTGATAGGCACTAATATGCTGCGCTAAAATGTCTATAAATCTCAATTTGACAGTTGCGAAACGTTCATTTGCTGTTCAAACCCAAATCTAACCAATTGAAAATTCTAAAACTAAATATAGTTTTAGAATTTTTTTAAGTCAGGTCCAAACTACAAACTTAGCCAATTCGTCTCTCAGGAGAAAATAATCAGAATAATAAGTACATAAAAATATCGCATCTCACATATTGCTTCATAGTTTGTCCGCATTTTGATATTAGACTATCTTTACTGATATTACTATGCACTTCTAATATAAAAGTGCTGATCAAAGTATATTCAAACCAAATGTTGGTCAATATGAGAGCGCAAAAACAATTATCACTTCTCAGAAGGCAAAAATTCACGTCAAAGGCAATAAAATCGTGGTGGCGCCGTCGCAGTGGGAACGCTTGGTAACGAGCGTTTCCACTGCGACGGCACCACCGCGATTTCATTGCTTTTGACGTGGATTTTTGACTTCTGAGAAGGGATAATTGTTTTTTGCGCACTCTTATTGGGCAAAATTTGGTTTAGATGTACTTTATTCGATTCTCCCTCGTAATATTAGTTTCATAACGTCATTTTTTATAATAATGGTCTACCAATATTTTTTTAATATTCTTGCTTTTTAAAGCACATTTTTAACACTCCAATTAATTTCACTCGTTTTTGGATTGTTTTTGCTGTGTTCGCTACTTTCTTCCTGGCTATTATTTTTGCTAAATAAATTTTGCTGTATTTTTATTATTTACATTTTGTATAATTTAAATATTTTTAACACAATGACACATTAAATAGTTTATCGAAATACAAAAATAATATCAAAAAATATTAAAAAAACAAATGGCTTAGCAACTTCGCGTCTGAGAGATCAGACTCAAATTTTTTTTAAATTGAAATTAGACTAGTGGAGGGGGGTGGACCGCCCCGGGCGGCACTTACTTGGGGGCGGCATTTTTGCGATGGATGAACCGTTCGTGCAATGTGGCTCTTAAACTGAATAGACTAAAAAATATATACACAAATAGCTAAGATCTAAGTTGAATATGTGAAAACAATAATCAAATGCTGATTTTATGATCTAGTCGATCATAAAATGCCGCCCTTATAGATAAAGATAATTTTGTCCGGCTCGAAAATTTTGTTTGTTTCTTAGAATCAGTAAAAGTCTAGATGTTCCCCATTGTTTGTTTGAATTAAACATGTGCTAAAATAATGAAATGTTTGATAATCATTAATATACTTCATCAACCATGAGAAGTGTTTTGCACATTTTTTTATTATGATTCCAAGCTGTAAAATAGTCACTGATTTATAAGCATTTACAGTAAATAGATGATAGTGTGTGGCTTTCGCCAACCATAGCCGCGTTCCGGTTTGCTCCTGTCCATTCCGAGCCGTTCATGTATTATCACTGGCATAATTGAACAAACAATTCTTCGTCATATTATGTACGCTCCGATACGAAATCAACGTTTAATTGAAACATCGGCTCGAAGAATGAAACGTCACGAAGACCCTAACGCAATTACAGCGGCCCTGTCGAGGTCTCACACCACCCGAAAGGGTGAACCCTTTTAACCTACAGCCCGGGGCTTAAGCGCGCCATATAACGCGCGCCGTCTGGCGAAAGAAATGATAATATGGCGACAAAGTGACAATTTCGCACACATTTAGGTCTCGCATAGTGTTTTCATTTAGTACTCCCCGGATGCTGTACTAGAAACGAACCCGCGTTATAAAGGAATTATGTCCCTGAGAAGAATTGCTATCATTTTTCATTTTAAGTATTAAAATTAAATGACAAAATTATGTTGATAGATTTTTATAAATAAATTAAACAACACAAACATTTATAACATATCAAATTGTATGTATTATCTGATATGCTGGTAATAGGCAGTAAGTCGTCTACATAAAAATAATAAAAAAATATGGTTTATATATAAAAAAGAGTACTTATTATTCTGCTTATTTTCTCCTGAGTTGGCTAAGTTTATATTTTGGACTTACTACTAAACTATAATAAGTTTTAAAACTTTTATTAAATTAGGTTTGGGTTTGAACAGCAAATGAACGTTTCGCAACTGTCAAATTGAGTTTCATAGACCTTTCAAAGCAGCATATCAGCGCTTATTAGTTCAATTAAATTTTAGCTAGTAGAAATATATATCTAGTGGTGAAAATATATTTTGATATGATTTTACTGTAATGACATATTTTAAAAAATATTTTTGGAATAGATTCGAGACTGTTTTTTCTATATTTTCTTTTAGGATTAGCCACATGAAACTGAACGTATTATTT
Organism: Plectrocnemia conspersa; assembly: GCF_051122295.1. Taxonomy (NCBI): domain Eukaryota; kingdom Metazoa; phylum Arthropoda; class Insecta; order Trichoptera; family Polycentropodidae; genus Plectrocnemia; species Plectrocnemia conspersa. The sequence continues at coordinate 7,247,991 of NW_028277175.1, read as the reverse complement.
ATTGATTTTTCTGCATCAAATCTAGTTGTCAAATTACCGATAATACAGTCTATAAAAACATTAAATTTATATATACTCAGCTGGTGCTGCTGTTGATTTTTCTTTATTTCTTTGCTTCTTCCTTAGGTATTTAATCTGAATTTTCCGATCGAATTCCAAAATTCAATGCTACTAATTTACATTCGTTGAATATTTGCTCTCATGTCTAATATTTTTTAAACGTTGAATAAGCAATAAAGTCAACAATAATCTGCGAGGTAGTGATATTTTAATCTATATGTCTCACTATGTCGAAATCTTGACAAATAATCAGGAAAGCAACTGAGCAATATTTCTTCTCTTGTAAATTTTTACTAATCTCGTTTGCCACTCAGCGTATTTTTTTAATTGTGATGTACTCTTGCAAAAAGCCGAATTAGTGGCTTGAAATTATTTCTTGTTTATATAATATTGGATTTATTTTACGTAGCAATAGCTCCCAAACTTTTTAAATAAAAAAGGCAAAACACCAATTGATCTGTAAAATTTATCCTCTTTCACGTTTTTTTCCTGATTTTGGAATAAGGAAAACTTGTGCAATCTTCATATTGTGTTAGGAAATATTAGAGTTTTAATATTGCGTTGAAAATATTTGTAATTATTTATATACTTTTTTCCAGTTTTTTTTAGGCACCTTTGCTATAATTCAATTATGCACAGGTGCTTGTTTGAGGCTTATGTCATTTTTAATTATGGAATTAGCTTCTTATATTTTTTTCTTTAAACGGAAATCCACATTTTGCAATATAAAAAATGGCTTTTCTGTTGTTTTCGTTTTTTATAATAACATTTATTAAATTCTTTTGTTATTTTTTCAACAACTTTGTTACATTATAATATTTTTTTTAAAAATAAATGTGTAAAATATAAAAGTATTGATTATTTTTGATTGAAAACTAGACAACATAATTTACGTTTTCAGTAGATATGATATATTGCATGTTTCGCGTAATAGGCAATTTCACGAATATAATACATACATACACCCAATGTTTGTCAAATGTCATTTTATTTAAGCCCCAACCCTATATATACGCGCGTGTAAACGCGGAAAATTGCGAAAATATGAAAAATAAGTGCGATAAGTAGCGACGCGGGCTTATTGTGTCTTCGCCCCGGAGTTCATCGGGCTTCCCCCTTTTGTTTCCGTTTCCAGACGTCTTTCTTTTTCACCCCTTGACTGATTTCCTCTTCCGCTTCCTCCTCCGTTCTTTCCAAAGAATAAGGGCAGGGGACTCGATTTTTAAACGCTCAAAGGTCTCAAACGCCATCTTCGCCAATTTTTATCCTCGTCTCTTTCTCTCTCGCTTCCGTCACGCGGCGTCAAGTCTTCTGAGGGATTTTCCACAGATTTTTTTTCTAGTCGGGGATTAAGACAGAGACTTAGCAGGCTTTGTCCTAAATAAGGATCGGTAATTTCTTCCCTTTAGACAAAAAAATAACGCAGGGGATCGAAGGATTTTTTTAATGGGCCGAAAGGGGTTGACTTTGAAAAATTGTAAAGGGTTAAGAAAACATTGTAATGCGCTTTAAGAAATTGTCGTCGGATCCCCGATTGCTCGGGTGATAATCCCGTTGCTTGAAAAACAAAAGGGATTTGCATTTATTGAGACTGTTTTTTTAGGAATGCACTCGAATTAAATTGGAACGAGGGAGAGATTGGAAATAAAATGCTTACGTAAACAACCGATACTATTATATTATAAAAAGCCATTAAATTATTTGTTTATTTTGTAAATAGAAAAACATTTAAATAAAACAAAGTAACTAATGTTTTATTTTATCTTAAAAAAATTGTAATTGCTATTGTTTATTTTATCAATGTGCTTGCCTTAATGTACATTGATATTTATAGTATTAATAAATTTCTACAAAAAAATTATGAAAAGTATGATAAAACTGACAATGACTTCTACTTTCATTAGGTTGTTCTCATAGAAAGCAAGCAATAAATTAGGCTTTTTTAATTAAATAATCAACAATAAATTTAAGGAAATCAAACTTTTTAATCAATAATAAATTTAAGGTAATCGAACTTTAATAAAATACCGCTGTTTGTAAAAAGAAAATATAAGCTAAAGCAAGCGAAAGAACTATTAATTACTACCTTACACTTAATAGAAATTAACAAGTATGCTTACGCTTATAATTGAGCGACTATACTTATAATTTATGTATTGTCATGGTGAAGGCAATGCGATATTAAATATAAACTGCATGATTTTGTGATTTAAAATAAATAAAAATATTATGATAATATAACTATATAAAATAAATACATTACTTTTTTTTAATATTTCAAAATAAGAATGAAAATAAATAATTATATAATTATATGATAGACGAGTGGTATTGGTCTCTGACTATTGACTTGAAAGACCTGGGTTCGAATACCGTACGAACCTTAGTGTTTTTATATGTCTGTCGTGTCTGGAAGATCGAAATCAGTGATTATTATTTATTTATTTATTGAATCTTCCGTTGTAACCTGACAGGCGTAAGCCCAGTGCGTTACAACGGTCTAATCTGTATCCACTGAGTAAGTCAATCAGGCAAAATGAAAACCTACAAGTAAGTCTGAGAATCGGTGACATCTATAATATTAATTATAAATTATTATGTGCTATACATTTTATAATTAATATATGTCACTGCAACTGGGGCCGGTTTTTTTAATAATAGTGCATTTTTATAAATAAAAATTTGAGTGCCACTGCCGAGGCTCGAACCCGCAACCTCAGTGTTACTAGTCTGAGACGTTACGGACTATTTCGTTTTAATTACGATCGATAATCATAGATTAGGTTTACTTAGATTATCCTGATCCCAAGAATAAATATCGTAATGATTAATTAAAATCGAGCTAGGTCATACATATCAGGCATTGAAAATTCTCTAATAATGAGCTAATACAGCTCATAGGGAATATCTTATAAAAATAAAATGCTTAAAATAAATATTTAAAGTAAGTATGAGTATAAAGAAATATAAGTTTATCAATGAAAAATAAAATCAAATAATAAGTTGAGATTAAAAAAATTATTACGTATAACTGTAAATCGCATATTTACATTTTCTACACATAAATGTTACTAGAAAAATATTATTTATTTTCTAAAATACATATATCTTTATGTTGTATATATATTAGCATCTAAATCTGAGTCTGAGTTTTGATTAATATATTTGTTAAGACCAGTTGTAATCGTTACGATAAAAATTGACTTTTTACATCGACAATCGTGTATTTGAGCGGTTTAAATGACTATAGAAAAGACCTGAACAAAATCAAATGGTCGGTGCTAAATACAAAGGATACGGTCAATTCCAATTGAAAGAGAAAATGCTGCATATTAAAACTGCATGTAAGTTATCACGAATAACTAAGAAGTCGCCAAAATCCAAGAGTTCAACTCAATCTTATTGAAGACTATATTATGCAAACTACAGCGATATAAGGCACATAGATATAAAATTGAATTTCTTAAATTTTACAGTAAATTGTGAATTTAAAAATAATGTATAAATAACAGCTTTATATTTATATCATAAAAATATTATATTCGTTCGTGAGATTAGGAAAACCTAAGAAAATCTAATCCGCGATAAGATTAAAATTAAAATGCTTTCGAATAAACATTAAAACACAAGTTAATTAGATATGCTCTTTACAAAATATTAATGTTGACTTACATTGAACGGTTTAAACGTTCCTGGGCAAAAACAAAGAATACGATTGGTAAATGGTCAAGGAAATGCGATTGATATTTTTGTCACAAGTACCGAAATCTCACATTATATTAGAGCCTTTGAAAGCAGTCGCTTTTCACTTCCACCTCAGACCTAATCTAGCTAAGAAGTCATAAGAATCCAAGAGTTCAACTAAATCTTATAGATGATTTTAAGACATGTGGATATACTTATAAATGAACAAATTTAACAGCAAATTTCAAGCCTATTGTGAATTAAAAAATATTTAATAATTAAAAACTTTAAATTTATTATATAAAACTGCCGCACACGTTCATCACGATATTCGTCCGTGAGATAAGGAAAACATAAGAAAACCTAATCAGTGATAATCGAGCAAAATTAAAATTACTGTTGCAGCTTATTAACTTTACTCATTTAAGGAGATAAGAGACTATGAACCACCTAGCTCTTAATTTTTATGAATTTAAAATTATGCTATTGAAGGATTTGGATATACCAAAAATGTATTAAACAAATGTGTGACTTAGGGAACTAAACTAACTACTTAGCAGCTAGAAGCTAGGATGTGAATATAGGCATACACTAAAAACATTAAATCGCCCTACCTTCACCATAACAATAAACAGCCACTCAATGTGAAAGATGGATGTTTCTTTCAGCGTTAATTTTATGTCGCAATATTATTGGTTTTTTATTTATAAACAAATCAGAGCTTCTAAAAAAAATATTTTTATTACTCTTTAAATAACGCATCATTTTTTTCTATATTATCTTTCGACTTTGTGGTAGAATTTATAAGACTTTTTGTTTTTATTAACCATTTAGCAAATGCATTGTTTTCTCTGGTCAATATGTAAATAGTTATTATACCATATCAATAATAAATCTGATACAGAATAAACTGTTCTTTGTAAATCTTAGCAACTGCCACTTAGATTCGAACATTGAATAATTGTAAATTGTAATTGGTTTCTTTGAAACAATCCATAGTAATAACAATAATTTTCATGTCAAACTAATTTCATAACATGCCGCATATTCTAAATAAGGTCGTCCAGGGCCCAGGAATAGATGAGGGCCGCGGCCATGATTGAAACTGGAGCACAATTCCCAGGGCGAGGGCTCTGAGCGGAAAGCCGGCCGCCAGTGTGAAAGACACCTAACTAATGACACCTTTCCTGCTACAAATTGTTACGCTCGAAAAGCTGTCGTACCAAGACACACATACACACGTATAGTACACCGACGCCTTTTGCAGCAGCAGTGGCGTCTCGTAAGGGCGCACCGACGCCTAAATCAGCCCGAAGCAGCGGGGGTCCTTTTCTGCTTGTGCGAACTATAGTATGAGCCCGACGTACTGCGTCAAAAGAGATGTACACTCAACCTAACTGAAAGATATGCATACATATAACCATATAGGTATAGCCTTTAGAAAGAGATTTTTGTGAAGAAATGCATAGCTTTTCGATTGAATGTACGCAAATCGAACTTTATTTATAATGCATAATAAATTTTAATTGCAAATCCAGATAATTGATGACAGGTATAAATAATATTGTTTGTAGTGATTATTCTCAAAAATCTCCCGAAAGCAATGCCAAATCGAGATTATAAAATTGCTGATTTCCCAAAAATATAAATAAAGTCTTTTATGGTGAAAAAAATTTTAAAAAATATTTTAATTGTATTATAACCGCTGCTTAAGAAAAGGTAGGTCCGTGTCAGATGTTTGAAAATCTGTTCATTGAGTTATTCCACAAAATTTATCCGTCAGTGAATTTAGATCTCAATTTTTCAATCTTCCAAAGAGATTTTTTATCTTTATCTTGTTCGAAATATGACAAACGTATAGTAGGAAAAGTAGGAGTAATGACAACTTTATCTATGATAAATACGATTACGATTCTTATTTTTTTTAATTTCAACTATAAAGATAGCAAATGGTTGAAGTATTCAAATATTTGAAAATATTCATAATTTTTCCTCTTTGCGTATTAAAACAACAAATACAAAACCGTAACACAGACTTCACCAATAATTGCGACCCACACCTGTGGGCGATTTATTTCGTTTAACGAACGAATTCTACGTATTTCAGTCATATTAGATACAACCGATAAACATTATATTCACTAATGTTTTTCTAAGGCGTAAAATCATATTTTTTTAAGAAACGTCACATTGTTGTGCATTTCGTAAAAAATAAATGCACATGAATTTTGTAGCTGCACTATTCAGAAAAAAATAATACATATATTGCTCAAGTATACAAATTGTTTCATTCTAAGATTTTTTAAATTTCATTTCAGATAGTATAAACAAATATTTTACAAATATTCATACAGTTAAAAATCAGACGAATCATTCGAATATTCGATTGCGAACCCTGATTCAGCTTCTTTTTTTTTAAATTGAATTTTTATCATATTTCTTTCAAACATAAAAACAGTTTTCCCTAATTTTGCTTTTTCACAAACGCTTTGAGACTGTGTGTTGGTACTTAATATTTTACTACCATTTCTTGGAAATTTTTTTAAGTATGAGGATACAGAGTACTGCTTTTAAAAGAGTTAATAACTATTACGGATGCTGACAGAATTATCTTCTGAATTGCTTATGTTTATTGCTACAGTTTAATGAGATTATTTTCTAACTAAAGTAGCAAAACTAGATTTATTACTATGGATCTCAATTTTTTTCATTCAATACTTAATCATTAATCCTAATCTAAAAAAAACGCTAAATATTCTACGTTTGAATATTTTACGTTAAAAATATTACTCGCACTCAAACTTATAATCATCATAAACACAACATATTAACGCAAACTTGCATAATAAAATATCAAAGTAGTCTTCAATTCAGTAACAGCCAATCACAGTATTATATATGTAATTGTATGTTAACAGTTACTAGCTAACCAATCTAGTAAATCGAATGTCCAGAGACATCCATCATATTAACAGGCTTATTTTATATATGTCAAGCATTAAAAAATAACTTAGTCAATAGGTGTAATACTTTATATTTATTAACTATTGTTTAATTTTCCAATTGACATGCTATGATTTAATATTTTGATGCGTTTAGAATATTGACGTCAAACTCAACGAATTGACAGTGACAAAATATTGATAATATCAAAGATTTAGGCAATGAATAGCCTTCAAATAAATAAGTTTAAAAGCAGCAATATATTTTTTTATAAATTACTTCTTAATATACCTGAAGTATATAATGACTTTAAAAATTCTATAATAAATGATAGTGTATATATAATATGTAATAATGTTAAAAAAAAAATTTAATTGATATTAAATATTAATTTAATAAATTTATCCGCTCCCCACGCGGCGCCCTGTCCGCTGCCGAGCCTCGAACGCAAAGTAAATTTGGCGCTCGCTCCGTAAAAGACAAACGCTTTAAGATATATCATAGGCTTAATAAGAAGGCTTTGGCATTTAACAGTTTCACTTTGTCATGTCGAAAGTTTTGGGCCGTGAAAGGGTTAGCTAATCCTTTCGGGAAAACTGCTCTTTGTTCTGCCGCAGGCGAAGCGCATTGTTACAGCGCTTTTCTTCACGAACACACATACCCACGCATCTCATACATGTCACTCTTTTTAATTTGACATTGAGTAAGTATAAGAAACTATTTTAAAAAAATATTGATAAAAATAGCACGTGTAATGTATATTACAAACTGAGGAGTCCGGAGAACTTTGCTTATACAAAAAATTCGCTATGCGCTAATTTATATAAGCAACTTACTTTTAATTCACAAAGAATATTAGAAATTCCATTAGACAATAAATCGTACTAGTTACTATTTTTTATAACGACTGCATAACAAAGGGTAGGTCCGTGTCAGATGTTTGAAAATCTGCATGCATTTTAAGAATTTCCTAATAGAGGTCGAAAGATTTTGAATGACAAAAAATGGGTTATGATTTTCTCAACTATTTTAATGGGCGTGATCATTGCTTTGCAAATTTAAATACTACATTAGTAATCAGATAAGTAAAAACCGCACTGCGTAAAAGTCGGCAGATTGCAAAAATGTATGGGGCTTTCTTTTTTAGAGTTACACAAAAAAATTTGCCTTTCAAAAATGATTTTTGCAAATATGATTTTTTCATCTTGATGGTGTTTTAATTATGAAAAATTGAACATTTTACTGTAAAATTTAGGTATAAATATAGAAGCCCAAAATTAATGTGTAATGCAATTCTCTGTAATCAATCGAAGTAAATCGATCCACTCTGATCCTTCGATTATTTGCGTCTAATATATCAAATCATCATCTGATTGAAGTCTGTTATTTTAAACGAACATTTAGTTCACCCTTAATAAATAATATAATAATATTAACAATAATAAGCTGTATTATTATAATCACATACCATTTAAAACATAAATACTTTTTCATCTTAATTTTTATTTTAGTATCAAGAAATGAAAATGAGAATTCTCATTCCTTTAGAAATTAAAAACATGAAGAAACCAGAATGCTTAAATATAATACACGTGTTAACGTGCTATTTTTTTTCCTATTTGTGATACGAGCTTATACAAAATATGTATCTGCTATTACATTTTTAACACAAAGATTTATCTGATTTATGTTTGAAGTTTTTCACTTATGTTATATTTGTAATTATGTTTTTTAATAATACGAAAATTTTTGTGTATTATTAAAAAAATCGATAATTACTAAGAAAAATATTCATGTGAAAAAAACTATAGCGTTTAAGTTAACATATAAAAATAAAATATTACATCAAATAAAAATATCAAATACACAATATAAAATTTTATTTAATAAAAAAATACAAAAAATGCTACAAAAAAAAACTAACTACCTAATCATATACCTATTTATATGTATTTTTATCAACAACGTATGTTTGTATATATTGAATATACACGTATGATTAAATTATTAAAACAATAATATATACATATATATTATGAAATTTAATAATGGCTGTAAACACTGAACATTTTATAAATATGATTTTATGATTCAAATTAGATGCTATTAAATATTTTTTTCTCTAAATAATAAATTTAAAAGTTAAAAAATTTAATTTAATTTAAGTCATAATATATAAATTTTACAGTCCACAGATAAGATTTATTTTATGGTAAAAAAAGTAAGATAGAAAAAAATCTCAAAGAAATATTTTAGAACTACTCTTGTTTTGCTTTTGTCTGTGAGCGTGAGATAATTTTAATACATGAATTTGCTTATCGTAAAAACACCTGAAAGGGCTTACCCGTCCCAATATATTATTGACAGAAAAAATATGTTTCTACTATGAGTCAAAGAATTAACAGAAACTTGATAAAGTGCCGATTATTGTCAACTCTCACGGATTATAAACTTGAAATTTTTAATGTAAATTTTATAACCTTTTAGTTATGAATAACTTATTTGTATAAGCAGGAGTTGCTCTTTTCATATTTTTAAAAGTGAAAAATAAATATTTTTTGTTACTTCTGAATCGATTATAAATAATAATTAATTAATCAAATAATTTATTCTGTGTAATTTGTGTCAAAATTGCATTGGAGTATTGTGAAAATATGTGTATATCTCTTACATCCATGGATAACGAGTGATCAAGACTCTAACGCTCATAAATCATTGACGGTAAATATTAACCATAAATGCCGTTTTTGTGTACAACCGTCCTCCGAGTATGTCATGTGTATTTTAAGCAAATACTCCCATTTTCTGTTAAACGACAAATGTGTCATAAAATTTACATTATGAAACAATACTATGGGATTGTTAAATAGGGATTTCCAGTCCCTTTTCGAAACACCGCTCTCACTACCCATTTAATATCTAAATGGGTTTTGCAAAATAGAAAAATAGCCTTGAAAATTGTTTAAGATATATATTTCATATAGTGAAATCAAGTATAATATTTAAATTAAAATAACTGGATAGCCATCAAAAATGACAGTAACCGGGTACCTAGTTCCGGTACTACTTTGAGCCAAATAAAAATAATTAAAATGCGACATTTCATACGCACCACCTCTAAATAATCAAAGCTCAATCAGCAGTAATTACGCTCACCCATATGTAAATTATTATCAGCAATCAAACGAAGCGATGTGCGTTTATTGACACTCTAAAATATTATTAGTTAAAAGCGTCGTTAATTTAACGCCCCGACGCGAGTACACCGCGCACCAAGAAAATCGCATCTTTAATATCTGTCGTTAAGATGGAGCGAGAGTGAGAGAGAGAGAGTGAAAGATATGGGATTAAATCGCGTCGAAAACAATAATTGCCTCGGTCTGAATCTTTCCGATGTGCGGAAAACTTATGCACGTAATCTAATTTCGCTCGTCACTTGTACGTACGGTAGCTAGGCATGTGTACGTGTATGGTATTTAGGAATAAGGGTGTGGGTTATTGGGGGTGGGTATGCCGAAAAGCCTACCTGTAACAGTTTCGGGTGCCATAAGGCGTTTAATTGAGTTACGGACCTTTGACTCTGCCTTAGTCGCAACACAGCATCACCCTTCATCCGTCTTTTACATCCACCGATACGGGGATAGTAACGCAGAATGGAAAAGGTGCTTAATATGGGATTTGGTATATGTATGTAAACAGACATCTTTTGAGATAATAGGATAATAAATTATGTACATACTGCACAATTAGAAATTTGTATATTAAATAAATTAAGAGCTATCATTATTACAAATTTAAATATTTTGAATATTTCCAAAAAACATTTCTGGCAAAAAACCGCTTTTATAAAAAAAAATATATACAGTTACATTAGAACATATATTTAAGTTTAAGATTAGTATTATATGCATTAATTAAGTATAGCAATAAGATTTACATATGTATATGTTGCAGTGTAATTCGATACGAAAGACTTCTAATAAAATGATTTTTTCGTGTCCCTTGTATTTTCTAAGAAACAAAGTTTTTTAGCATCGACGTAGACAAACGATATTGCGTATCTAAGTGGACGCCATTACAGGAACATTACATTCCTAAGGAAGGTTTTAAAAATTGGCCAGTCAGTGGTCGTTTGGATCTGGATTCATAATATTTCATTAAATGGCATACATTTAAAAATTTACCCTAATTGCCTCCCCCCTCCCAAATGTCGCTTCTGTCGTGCCATCGCCATCGCAGTAGAAACACTTGATTATATAGCGTTTTATAGCAATATTGCAACTTATAATAAGTGAGAATCGTATGAAGTTTATCTAAAACAAATTTTGACCAATAGGAGAGCGCAAAAAAAATTTTTCTTTCTCAGAAATAAAAAATTCACGTCAAAACAATAAAATTGTGCCATTGCTGTTGCACTGGAAACGCTCGGTTATCTAGCGTTATATAAGGACTTTTTATAACAATATTACGACTTATAATAAGTGAGAATCGAATAAAGGAAGCACATTTAAACCGAACTTTGACCAATAAAAGAGCGCAAAAAACAATTACCACTTCTCAGAAGTCAAAAATCCACGCCAAAAGCAATAAAATCGTGTCAGCGCTGTTGCAGTGGAAACGCTCGTTGCCGAGCGTTCCCACTGCGACAGCACCGACACGATTTTATTGCTTTTGACGTGAATTTTTGACTTCTGAGAAGTGATAATTGTATTTGCGCCCTCCTATTGATCAAAATTCGGTTTTAATAAATTTCGACCAATTCTCTTATATAAGAAAACCATAGTAATTACGGTAAAAATAGCTATCATATTTTTAAAACATAGTGTAATGTCCAAGTGCAGACTAACTATGAAGCAATATGCGAGATGCGACGTGACTTAACCTAATAAAAGTGCTAAAACTATAATTAGTTTTAGAATTTTTATAAGGGTATGTCTAGGTTTGAACATAAAATGGACGTTTTGCAATTGTCAAATTAAGTTTAATTGCATTCTGCCGATTGCGTAATTTATTCATATCTGAGCGGGTTCTTAGATCACCAAAGCAAAGATAAAGCCGCCGGCTGGTTAGAATGATAGAAAATCGTATAAAAATTATTGGTCATTTAAATACTTCCGATCTTCCTAAAAAGTATGCATATTTTCAAAAATCTAGCACGAGCACCTTCAGAAATGTTTCTTATCTGAGTGTCAAAAATAATTCGAGGGCTAAAAATTTTTAAACAATTTTCTGTCATTCCTAATAAAACCTTTCAATAAGTATGCATATTAGGTATGAACCCGTCTTAACTTATGCAGCGTTATGTATGAAATAAAAATTGATTTATTTCTCGAGAAATGACAATTCTCGATTTGCCATTTTTCTACTACGTATTTGTAATAAATATATCTTATTTCAACATGCAATGTTTCAGAATTAAAATTATAACTAAGTAAAGCACCTTTTTCCGCATACCTCCGCCGTGTGAAAACTGTGTAAGGCGACAGGGGTGAGTTAACTTTGGACTTAAGACGCTTGGAACTTGGGGGAGCCTCATAGGAGTGTTGATATGTTTAGAGGGTGACAAGGGGCGGGTGTGTGTACCTCGAACCCTCACTACGTGATACAACAAATTTTAAACTAACAATATTACCCGAAGATACGGCGCGAATTGTTACCGCGCCGTATCTCGGTTGGATTACAAGGTTAAAACTTTTTTTAGATTTTTCATATCAAAAAATAAGTTGGCTACAACAAATATCCAAAAATAGTTATTATGAACCATATTTTGTTTCAGTAGAAGGATTATAGTGTATTATTTATATCATATTTTACGTGATATTGTGTAGGTACGTTTACGTGAATTCACCATGAGTGGCGCGTTTCACGTTAAATTATACGCTAAAAGACGAAAGCTTTCAAGTTAAGTATACTAGACGTGTGTGCGGTCGTGCTCTAAAATTTGCATAATTTATAAAAATAGTTTTAGGTGTATGAGTTATATATTGAATTTAACTTAAATTGCCTTAAAATATAATACAGTAAACTAAATATTTTTATGAAAATAAGACAAAGATTATAAATTAATAATTAGCTCTTTGCTATAAGTTTGTGTTTTTGGAGTAATTTTCAGTTAAAATTTTATCTCGACAAACTCCTGAAAATTTAGGTTTATTGCATTTTTAATATTTATTAGAATAGACTATGAAACATAGTATTTATTATGAATATTTTTCCATATACGTCAAATTCTATATTAAATTAGATAATCCCGAAAATAATGTCGTTTTTTTAATGAATTTTGCTGTGATTCAAAATATTTTTAAAGATATATTTTTTTTCCACTTCCTATTTAATTTAAATGAAGTTTTATTTAAAAAATAATTTAGAAGCAAAAAAAATGTTTTATTTTTAAAATATAATTATATTTTACCTTATCGTAATATAAATAAATATTTAAAAGTGATTTTTTCGCTTTATTATAAAAATGACATTTATTTTGGGATTACCTAATATTGAATATACAAAAAAAAAACTAAAAAGTCATGTAAAAGAGAAAATTTTTATCCAAGCTAAACATTGTTTTGAACCTATGTATCTACTATGACCGAAAATCGCAGAATTCGTTCGTTGAACGAAACAAAATGCTGGATAAGCCCACCCTTTATTATCGTTTGACGCTTATTTTAAAAACGGGTGTGCATTGCATTTTTTCAGAACTATCACAAATAGAGACGCAGAGAGAGAGAGAGAGAGAGATACTTAGAGTAGGATTTAAAATCAAATATTCGAATATTCCATTACTTGAACAATTCGTTCAATTTTTAACTATATGAAAATTAGAATAATTTATCGAATATTCGTAAAATATTTGTTTATAGTATCTCGAATGAAAATTAAAAAAAAATAGAATGAAACAATTTATATCATTGTCATTTTTTCTCTAAATATACTCGAATGAATAATGCCGCTCCAAAATCCATGGTTTTTTATGCGCCTTTATTTTGTTTCGAAATGTGAGACAATAAGATGCAAAAATATGCTTTTATAAATAGAATGTTTATCGGGTGTCTACTATGACCGAAAATCGCAGAATTTCTTCGTTGAATTTTATTTCATTGAAATATAAATAAATAATTAAAAGTCATTTTCTGCTTTATTGAAAAAACTACATTCATTTTAGGATTACCTAATATTGAATATATAGCAAAAAATAAAGAGTCGTTTAAAAGCGGAAATAATCATTTTTGTTTGCCTTTTTTATCAGCTGTATCTACTATGACCGAAAATCACAGAACGAAACAAAAAAATGTTGGACAAGTCCGCCCTTTATTATCGTTTAACGCTTATCTCAAAAACAGATCTGCGCTCCATTTTTTGTGAAGTTCGTGTTACGTTTTTATATTTGTTGTTTTAATGCGCAAAGATTTTATTTTGATCAGTTTAATAATTCAATCGCGGTAAATTTATTTCTAGTTATTTAATTTATATGCAAATTCGCACAAAACAAACGCCGATACGGATCTAATCTGTATGTATATCAAATTCGTTTCAAACATTATTATCTATTGTAAATACAATAAATTTGATAAAATAATGTATTTAAAACTGATTTTAATTATGGTGATTTGAACACGCTGAAAGTTCCTGATCAAACAGTATGTAACAATAAATTAATTCGCACAACATTGTGTTATGTATATTTTATACAATTATGAAAGTAATTAATTATTAATTAAAATATTTATTAATAATCAATACTTATTTTTTAATTAAATATTAATTTATGTGCAATCAAATAATTTTTTGCATTAATTGGTTAAATAAAATAATATCAGTAAAACTGAGAAAAATATGTTTGAATATTTGAATAATTCATTTATTTTTTATTTAATATTTCAATAGTTGAAAATTACGGATAATTGAGAGTTCTAAGCAGAGGCAGCAACAGAGAAAATACTACTACATCACTACTGCTCTATATCAGAGGTGACTGCTTACTATAACCTTTTTAATCATCCTGCAATCTTTACATGAATTACCTGTGTCATCACATTACTTCGCGATAAAAATTTAACATACTGAAAGTCACACGACTGGATATTAAAATTGAAATTATATTATGAAGCAAGAAATTAATTGTTGCAACAAAAATGTAACCTTGACATAATTAAACCAAATTTTTCATAGCAATATCACTTTTTACTAAGCTATATTCATATTATCAATATTTATATACAACTCAAAATATTTAGTCAAAGTGAAAATCTGATTTTGTTAAGCATTTTTAAACGAAAAAATGATAATATATCATTAAACACCTATGAAGTAATTGATTCTTTAATCATAAAGAAAGTGTTACACTTATAAAATTTAAATGATGTTTACAAAATCCAGATTTTGCGGTGAATAAAATGAGACTGATTCATGTTTAATTTCTACTTGTATTCAGTATAATTAATATTATTTGACACGACAGAGATTAAAAAATATTTGTAGAATTTGGGCATACGATCATTCAATCGGTAATAAATGACTTACAGCGCTGGTTATTATATTTCTGTTTCGCTAAATTATTATGACACTTTAAATATGACTACAGTGTCACCTTCACAGTCGTTTCACATCCGACTCGATTTATTTGCTTAAGAATTCTGTGCTGCGGGTGGCGGCCCCGAAATGAAAGGTTGTCATGCCCACATGACACCTCGCGAACGAACATTTCGAATGAAAGTGTCAACCCTCGTTGCCTCTTGCCTGACGAGGGAAATAGATGTGCCACTCCTTGGGTGTGATTCGAAACGTATCGCATGACAAATAGTTGTAATCGTTCAAAATTAAACGCTTTTCGCACAAGGTGCACCTACGTATAGACTCACCGGATAGTTTGAAGGGGAGGGATCCCATCAGGGGGTCGTGGAACCTCGGCCCGAAGTGGAACGGATGGAAACCTTGGTGACGAGTCTTGGACCTGGGCTCCCTGGGTCCGTCCACCGTCACCTTGATCGCTTTGCTGTACGTTGCCACTTGCGGGGGTGTCGTTGATAAGATGATCGTCAAAGTAAAGGATTTCCCTGAAAGAAAAATAATATTTTTTTTAATAAGGTATCAACGTCTATCCTTTAAAATCATATTTATAGAAAATATAGACGTAGACAGTAGACATTCATATCTTTATGAATCACCCGAGGGACGTTGAATAATTTCGCAGTTACATGTGTCTCGGAAGGGACAATGGGGTGTATATCAAAAGCCAAATATGCACCATTGATTTTTTCAAATGTATTTTTTATTACCACCGCCCTCGTCTCTTGGGGGCACAAATAAGAAAACGCTTGAGGGTTTCGAAGGTATGAATATCTTTTGCGCTTTAAAAGACTTGTTTGCATTAAAAAACAAATTTGAATAGGGAAACTGTTTTTCATATTGTCTTTTTATCTGAACTTAATAATATTAAACACAACCAATCTAAGGACCTTTCATTATGTCTATTACATATTTTATATAAATAAAAAACAATATTAACTCCACGCAACGCTACATTATCTTAGTCTTTGTAAAATGTAAAAGCTCATTATAATTAAAATATAAATTTTCACTGCTAAAAACGATTTGGTTATAATAATAAAGATCTATATAAGATAAAAAATCTGTAAATAAACTAATATGATCGTATTAAAAATAATATGACATTAATAAAAGTGGCAATATTTGAATTATTCAATGTATGCAATAGCACCATACACGCATGCGAATATAGACTCACATACGCACACTTACCCATACGCTCGACCGAAATGCGTAGGGCTGACACAAACTAATATAACGTCTTAATATTATTAAAACTATAGATGTTTATTATCCGTACAAATAAAATCGATTTCACACATGTTTGGATCATTCATAAAATGTTTTAAACGTTTTAAAACGTTCTTCTCAAAAGCTGATTTAGTCCACTTGTTTATTGATTTACTTAGCTTAAGATTTGTTCATAAAATGACCTTTAAAATAGTGCAGACTAGTACATATACAATCTACTAATCGCAAATGCACAAAAAAATATATAAGAAAATTATACAATGATTAATGTCACTTAACTTGCGATTGCTATTTACATGTATACAAAAAATGTAACCTCTTTCTTGGCTCACTATGTACACTGTATGATATATATTCATATAGTTAATGGATCGATGTTTATCTTTAGTCTGTTGGAAGCGGCGACAATGTCTCCTTTGCATATAAACCGAAACAATCGCCCCTTTACATCCGCCCCCTAAATACACCCCAAATATGGCATCCGTGCCAAATGTTGCGGCTATCCGCTATTTTCTTGGCTACCATCTTGGCTAACCGTCCTAACGGCCTAGACTCCTTCTTTCGCCAGACATAAATCCAATCGGGGTAAATTTGGATTTTTCTCTCTCTCCTGCAGGAATTTTACAGTAAAGTAAAAGGTCTGGATTCCATCACGTTCGCGAGTTTCCAACGTGGAATGCCGCGACATTCCGCCGAGTTCTTTTTCTACCCCTAACGCAGTCCTCGCGATCCTGAACGTACGCAGTGAAAGGGTTTATTTAATTGAATTCAATGCCGTGTCTGTGAGTGTTGAGGGTGGCAGTTTTACAGTACACGTTTCGTTTTATATTCACAGTAAATGCAAACGCGTGTGCATTTTGCTTCGACTCGGACACAAAAAGATACGTGAATATTAAAATATTTTTTATATGTTCGTACATAAAATTAAATAGAAAAATCATTGGAACAGTTTTCTTAGATTTCAAGAGAGCTTTCGAAACAATAGATAATAATCATATTGAAGAAATTAGAGAATTTCAATATAAGTGAAATAGTTTTTAGATGGTTTAATAATTATTTTTAAAAAATAAAGCAAATAGTCAAAGAGAAAATAATATCCATTCTTGTTTCGGCTACCGGACGAGATACACGCTCTGAGCACACCACTCCAACGACGGTTTTCCCCCGCTGACTCATCGGTCTTCCGACCGGCTCTGTCATGGCGGAGCCAATCTTTGACGTGGACTCCCTAAGCATGGAGTTCACTCAAGTAAGTGAGCATGCCTCAGACTTGACGAACCTCAGGGAGGAAATGGAGATCCTTCGCCAGGAACTCCTTGAGGAACGTCGACTCCGCATCTACCTTGAGGTGCAAATTGCCGAGCTCCTGAAGGGCAAAAAATCAAATAAAAAAACGGCTTCCGTTTCTTCCGCGTCCGCAACGGAGGCAGTTATTTCTGCGCCTCTAAAAGGCGCATATTCTTCTCAAATAAAAAATAATAATAAACAAAACGTATCTGCGGTACCAATCGTTGTTACCGCATCTGCACCCGCGATACCCGCGAGTAACGTTTCGACCGGAATAGTGACATTGAACACTGTCTCTGCACCCGCGACATTTCTCGCTGATAAACTGACCGCGCCCTCGACTACTCGTTATCCCTCGAATAATAGGGAATCGTCCCCTGCTAAGAAGAGGCTACGGCCTAGCACACCGCCAATAGTAGAAACGGAAATAAAAAAGGCGAATATCCCGCCAATTATACTTAATAATCCATCAGATTACAAAGCGGCGAGACAAACCATTATCAACAATGGTTTGTCGTTTTCCTCTATTCAGCGCACCGACTGCGCAAAAATTATTGCGGCGTCAACCGATGACTTCCGCAAAATTACTAATTTGCTAGATGAAAGGAAATTCTCCTTTCATACCTACACACTAACCGAAGACAAACCTCTTCGGGTAGTCATCCGGGGGCTGAACGCTGACTTTACTTGCGACGAAATTAAAGAGGAGCTCCTGTCGCTTAAGTTCGAGGTTGAATCCATCAACCAATTAAAAAATAAAAAGTCAAGCAAACCTATGCTATTATTTGCAGTCTCGCTAAAAAAAAGCGAGCACAATAAATCAATATACAATTTGGGATATCTCCTGCACCAGCGTATTACGGTGGAGCAGCAGAATAGACCAAAAGGCATTCTCCAGTGCCACCGTTGCCAATTGTTCGGCCACTCTGCGATTAATTGCAGAGCTACTCCTGCATGCGTAAAATGTGCCGGTCCCCATCTCACCAGAGATTGCTCCCACGAGGAAAAAATTGATAAGCCCTTATGCAGTAACTGCGCCGGTTCTCATCCTGCGAATTACGGGGGATGTGCTAAAAACCCAAACAATAAAAAAAATATAGATTACAAGAAACCGCGAGATAATAAAAAAACCCATAACCATATTAATAATAAAATAAACGGCTGCTCATTCGCCGAAAAACTTAAAGGAAACCCGGAAGAGACTCCTATCAATAATGTGACAACAGAGAACCCCTCCAATCGCGACGTCATAATCAAGATGTTTATGGAATTAAGTGAAAAAATGAAATTTATCAGTTCCCACCTATTGCCAACATTATGATGTGCGAAAAAAAAGGGAAAACCCACCACCGCAAAATTTTAAGGATATTAGCGTGGAATGCTAATGGCCTTCGCGATAAAAAATTCGAACTTAATCAATTCCTCATAGATCAAAACATAGATATAGCTCTTATTTCCGAAACACACCTAAAAGAATCGATAAAAATTAACTTTGCTAATTACAAAACCTATCGCTCGGACAGGCAAATCGGTGCCGGGGGAGGAACTGCAATTTACATTAAAAACGAGATAAAGCATAATGATGCGCTTACAAAAACATTTAATAAGCTTGAAGTTACAACTTTAGAAGTTAAAGCTGATGCTCGATCGCCCATAATTATTCATTCTGTATACACCCCACCGAAACCGGCGTATCCCATTGAAGATTTACAACATTTATTTAACTATTCGCAACCTATTTTTGCTGCAGGGGACTTTAACTCCAAACATAGAGAATGGAATTGCAGGGCGACTAACAAAAATGGTAGAACGCTAAATAAATTTGCCAAAGATAATAATAACATAAACTTAGAAATCCCAACAGATCCAACTCACTATTCAACACGGGGTGTTTCAGATATTTTAGATATTGCCATAACAAACAACTTACCCACATGCAATATAGAGGTCCACAATAGTCTCGCGTCTGATCATAACCCAGTCATTTTTTGCCTTCCAATAAATTTTGATATTAACATTAGAAGAAACATAAAGAAAGTACAGTGGGATTTCTTCCCTTATTACTTAGAGCAAACCCTTCCTGAACAAAAAGAGCTTAACAACACGGTAGAAATAGAAGAAGAAATTAATACTCTCACTTGCTCAATAAACAAATCGATAGAACGAGTTACTCTCGAAAGAAAGACAAACAAAGATATTTCTTTACCAAATAATATTCGCGAACTTATTAAAATTAAAAATCAAATTCGTAGGAAATGGCAACAATCTAAGAATAAGTCAGATAAATCAAAATTAAACCGCTTACAGTCCGAAATAAAAACTGCAATTTCAGAATACAATAATGAACTATGGGAGAATAAACTTACCGACCTAAACCCTGAAGACAATTCCCTTTGGAATATGTCAAAAATTTTACGTAGAGATCCAGTAGATATAAAAAAAATTATGACTCCTTCACAAGTGCTAGTTTATTCTTTAGAAGATAAAGCAGAAGCTATTGCCGATAGCCTCCAAGATCAATGTACAATTAACTTATCTTTAATAAATGTAGACTTTAAAAACAAAATAGAAAAAGAAATTAGAACTACTCTAGGAAAAAAACACAAGCAAATAGAACCAGTAACGTCAATTGAACTAGAAAATATTCTTCGATCACTAGCCAACCGCAAAGCCCCTGGAAACGATTCCATCCCTAGTAAAGCTTTCAAAATCTTTCCTCCTAGCGCTATCAGTTTTTTTCTTAATATCATAAACGCATCATTTAACTGTCTGTATTTTCCAACAGTTTGGAAACAAGCTAATGTGATAGTTCTGAGAAAACCCGGTACCGACCCAACTCTTCCCGCGAGCTATCGACCCATAAGCCTCCTACCCGTCGCGAGTAAAATATTTGAAAGGCTTATCCAACGTAGATTATTAAAACATGTAATAGAAAATAAAATATTACCCAATGAACAGTTCGGTTTTAGAACGGAACACTCGGCTACGCAGCAGCTGCATAGAGTTGTGAACCACATCCAGTCGGGCTTTAATAAAAAAATGACAACAGGAGCAGTATTTTTGGATATAGCCAAAGCGTTTGACAAAGTATACCATGATGGTATACTATTTAAACTTATAAAATACAAATTTCCATCTGAACTGGTCAAAATAATTGAATCTTTTCTTAAAAATAGAACCTTTAAAATTAAATTGGAAAACCATCTATCGAGTCCGAGACCTATTCTGGCAGGCGTTCCGCAGGGATCAATTCTGGGTCCATTGTTATTTACAATTTTTACTAGCGACTTTCCCTCCAAGCCATATAAAAAAGTAATTACTGCCCTATTCGCGGATGATACCGCCATTTTATGCTCTTATAAAAACCCCCATCGTGCAATAATTCATCTTCAAAACAAACTCAACACTATTCAAAAGTGGTTCGATAAGTGGCTAATAACAGCAAATCCCAACAAAAGCGTCGCTGTAATGTTTAATCGCAGGAGAAAACACGCTTATGCTAATAATAATCTCTCTAAATTAAAAATGTACGATAAAAGCCTCGAATGGCAAAATTCTGCCAAATACTTAGGATTAACTCTGGACTCCAAATTAACATGGAAATCCCATATAAATAACATAACTTCAAGAGTCAAAACAACTCGTGCTCGTCTATATCCATTATTAAACAGAAAGAGCAAACTAAATGTAAAAAACAAACTGCTCCTGTACAAATCGATCATCCGACCAGTTATTTCATATGCCTCCCCCGTCTGGGGTGGTATACTTAGTCGTAATTATTCGAAATCACTACAAACGCAACAAAATATTGCGCTAAGAATGGCGACAAATGCCCAATGGTTTGTCCGAAACTCAAATATACATAAAGATTTAAAAATAGACACTTTACGCGATTATTTCGATAAACTTAAAGTAAATTACCATGACAGAAACAAAAATCATTCTAACCCATTAGTTAAAAACCTTAATAAGGTAACATGAATATTTGTAAAAAAAAGTGCTAGCTAACGTAATAAGAAACAACTTTTTTTTTTTTTTTTACTTTTTTTTTTTTTTTTTGTCCTAAAAATAAATAAATAAAAGTGAGAACCAATTAATAGATACCCAGGTAAATGGCTTTGGCCAGGAACTGGTAAAAATAAATATTAGACACTGTAAAATAATATCTTACGGTATACCACATGGATCTAAATTAGGACCATTGCTGCTTATATTATATATAAACGGTATAATTATTAATATAAAAAATGAATAATTCATCTGCTTGCAGATGACACATTAATTAATTGCATAGATGATTATGTTAAATAAGTTTTGAATAATTTAATTAATGAATTAAATATAATAGAAATATGGGTAAAAAATGTATGCTTATTAATTTAAAAAATATGTTAGATAATAATATAATAATAATTATAGATAATTGTTGATAATATAAAATATAAATTAGCTTCAACAGTTTTTCTTACATATTTTTTAGCAATAGCAGATTTTTTTATGTACTAAAGAAATTGAACGCTTGTTTGTGTTTTCATAACGGGTCTACTGTGGTGCTTATTTTAAAAATACAATTCTGTGACTAACAGTACCTTCTCCAAATCCTTTAATTTTGAGCTCATGCAAAAAAGGAACGTGAATATTCTAATGATACTGAATACTATATTACATAGTAACCCAAACAATTAAACTAATAAGAAAATTATTTAATAACAAAACTAGTATCCTTGGTAAAATAAACAAAATAAAGTTATTTACTACCAACCGTCTTTTTATAATCACAGTCAATTTTCGACTATGTAAAAATAATCCAATTAAAATTAGATAATTTATTGCAGTGAAATTACGTATTGCGAGTAACTTGGTTAACGAGTATTTCGCAATATAAGCATTTTTTTGATTATTTTTTTACAATCAGCATGAATTGCGTCATTTTCTCTCCAACTAATCCGATGATGATTTTTCTTGCAGTTAAGACATACTTTTTGGAAAACAATTTGCTACTTCAAGGCTTGTTGCTTATATGTAATGATCCTCAAATGGTTGCTAAATTATTTAAATTGAAAACCACATCCAAAATTGAATATTTTTTTTGCAGTTAAATATATACATATCACAGGTCTTAAAAAAAACACCATACGTTGTATGTTATTGTTTTCTTTATAATGTAATTATTATTGAATTGTCACAAAAATCACAACGTTAAATTGAGTGTCAAATCAACCTCAAACTATGTTAATCAGATTAAAAAATATGGCATTCTATAAAACTAATAAAATTTCCATTCAGTATTCAACTCCCCCTTTTCCTTTTCTCCGGCATATTTATTTAAATAAGACGAAATGGCAACTTTCTTATCTCAGCATAACTGAATAGCGAACCTCTTATTTTCGGCTATTATATGACGACGTAAAAGGAGAATCGGATGAGATTAAAACTGCCTCCATAGAGGTGGAAACGCAATGCTGAATTCGCTTGCAGAAATTATGAACGTTTTTTTTTAATTTTAAATAAATGTTTAAAATACAATATTTAAAATTATATTAGGGCACATAAAATACTAATATTAGTATTAATCTCAAATAACGTTGATTAAAATAAAAAAAAATATTTTATTTGCCTCGTAACAAAAAGTCTGTAAAAATGCTATTTTTTAGAATTTAGTCTCATCGCAATCGGAACAATGTCTGAGAATGGGATATGGATATTAATTTTTCATGTTTTTTTCGTTCATAACAGGCACTCGTTGCGTTGGGTTCTAGGGTTATTTCAAGAAACCAAAAGCCAAAAGTGCTTCATAAAATATGGAGGGTGTTCTCCCGCCGTTTGCCTTATCTTCTTATTGCCGTTTGTTGGCGAGCGAGGAAGAATAATATTGCGCACGGCCGACCGAAATGTACTGAAAAATAGTAAAATTTTATGTATGCAAAAAGAAAGGAGATGTTAGCATTTATACAATACATTGGCAACGTGCATAAAAAGGCGTATATAACGCCAAAACGGCGCGTTTAACATTTAAAGGTCGACCAAAGCCGTATCTTACTATTGACTTTTATACAATTTATTCACATCTGAATATTAACCCTTCATAATTGCATAATCTTATATTTCTAAAACCTTTAAACCATTTATTAATAAGGTTTTATATTGTTTCATGATTGACTGACACAACAACACTTTTGTGGGGGTTTCAAGCAAGCACAATTTATTTAAAGATCTCGTGACCAAACAATTGTGTCAATAAATATAAATATTGTATCACCTATAAGTACCGGCAAAAAAACTATTTTATATTTTAAAAAGACGCAGGCTAGACCTTACATTACAATATGTGCATACTACTATTGTTATTCTACCCTATGGTTACTCATTTCACGTAAAAGTACAGATCATTCAATAGCTGCTGACCTATCAATATTTTTTTATTTATAAATTACTGACGCAGAAAATACAGATAAATAAAAATTTATAGTACATTGCGTACCCGATAAGTATAAAAAATTTAATTAATTTCTACAAATATGAAAAAAAACTCAACTATAATCTCCCGTACTTCTACCACTCAATAGTCAAATTGTTTTTAATCCCATGAGTTTATTAGTCTCTTCTTACTGTCTCAAATTATAGATATATTAAATTAAAACTAAGTTAAAAAATATCTCAGACAATAAAATCAAAATAGGAACGGCAGCCGTTTAAAGATTGTACCATAAAAATACACTTGAATTAGTAAATATTATATATAGGCGTTCTTTATAATTATATTTCAAGCCCCAGTATAAAATGCTACAACATTTGTAATAAACCTATAAAATATATCAATATAAAGTTAACTTTTAACTTTAAGTTTAAAATTAACTAATAAATTAAAACTTATATTAGGTTTTCATCTGTATACTTATTAGCTCAAATCTTATTATTAAACGATATTGCTATAGCATTAAATACATAGAGGAGCTTGGGTTTATTTTTTTAAGCAAATATTTATTTTAATTATATATTGATAAGCCCAATGGTATTAGTTTATAACAAATACATTAAAGACCTATGTTCAAATCCCATTTAGACATGTTTCTTAATTTTTATTGTATCTGTATCAATTATATAATTGTAATTCTTATCGACCATCACAGATTAGGTTTTCTTATATTTTTCTGATCTCGCAGATAAATATGATGATGAATAAATAAAATAAAAGTTATGTATAGTGACATCTATTGATTTTAAGCTGTAATAATATGAGTTTTATTTTATTAGGCAGTTATTTTACTATTAATTTTAAGTTGTAATTATACAATAAAATCAATAAAATAGCTCTCTCTCTGGTTTCAATCTTGATGTTTCACTACAAATATAATATGGTTTTATCATGTTCACCCCATTGTAATGCATTGGGCTTACGCCTGTCAGGTTTCAATAGAAGATTTAATAAAATAAATTATGCATATTTGTACTAGAATTACACCAAATCGTTTTCTGTATTGTAATGAATATATTATATGAATAAAACGTGTAAATCCACTCATTCCACGCTAATTGCGCGCTACTGCCAAAAAGTAATGAAACACTTTCGGCTGAGCGTACACCCTTTATGACGTTCACGGTCTGAATATAATATCCTCTCAATCGAGATCGAGTGAATAATTCCTCGCGAGGTTCTTTATCCTGGTATCCTGGATACGCTCAAACAGAACAATGTAATCTTCGCGGAAGCATAAAGTGACGAGTGTCCTCGATCCATAGTGGCTGCTCACTCTTGCGAGAGATCACGCAAAATATTAAATTCGACTCTCGGAATAAGAAGAACAAATTCCTTTTTTTAGTAGTGTGTGTATGTTGTTCATGCATGTGAGATATCCGCGCACCGGCATGGGGTTGGCATATCTATGAACAGGGTTGTGTGTCGACATGTCGTTAAAACATTTGTCAAAAATGTCAAGAACAAGTGTCGGCACAATAAGCCAAAGGGATGTTGGGGTGCGTGGAGAAAAATACGCATAATATAACAGCGAATTTTCCGACTTATCCATATCATAATAGCTTAATATAGCATTAGGTCATTACCTATGAAATGTCAAATTTATCTTACATTATCTATATATCTAATCAGTGGTTTTAAACTAAAAAACAAAATTCTACTTTGTATGTTTTTTTTTCAATATTAATAAGAGGTTAACTAAGTTATGTAAAAAAGGTCATATAAATATAATCGTACTTGAAAAAACTGTCAGCTTATATTATAATATATAAATATAATGTAAGAGTAAGTGTAAAGGATAGTTTCTATGGGAATATTACGTACCGGTATTCGCACATTCGCTAGCTTCGGTACCTCACTGTCGTGAGGTACCGGCAGCTAGTCAAGTTTGGAAATGTTATAAGTCAATGTTATTATTGCGATCATTAACGTAGCTAGAGTATGTGCCGCCCAGGGCGAACCTTAAAATTGCCGCCCCTTCCCCATACATTTTTCGCAGGGTCATAAAATCAGCATTTCTTAAAATAATAAATTGGTTATTATTAAGCTCTTGTTATCCGTGGATTTATATATGTTTTAGTGCATTCAGGGTTAAGAACCATACTAGACGATCCCATCGCGAATATGCCGCCCCCAAGCAAGTGCCGCCTGGGCGGCCCGCCCCCTCCGCCCCCCCATAGCTACGCCACTGATTGCGACACGAATGTCCTTGATTTTGCGAGTGCCAAGGGAGTCAAATGCAACAGTTTTTTAAGTGTTTTATTTTAAATATGTGCGCTTACAATGAATAAATATTAAAAAATAAATCTAAATAATCGAATTGATTTTGGATTTTTTTAAGCTTTTTCTCTTGTTGAGCTGCTTCTATTAAATACATCCCTTTGTTAGGACATTTTATGGAGAAAGCCTTAACAACGAACTCTACTCGACAGACTCTCAATTTGCGTCCACAGAGTAAGGCTCGTTTGAGAAAGTAATTTAGAAGTCTACATCATCTTTTCCTTTTAACGCAACGTCACCAAAACACGTTCCGCTGACAGTTTGCGCCCACAGATAATGTGCTCCGTAAACTGTCTTAATCCCTAAAATAGCTTTTTTTATTTTCAATATTTTTCTGTGTGTTTCATTTCTAGACTTCAAGAATCATTTTATGTTTATTAATAATTTAAAAATTGTATCAAAGCAAAAAAGTGATAAAAATATGTATGCATATAAAATAAAAAGTTAAAATTAGGCTTAGTTAGGCTACGGTATAGCATACTCTTACCTAGCCTAAGTCACAATATTTTAAATATTTAATATGTTGAACATATTTTAAAGTTTGCTGAATATTTGCATATTTTAAATTTTTTGAAATTATTCTAAATTAATAAAAGAAAAATTTAGCTACAATAAATTTGCAAGGACAAACTTTTGCAATCACATAATTATAGTTTTTTCTATTTTAAACTGTTTAATATTATACTTTAAATTATAAAAAAGATTATTCTTCTACTTAATTTATTTATTAATATATTTAATTAAATATAAAAATAAACTAAATTCATTTAATTTTAATCCAATCCTTATCAAAGCAAATCAATATAATAAAAAATCTTAAGATTTAATTTGTTTTAGAATTTTTATTAGATCGAGTTAGGTTAGCTTAATTCAATTAGACGTTTCGCAACTGTCAAATCAAGTTCCAAAGTTAGTTTAAGATAACATATAATTTTACTTGTACTTATCAATTAAATTATATTTATTAGTGAAAATGTATTCGTATATGATTTAACTAAAACTTCAGTAAAAATATAACTTCATTGTAACATATACATCAAAAATCTAATGTAATAATAAAAAAATCTACCATTTAATAAATTAAAAAATAATGTGTTTTACAGACTATTTTAAATATGTTTTTTCATAGCAACTACTTAAGATTAAAAGTGCGTTTTATATATGATACAATAAATAAGACAAAAAATGTATATATACATTTGCTAATAAATAATTAGTTTTTAATAAGTCAACCATTCCTTATCTGGAGTTTAAGGGATCGACCATCTGTCCCTCGACATCGTTTAACGGATTACTTTTACGGTTTCTCGGGCACGTGACCCCTTGGGAATAATTCAAATTAACCAAAGAACCTTTCTGGCAAAGAAGCAGGAAAAGGCCAAAGACTTTTCAATTTGCATCCGCCGGCCAATTTGATCTCAATTCAAATAATCCTCCTGTTATTCCGCTCCAACCCCTAATAACAATAATTAGAAATGAGTGGTTCGATAATTAAAAACGGAAAGAAGCCAAGTTTTGGGGGAAATTCTTTAAGACTGGGGCGAGGGTTCCGCTCAAAACGTCATAATGAATCTCGCTGAAAAATTATAATATCATAATAATTATACATGTGCGTATAAATTCAATGCAAAATTGTTTCTACGCCTAAGATGTATTAGCGAAGTTAAGGTAACGAGTATTCAGGATAAGGGTAGGGGGAAATTGTTGTCAATTTAAACAGTTAATGAATCCAAAATGGAAAAAAGCACAACACTCAAGTGGAAGGAAAAGAAGCCGATAAAGGTCGGTTGTAAAAAATAAGCTGGGGATAGGAAAAATCGTTGCTTAGGGAAGCTGATGAGGGGGGCTTGGAGTGGAATTTAAAAAGTCTGTATCCGAATTACGCGAATGTGTGCGTTATAATGTATAATATATTCATATCAGAGGTTTTCAAATATTTTACTTTGAAAATGTAATAATAAATATAATCAGCAATACAAAAAAAAATGATATTTTTATTTTGCTATTATCAATATTTGGTGATTTATAAAAGTACACTAAAAAAATGTTATGTTAAACCAATGATTTATTCTATAGCTTTAGCTATTGAATTGTATAATAAATATTTTGTCAGTTAAATTAAAAATAAAATAGCAACTTTTTTTTTTATTTTGGAATGTGTAAAAATGTATTTTACACCTGTTTTCATTATACATATTTTTTGCATTTGGCACTGACCATTTATTGATTTTGCTCAACGAAGATCTTTGGGCACCGTATGCTTTTTTTAAGTATTTTTTATGTAACCGCTTTTAACGTAGTACTATGTTAGGCTATAACTAAAGTGTCCGAAATAGCTTATTTAGAACAACCGTGTTCTTATTTATATACTTTTGCGACTTACAGAGAAGGCTATTGTTTCTTTCAGTCTTATATCCTCGAACTTATTTTTATTGTTAATACAGATCCTATTAGAGTATATAACTGCGTACTTGATAAAATTGATAACGTCGTTATTCTATAAAACAAGTAATCCATGAATTCTTTATATCTGTTCTACAGAGATATGTCGATATATTATTATACTGTTATCTTATACTTCTAAAAATCATCTCGAACGTATCGACATTTCTCTTAATAAAAGTTTGATTGAATTCTCGTTTATTTTAAATCAGAATCAAAGTAATCTAAATGGAGTTCTAGACTAAAGAATCAAAAGAAAGAATGAAAGTCATGAAAAAAAATTATTTGTGAAGTGATTTAGTTCTGGCTCTTATGCCTACAAAAAATTGAAAAATCCAACAGTTTTATTTTTATTGATTATCTGGTTAATGTGATTATTTGGGACAAAATAATAATATTTATTATTATTTAAAATGTATTTGTAAACATCATTCTATAGAATGTATATCCGAAAGATGATTCTGTGAAAATATACAATAGCCCTATCCTTTGTATTCAGCACCGACCTTTTTGCTTTTTTACGGTTCATCACAAGTGCTTTAAATTTATTAATCGTTGTCATTACTTTACGCCACTGATAAAAACTACTTTCTTAGAAAGTTCAAAAGCTATAAATAAATCAATGATTTTCTTATTTATTCGCAACAATTACGAATGATCTCGACACACAGCTTATAATAAATTTATTAATTTCAGTTATTTTTTTTTTATTAATTTACCAACTAAAAATTATATTGAATTTGTATGAGCTTTGTAATAATCATACGTAAATAATATCTCTTTTTTTATTTTGCTATATTTTGTAGTCGCCTTATAGTGAAATTCTGATATTTTTTAGTTTATTAATCTTATAGAGATTTTTTTGTAGCATTTTAAACATAGTAATTATTAAATTTTTTAAAGTCACATTTTCAATAGCTTTTTAAGATTCTGTTGAATAATTTATTTGTATTAAATATTATATTTACATATATGTTTTCTTTATAATTAATGTATGAAAATTGCTTAGGTAATTATTTAATTAATAAAAAATGAAAGTAAGTAAGGCTGATTTTACTTTGAATACTAATATTTTTTTAATAAATTATAAATATTTTACCATTCTTCATTAATATTATAATTACTATAAATGATATTATTAGAAAGTTTGAATAATTGCAAAAATAAAAACAGTAAAGATAAAATATCATTCTACATAAACATGTATTTTTTTATTAAGCAAAATTTATCGAGAAAATCAAGAAGTGAAAATTAAAATTTTTATTTCTTGAGAAGACAAACGGAAAACCAGAACGCCTAATTATACCGGTCCAATTGTTATACCATGATAGACTTATTCCTATTTTCTTGTTACAAGAATCGATTTACAGTAATAATAATACTTATTATTTCTGATAAGATAATACATTATTTATTTTATTAATATAACATACAATAAATATTGTTTATATACCAGTTTTAAAACCACTGGAGTAGAGCCAGAAAATATATAAGAATAATAATGAGAAGCACACAAAGTGAAAAGTCGTCGTTTTAACTGGCAACCCAACTGGGGGATTGAAACTCGCGTAACGAGCCTTTTTAAAAAAAGTGTTACGTACAGTCACACCCCTCGATTATAATTTTTCTTCAGATATGAGAATAGAAAATTCTACACAAATATTTCAAACAATAGTAGTTTAATTTGTATTAAGTATTTATTATTAACTATGACAATATTTTTACATAAATAATTTATATATGCAGTTGACTTGAAGTAGCTTAAGGTATTTTTAATCTCCGTGATTGTTATTGAAAAAGTGCATATAATTAAAATTGTCACCCCGATATCGCTTCCTTGCTATGTGCCTGTTTGCTCTTTTTTCTCCCCCATTAGGCACTTTTGTTTTAAGGATGTTTCTCTCGCAGAAGGCGCGGAAGTAAATACGTACCCGCTGAGAAAAAATAAGCCAGAAGGGAAAAATATATAGCCGAGGGGACCGACGCTCCATGGTTTGTGTCTAAAGCACGAAAGTGGCGTGTGGTGAATTTTTAATAATCACGGAAATGCTTAATGATAAAGTTGCCGAGGGATTTAACTCGAGCCGACCCCTGCCCTTGAATGGCCCTCCACTTTTTTGTCTTGTTTTCTTCTTCTTCCTCTTTAAAAACGCTTTTCTCTACTGTTGCCATTATTTTGAAGCGGGGGTTAGTATTTATCGTCGGGTTGTAAACGTGTGTAATAAGTCACTGCTGTGTGTGTGAGTTTCGTTTGCGAATACGGTTAAGATTAGCAGTGAACTTGACACCTATGTTTAATGAAAAACGACTTAATAGGTCTTCGCTTGTAAGCTTAGTGATAATTTGAATTGTTATGATAGTTTAGTTTAAATACGTACTATGCTTTCTTACTACATATATCTACAAAAATACAATAAATCGTAGTTAAATATATTAAAATATGAGCATATTAACTAACAAACATCAACGATCACGCTGTAAGCAATATTATAAACACGCAAAGCACTTGTTTTAGAAAGGACATACATTTCTACAATCAGGGCTTTTATTTTATTTTATTTAAATAACTCACTATTCATTTTATCTCCTATCTAATTTCAAACCTTCCATAAAATGAGCTGGGTGCGTCGCGCGACCTTGAGAGTTGACTTAATACATACATCTCAACTCATTTCACTGGCATGCGTAAAATTGTATTTTTTATAAATATTCGTATAATTAGTATAAAAATAGTTCACCGCAACTAAATAAAAAATTAATGTGAACGCATATATGTATTTTTCTAAAAAAAACACATATGCGTTTTCCAAATGCTAATATTATTACTATTGAAAAACAATGTGATCCTATAATATTATTTATTCGAATAACAAAACTGTCAAGTTGAGAACTTTTGTCAAAAAAAGCCATTAACTAATATATAATTTTCGCAAGAGTTTTAAGGAAATATGTATATATGTATATGATAAACGTCATTAATCACACATCGTTTAATTTATTAATCCCAATTATCTCACCCCTCGCAAGATCCATATACCCAACAATCGGTATGAATACTGACCCGAAGCCATATCGCACGCTAGGGTGCAGGTTAGGGACGGGTCAATTTTCCACCTGTAGTATCCTTTTACACGCGAGGGTCAAAAACAAACTAATTAAGTGTCACCCGAGCGTTGGTGCAGTATTCCCTATTGTATCATCCTTTGGCACTGACCTCAGAAAAGGTAAAGGCTTTGCGCCAAGAACAATAATCGGGTGGCGTTAGCATAGACTATAGTCATAAAATAATAATAACAACTTACCTCTGCCACTCCTGCCGACGAACCTCAGATCGTTGAACTTGGCCACTTGATTTTTCATTACTGCTGTGCAGTTCCTTAGCTCTGCGCAGTAGTTTTCGTCGTTGCCGGCTCTCACTGTTACCACTGTGCCGTCGCCGACGTCTCCTAGGGCCACTACTTTGAAAGCTACTGGTAGGGTTTTGTTGGAGCGCCAGTGAGGAGGAAGGACGGTGCATACCTATTTGGAAATAAATATAAAAAATGTCATTTATGCATCATTTTAATAATAAATATAACATATAAAAATAGAAAAAGATTAAATTGTAATTATTCTAACTTAAGGCGTTATAATATATGATTAACTTGATAAATAATAACCAATATTACATAATAATTAATAAATAAATTAATTTTAGAGTACGTAAATATAAACAATACAAATCATTATAATTTATTTCATGTTACGATTATAACATTATTTTTTATCACAAAAGTAAGATAATTAAAGTAATACGTATATATGCCGATTTATAATTTGCCCTAAATAATTTCTTAGAAAGGTTAGATTTCAAGATTTTCTATCATATATTTATTCAGATTATAGAAGATTAGATGTAGTACATTAAATAATATGTATAAGCTTTAGATTTAATATTAAAATTATGAATTTTTAATATAAAAATCGCTTATTATTTTTGCATGGTCTTTGGTAATTTTTACATTTTTTTCTTTGATAAATATTTACTTAAATGACATCATTTTATATAACACATCGTAGAAAATAATTAAATTGCAAAATTTTAAATTCAGAGCTTAAAATTAAAATTAAATATTTTTAAAGTTGAAATAATATATTTTTTAATATTGAAGTCACTACAATATTGCTAAATTTATTTATAGTTATTTTGCGTTGTCTTTAGTAAGTTCTAATTAAGACTTGATTTGCATTGATAAATATTTTTTTATGTGATGATTAGTATAAATAACACATTTTATATTATAAATTAATTTTAAAATTTTATGCTAAAGTATGTTGTTAAAAGTTATAATTTTTTAAAGTTAAAAGAATATAATTTTTTATACAAAACATGTGACAATACAATTGGCGTAGTCTTTATTTATTTTTTACTAAGTCTTAATTTAACAATTTTCATTTAGGACATAATTATTTAAATAATAAATATTGTATTGTAGATAGCACATAGTACATTATACATCATTTTTAAAGTTTTAGTTAAATTATTTGATTAAAATTATGTTTTTTTAAGCTATTTTTAAGCAATATAATTTCCTATACAAAAATAATTAAAATATGACTTTGTATATTTGTTTTGTAGTCTATAGTATTTTTCTATAAAGTCTAATGATTATTTGAGATAACACAATATAAATATAAATAAATTTAGCGTTTAAACAATACTTATGAATTTTAAGGCCTCAATTTTAAGATTTTTTAACTATAATGATTTAGCAAATATATACTCAACTGATTATTATTATAAATAGCACATAGTATATTATAAATATGTATATATTAAAAAAACAATTTTAATGCTCAAGATTTTAGTTATGAATTTTTATATTTGAAAGAATATAATTTTTAATATAAATGTCTCTGCAATACAATTTGATATAATATTATTTTTCGTAGTCTTTAGTATATTTGTATAAGATCTTTATTTAATAGTTTGTGCTTCTAAATATTTACTTAGATAATGGTTATTATAAATAGCATATAGTACATTATAAATAAATTTTATAAGCTAAATTCTGGGCCTCAAGAATTTGGAATTTGAAAAGATATAAATGTCGTAGTACTCGATAATTTTCTATAAAGCTTTGATTTTACAGTAATTTAAAAAAATCATCTATAAAAATATTCACTCAAATAATAATTTATATATATACTATGAAGTACATTGTAAATATTTTTAATGAATTTTTATTTTTATTATGTATTTTTAAATTTGAAAGATAAATATCTTAGTCCTCGAAAATTTTCTATAAAGCTTTGATATTACGGTAATTTTTAAAAAATACTCCTATAAATATTTACTCAAATAATAATTATTATATATACTACGAAGTACATTACATTATGAATGTTGAAGTTTGGGCCTCAAGGTTAAAATTATTAATGTTTAATACGACAAAGTATACTTTTAATATGAAAGTCACTGTAATACACTATAACTAAATTTTAGAAGTTTAATTTTAGGCTCCATGGTTAAAAATTTTAATTTTTAAGGTTAAAATTAGATTTTGATTTTAAAATATGTTTTAACGATTTTGCTTAGACCAATAATTATTAACATGAAGTGTATTATAGATAACATATATACATCAAAAATAATTAGCGAAAGTTTAAGGTTTAATGTTTTTAATTTGAAAAATCACATGATAAGTGTTTTCAAATTAAATAATAAAATTATGCGGTTAAAAAAAAATATAAAAGTCACTACCACTTAATCGCTTAATAATTTTGCAGTCTTTATTTATTTTTATTTAAGCCTTAATTTTACGATTTTTGCTATCTTTAATGCTTCAACAAATATTTGCTTAGATGATTTTAATTTTAAAATCATCTAAGAATCTTTTTGAATTTTAATTTTGATATTAAAATCGTAACAATACAATTTATTGATATTTTTGTTTTAAAAGTCCTTAGGCATTTTTTATAAAATAAATTCTACAAGTTGACACTTAGGAATTATTTTTTTTAAATTAAAGAAACATTATTTATAATATAAAATTTACTACAATACGTGTAAATGTAAATTCGGCAATATACAATAATATTTTGTGTTAAAATAGAAAATTTATAACTGTTAAAAAATAAAGTTAAAAATATATGCAAAAATATAACCGTTATATTATTTGTAATATAAAAATATAAGTATTTTTTGTTATATTTATAACAAAAAAATATAATTTTACTTAAAAAATCCATTTTAATTTCATAATATTTTTCTTAAGTGTTAATTACATAAATGATAAATAATGCTCCTTAAATTTTTGACAAAAAATTTTAATTTTTTTGTTTAATCAGTTTTTTGTATATTTTTACAAAAGAATAATTATGCCGAAAATTTAAGATATTTATAAATAATATCTTCGCTTGAGTTTACATATGAATTGTAATTTATTTTTGTTTTAAAAACTTCTTATACAGTGTAATTATACAAATAATATTTCAAATTAAAAATTACAATAAAACGATGAAAAGATCATTTAAAATCCTACTACAACAATATTACCGTAAAAATTTAACAAACTATTTTATTAAATGCATGTAGCTTTTAATTTAAATTATTGTATAAGGGCTACTATTAAAGGCACCACAATTAATTACAAACACTGTTGGTTTACTAGTTTGTGGCATACTGTCGTGTTTTAGTAGTTTAAAAACATACTAGTATTATTTAAAATTTACCAAAGTGACGATAGAAAGAAAAAAAATGGCACATACTTGATCGAACAGATTCTGCATAAACGAAAAATACAACATAATCTATGTATGTTATAATTACCACATGTGGACATCCAGTCCTGACCAGCTCTCCAGGATGTTCAGCCATGAGTCCATCCAATGTCCTTTCGGCCAGCAACTCGGCCGAAAGTGCGCCCGGTGGGGGCCCCACATCGGACCCCGGGCCGCTGGTTGAGCTCACCTCGCTGGCCAAGTGCATTTTCTTTAAACCGCCCACTGTTTCAACTCAGTTCTACTTTTATTGACACAACACCATACTATAGTATATTTTATTTAAAATCACAATTTATGCTTCATGTTGCTTAGAGTTCACCTGTAAATTGAAAATTACTTTAAATATTTTTGGGCCACTCTGTCGTGAAGTGGGTATGAGACTTTTACGCGCCGATCCCTTTGATCTGACTGACTGAACATTTTTTTATGTCAATATGTTTCAGACATCAAATATAGGGTCTGAAGTCAGTGCTAAAACGGCCCTTATCCTTAGTGTCCTCAGATGCCATATCCCCGCGGGGTGGAAATCCCTTTCGGATCACAATGCGCGACTAACAATGATTCGACATGACTTTTGTACAATACAATAACGGCACTGATTCTCCTTTGTGGGGAATTTCCCTCGAATCTAAATCCGCGTTATGGTATCCGCCAGTTAGACGCAGTAGATACGACTACGAATTGAAATGTTTTTCTAGATACGTAGATTTTCCGCTTGCGTACAAAAATAAAATATAATATATAATACTATCAATCAATTTTACACTACTTAATATTTTATTAAAAAGCCCTAAAGACTAATATGTTAACACGATATAACATTTTATAACATTAATAATTTATTTTTATTGGGTACAAAAGAAATGACCGATTTTTAACTATTTTATAAATAAAATCGAATATGTGTTTATACCTATTATTTATGTTTAAACACATGCTTTTTACAAAATTGTTCACTCAAAAACTACAGGAACAAGTACTAACATACTAACTATTTTTTTTTATAAGCACAGAATATAATTTATGAAACGAATTGCATAGTTTACAGATGTGCTTTGACATTAGGCTCTGTAGTTTATTTTTATTGACAGTGACTTTACAAAGAATCTAAATATTTTTATATGTATTACATATATCAACATTTGAGCCGTTTGTTAAAAAAAATACAGCTAATTTCATTAGAAATTAACTTAAAATTTCTGTTCCTAATCAATTCACAATCATATGTATAATTTTTTTAATAGTTATTTATTTTGGTCACTGATATTAATTGTTTATTAAATTTTAAAGTGAGGCAAGTCCACTCAAAATAAACTAATTTTAATACAAAAGTTTCAAAGTGTGCTATGTCATAATTACAATCATTTTTATCATTCTATAAGTATTGGGAAACTAAAAGTTGAAAATCTTAATTTAAAAAATTAATAGTAATATTTCTTTAGGTATTTTGTTATGTTGTTGTGTGTTATATATATAATTATTATATTTTTTTTTGTTGTTCTCTCTTTTCTATAAAATAATAATAAGCTTTTTGTTTAATGCACATATGAGAAAAAAATATGAATTGTTGAAATAAAATATAAAAGTAAAGAAATAAATTATTATATTTTTTCTTATTACAATTAAACTCATGAAAACAATAAATCAACATTTTCATATAATTTTGTCATATGAAATTTTTATGAAAAAAGACTATAAACAATATAAAATTAGTATATTATTGCTTACTTATATATTTAAATCAATACAAACGCAAACCATGAATTACGCAAAATATCATAAGACTTGCCCCACTATCAAAATCAACGGCTCATTTATAGAAACAAAAATAATATAAAAAAAAAATATTTCAAGTGATGACTTATAGTAAAAAAAAAATATCAACATAATTTGCCTCTTGTTTTGAATTAAATTACAGTTTTCTAATTAAAATTGTATTACAAATAATATAAATTAATCTATGTATTATTTTATTCAATTTATCTATAAGCATTCAAAAATTCTATGTAAAATTTAGATGAATTTTACTGTTAAGAAAATATTTTCATTAGCTTATAAATATAGTACGTTGCCAGATAGTTAAGCTTATTTTTGTATACTTATTTTACAATACTAGCAAAACCAGCATGGTTCC
Organism: Plectrocnemia conspersa; assembly: GCF_051122295.1. Classification (NCBI taxonomy): domain Eukaryota; kingdom Metazoa; phylum Arthropoda; class Insecta; order Trichoptera; family Polycentropodidae; genus Plectrocnemia; species Plectrocnemia conspersa. The sequence continues at coordinate 7,210,123 of NW_028277175.1, read as the reverse complement.
TGATGGTTCGAATCTCATATTAACCCTAGTATTTTTTTTTATTTTAGTACGTCTGGAAGATTGAAATTAGTTAATTCTGATCGATCATTACAGATTTGATTTTCCCAGATTTTCCTAATCTCACAGATGATTAACCAAACTCGAGCTTAGGTCGTACATATTGAATATTAAAAATTCTTTAATCATGAGTTAATTCAGCTCATAAAGAATAAATATATATACATATATTTACATATTATAACATATCGGGGATGATTTATGAAGTGTTCGCGATAATTATTATGTCATTCGTATAATAATAATGCGATTTGAATGCAGTGCCACATTATCGTTTAGCCCTTGGCCCCTGCCCTTTAGCCCTTGCACGTGGCGGGTGCAACAGCTGATTTGTGAAATGAAACGGCAACACGTGCCTGCAACTTTGGCAAATAATGCACCCACCACCATCCAATCGTTACTTCTCAAACGGCGATTGCAATTTACACGTATTATTAATACATAATAAATTAAATGCTAATGAGTATTTGTATTGAAACATTCAACATAGTTTGCTTTGTGACGCTTAAATTGATTGATTTGTTAGTCTAAATCAAACTAATATATGATACATAATTTTTATAACATGACTGAGTTACAGTTACATTGAATTATTACACAGTTGAATTGGAGATTGCCACTTTTGATTTTCTTAATAATTAATGCAAGAACTCTCTCGCGACCTTGTAAGCAATGTTGGGAAGCGGCCACGGGGGGGTTTTTTTGGGGATGAAGCGAATTATGTATGATTCATTCCTTGTTCTCACTCCCCGTACGGGCGGATTCTCTGCACTATCGGAGGGCGAGGGTTCAAATTCGCCCCCGATATATACAATACAAAACGGTTGCAACGGGGGTCGAGAAGGGTCAAATGCACCGTGTATTATGCACACATCTCGCATGCAATCGAATTTGCTTGCGAAATTTTGCGAGTGATCTAATTTTTAGCATCCAAATGTAGGAGGAATTTTTATATATTTTTTTTATATAATAAAAGTCAGTTTTAACGTTGTTTAGAATTTAAAATGCGAATTTACTTTTTACTCATCCTTTGGTTTCATTAGAAACCCTTTTTGAATTATTGCGCAAATAAGTTTATCTGTATAGTTGACAATTAATATGTTCGTTACTAATATTTTTTAATTTGATAAGATACAGTAAATGCAAGTAAATCACTAGCAAATATTGTGCATATATAATAATATTCAAAATAAGATCATTATATTAATATAACAAAATAAATTTAACATAAAACTTCCATTGTTTATATTTTCTTTACTGTAATATTTGATATTATCATTATTTTATATTTAAACAAATTAAATGTTAAGATACAATACTATTTACCAAATCAAAAAAGGTGTTTTGAACATTTCATTTAAAAAAATATTTTAAAAAGCGAATAGATTAAATTATAGATATTTAATGTTGTTCTATTTTAATCCTTATTATTTGATATATGTATTTTCTTACAAGACTTTTACTATTGCATACTAAATATGATATACTAAAATTACGACTATAATAAATATGTATATAAAAAGCTTTTTATTTTATTTCGTAATTATATTCTGGAAATAAAATAAAAATATCGTTTTTTTAGGAGAATTTCTGAAACACACATTTTATTAGTCTATGCCTAAAATTTACCAATAGAAAGATTTTTTAAGAATTCTCATTTTATTTTAATTGCAAAATATCTATATTGCTACAGTAAATTAAATAAAAAAAACTGCATTTTTAATGTCAATGCTTAAAAATTAACGAAACAAAGGTTTTTTTAAGATTTACAAGTAAATTTAAATCAAAAAATTTTTATACTTTAATTATATAGTGTAATAACTATTTACTTAAAAGTGTCCTTATCTCAAAAATAATCCTTATTTTAAAAATTAATGACACAAAAATTATGACTTAAAGTTATGTTGATTTCAAAGTATCTCGACTAATACTTTACTTTGCTTATACTTAATAATAAATAAACCTTTAAATATATTAAAAATACCGTTTATTTTAAGCAATTTTATAATAATAAAAAATATATTGGCAGTACCTAAAATTTGTTTTACCTAAAGTTTATTTTATAGTGTAATAAATTATTACCTAAAATTGTTTAAATTGCAAAAATATTAAAAAAAAAATAAAACAATACATTTTAAAGCCAATACATAAAATTATACGAACCAAATATTTTTCTTAAGAATCACGACTTAATTAAAAACTAAAAAGATTTATTTGGGTATTTTAAAGTTTACTTTGCTTATATTTAAAATTGTATGAACCTCAAACATATTAAAAATAACGTGTATTTTAAGCAATTTTATGAAAGAAAAAAAAACTATAGTCAATACGTAAAATTTTACTAAACTAAGATTCTAATAAAAAGAATGTTTTAATTGTATAGTGTAATAACTTATGACTTATATTAGTATTCAATTTAAATAATAAAAAATAACGTTTCTTTTAAACAATTTTATGAAACGATACATTTTAAAATTAATCCCTAAAATTTAATGAAACAAAGATTTTTCTTAAGATTTTCTTCGTGTGTTTGTTATTTTTAAAGAACATAAACTAATACTTTTTTTATATTGTAAATAAAATTGTCCTATTCTGAAACATAGTAAAAATAACGTTTATTTTATGTATTTTATGAAAAAATATTCTCCTAAAATTTCACGAATCAAAGAGCTTTTTTTAATTTCAAGTAAAATTTAAACTAATAAATATTTAAACAAATATTTCATATTATTTTTATTTCAGAATTTTGTGAAAAAATATTTTTTTTAATTAATACGTAATATTTAACTAAACAATGATTTACTTTAAAATTTTAAGTAATGAATTTCGAGTAAAAAAACTAAATCTTTACTTATTTTATACTAAAAATAATCTTTATTTTAAAAATTATGAAATTTAGTTTATTTCAAACGATTTTCAGAAAGTCAGTACGTAAAATTTCTAATAATATTTTGAGTAATAACTAATATTATACATTTAAAAATTCATAGTTTACACACTTTCTTTAAATTTTAAGTAGATAGCTTAATGTAAAATTTACTTTCAAACAAGAAATAACCTATTATAGTATATAATCTTACACTATTTTTTATAGTTTACAAATATTATTAAAATACACAATATCTAAACTACGCCAAAATTTTATTTAAAGCTTAAAATCGTAAATATTAAATATAGAAATAAAAAAAATATTGAAATATATTATATATATTATTTTTAGTAATTTTCAAAATTATTAAAAATAAATATTAAAACAATATTAAAACTGTAGCGCATTTAAAATTAGCCTGAATTTTTTAGGCGCTAAAAATTATTTCAAAACAATATTTAAAACAATATTATTTATTATATAAAGACACTTTCTTAGAATAGGAAATTAAATTTATTTATAGAGTAAATATAAAGCCACTTTCACACGCAGACACCGAAGTGGGTCTCTTTTACACGCGAATGATTTAAGGCAATGAGGCGAGCGGTAAATGCGGTTTCAATAATGCATACTTGTTGAACTTCCAACCGACTTGTCGGAAAGTTAAATTATCGCTCAAACCCGAACGACTCCTTTGCAATTCGTGACTTTTCGCACCTCCATAACAACAAACAATTCACCAAAATCACTTTTTTAATAATTCGTATAAAATTAATTATTATTAACAGCACAACGTCAAGTGTATCAACACAGAATACGAAACTTTCACTTATATATAATAATAAAAATTTAAAATCACTTTCGTCTAGTTTTTAAAAATATATTTTATTGTTATAAAAAGTTTTTATTTTTATTATATTTTTCATAAATTAAAAAAAGTTATCGCAAATCCACCGCGCGGAAGATCGACCGTGTCGCCCGAAGTGCAAGGTGCGTACTGTTTTTATCGGTGGAACGTTTTTTTTTCTAGGTCGGACCGCGTCTCTCTAACTACGTCAAAACTGAAAAGCTCAGCAGAAAGAAGTGAACGTCTCTCTCCCCAGCCCGGCGAAAGAAACCGACCATACATTCATTAGGGCCGGGGGTGGATATGACATCGGGGCGGAGGGTTAGGTCGGCGGGGGTGAAGGTACACTTTGGTGTGGAAGAAGAAGGCGATAAAACGACCGAAAGAACGTCGTTGGTTGGCCCCAAGACGGGAAGAGGCCACGGGGGGTGGCTATAGCTTTCCTTGGCCAGGGACGCCCGTGGCGACGAAAAGCTTAAAATAAAATTTTCTTCTACTTGGTAAAATTAAATAATAAATATAGAAAAACTACTAATAGTGAATTTATATAGTTCTCCTTTACCTAATATTTATATTTTATACTTATTTATATGTTATAATAACGCAGTTGGTTCAACCTCTTAAAATTACTATTAAACTTAGTACAAATTACTTAAATTTATTTTTGTAGAGCTTATTCAATCATTAAAAATACATGAGTAGTTACGCCTCATATTGAGATTTAAAAAAATACTATTTTTTATTAAAAATACACAAGGAAAGAACATGTTAAAAGACAACTACTCTGTGATTTTTTTATAAAAATAATAATTTTCTGTAATTTACACTGTTTCATTCAAGTAGCAGTAATTTAAAAATATATACTTGCTACGATAAACTTAAAGCAAATTCTACATAAGAAACACAGTATTAGGTAAAAATTATCAGTTATACTATTCATATGTTTTTAAATCTGATATCTCTAACACTACATTTTATATATGTTAAAACACGTTATTTGTTTTTAAGCATACATATTAAAAAATAATTGTTCATGATGCAACTTTTAAAAAGGACGCAGACTCTCTGGTGACCATAGTCATTAGAATGAGGGCACTGGTAAGAGCAGATTCTTCAATAGCGTACTAAGGAACTTTGGAGGCACAACTGAACAAGGGCAGAGCCATAAAAGTAGTCCGACTACTTTGTCCGTCTTCGATAGCTTTTTACCCGCGCTTTGAATTTTTGTATCTTCTGGAAAATGGTTTTGAAATGATATTTGCCAGTGTTTATGCCTCATCAGAACTTTCATTTCAGCGTCATCTCGCTGACTCGTAATAAGTGCGCTATCTTATCGTTCCGCTATTTTTTTTGTTGGTGTGACACATGTTGGCCGCCACATCTACAATGTATAATGTTCCTAATATTAATATCAGTTGAAGAATAAAATTATTACTAGATTTATTTAAAAACATTTTATCATATATTTTCACATTTATTTCATAAAAAATATAGACGTTAGCATTACAAAATTAAAATATACATTATTTATTATTTTTTTCCTACAAAATAAATTACATTATAAAGAAATAGAATCAAATTAAAGAATATATATATTTTTTTAAATGTTTTCACGAACCTTCCGGGTCCAAGGTGGCTTGGCCCCCTGCCCTTCCTTGGGTTCCGCCCCGCCTCAAGACGCCGCTCGCATAAAACGAGCTCCGCCGCATTTTTCTCTTTCTTCCTCCCCGCCACTCACCGCTACTTGGGGTATTGAGCCCGACTTACACACGAAGCATAAAAATATACAATATTTTTACATAAAAACTTTAGACTCGGCATTTGAAACACTGCATAACCCCAAATAGATCAGAAGTGTAAGTCATTATCTATGTATCTAAAAGACTTTTTTTATCTTTATTTATAAAATGTGGGAGTTTCAAAATTAGCGAATAATGTAATTATAATTCTCATCAAATATCTCAGATTATATTTTTCTTGTTTTTTTTTCAATTTCAAGAGTAAATATTAAGGGGATTAATTAAAATCGTACTATGTGATATGAAATCCTCGATTAGAGTATGCTCGGAATAAGGATTCCGGTTTGTTATTGTGTGCGTGAACTGTGTGGCTCAAAACAATTTTGCTCAGAATATTTAACTTTTTTATTTTAAAAGAAAATATATGTTTATTTAACATACATACATCTGAGCTAAGTTGGAAATTTCAATGGACAATTAAAAATATATTATATTATCGAAGGAACCAGACATTGATGTCATTAATTAAATATTTGCAAAATTCAAAATCTTTCACTAGTCAAAAAAATAATGAAGTCTTTAGCCATTCTTCAAAAGCAAAAAGATATAAAATGGGGAAAGAAATCATTCGCAGATTGTTTAATGGCTCGACGACTATATTAAATCATTAGAATCCATTGAATAAATTAAAAAATTATCATTGGCGCAACGATAAGAATAATAACTTTTTTAAGCCTTACAGAGAATAGTGTAAAAAAACCAACAACGTACGGATTAATGGAAAAATAATTAAAATATTTTAATCAACGGGTAAGAGAACGAATAACTTACAGTGTATATTTGAAGCTTTGATATCAATTAACCCAGATATGCCCAAGAAATTTTGTTCTCTTAAAATTTCATTTATAAATAAAAAACAGTGGCACGAGTTTAGTGACCTACACATGGAACAGTAGACATATCTGGGTTTTAAACCAATATCAACACAAAATTATTTAAAATAAATCACTAGAGAAGATCGAACTTCTGTGCCACACTGCACTTTAATGACGAATACCAGCGTTGACAAATCAGCGACTGTCCTTAAAAGAGAAAGCGAGACAACGAAGTACACGCTACATCGCTTCTCCCTCTCATATACATGTACACGCACACAATAACAAACCGGCATCCTTATCCCGAGCGTACTCTAAATATCTAACATAGCTTGTAAGAGTATTAGTATTGTACATGTTAAGTAAAAAAAATAAGTACTTATACCAAATAATGAGATAAACCTGATTAGAAACGTACAAATGGAAACTCTTAAGTTCGAACTATTCATGAATTTGATTTTAAAAAGTAGACCGTTTTTAAATAGTTACTATATCTCATTGGAATTGCAATATGGTGGCGCCTCTCAATGAATGTACCATTAACGCGTAATACTACATTGTGTCATAAACATTGCCTGTCAGTGTGCTTATAATTCAGTGTAAAACTACCAAAGACGAACACTGAAAATGTGTAGTGAATTGCCTATTTCCTTGTTATTTAAACAACTCAAGCTGGGTGCCGCACACACTTCAGTACAACATAAATTCCAGATAAAAGCCTAGCCTAGATAGCGACATTCACTTACACTCACGACACCGTGGCGTCCGAATCCTACTGCAATAATCTAAAAAAAAATGTATTGCCATTGCAATTTGTTCAGCTGCCTTCAAAGACATCTTAAAAGTGTTTTTTTTACACAAAATAATTATACGCTCTCAGTTTTCATATACTTGAGAAGATGGAACAAGCACTTATCTTTATATAGTTCATGTTGTATACAAATAAAGCGTTGAAAATGTATCGAATCAATTGCATTTACTTTTTTTATGTTATATTTCAGGCAAATTATGTCTAATAATAATATTTTAACTACTAATATATAAACAATCACGGCATAATGTGAATGATCGGACAGGGTCGTGATAATTTTCAAGCACGGTGGAGGGATTTTCTTGGGCTGTGTAAGTCAGGCTTAAGGTGTATGTGGGGCGCGGGCGGGGGCGGCGTCCATGGGCGGGGCTCGGCGGCCAACATCGGCGCACCGAAACACACATTTGCCGCCCGCAAACCGAGCGCCGAGGTTAGCCGCCGCCGTCGCCGCCGAGACAGGGACGAGAACAAACAGACAGACAGGGACGAAAGACTGCCGCGACACTGCGCATGCGCACACACACACCTGCCCAGCGATCCCACTTTTCGCGAGAGCGCGAGAAAAGCGAGCGCTTTTCCGGCAAGAGCGGCAGCTCGGTTCGCGCAACTAAAGAAATGATTCTATTTTTAAGATGATATTCTATTGAGCTTCTTTTGTTTTCAAGCTCTCTCTGATCGTTCACACTACGACGGTGACGGCAAGGTTTATTACTTTTAACGAGAATTCTCAACTTTTACATTAAAAAGAAAACATTTAAAAGAATGAAAGAACGTGAAAAAAATCACTTCTCAGAAGAAAAAAATTCACGTCAAAAGCAATATAAAAATTTGTGACTGATATAGTAGAAACGCTCGAATTTTATTATCTAAATTCCAAAGCTAAAATTTTTATTAAAATATTTTTTTAAGAGTTACAAAAATGCGATAAAATGCGACCACATTAAGCTTAAATTAAAACGGTGGGCTGCATGATACAAATACAATTTTTTATATTTAATTTAAATAAACGCTGTGAATTATTGAGTAAAGTAGTGTATTTTTCACCTCATATATTGCTATTTTACTTAAGAAATACCAGATATTCGATTAGGCGAAAAATATGTTTTTAAAAACGGTTATTTTTAACATAACTTAGAGAGTCATTAACAATTTGTTGTTTATGCTTATTACTCAAAAGAGTACCTTACTGAGTTGCAAATATTAATAATCCTATAAATTAATCTTAAAGATTTGGTTACAAAGAAGATGAATATGCAAAAAAGATAAATCACATTCACAAAAATGAGGTAACTACAAACATTTAACTGTATTATCAGCATACTAATAATTATTCTACATTTACATTTATATTGGCAACAATATGTTCTACTGTCACAAATACATTGACACACGTAAAAAAAAGCGATAAAAGTTAGTACATACTATATAGATGTAATATTCACAGTCATGCAATATTGAACAGACAGTTATTAATCTCAGGTTTCCCGATGACAGATTATTTTCTAACTACATACATAATCATCGTCAATTCATTGTTTATAAATGTCACAAAGATAAAATCGGTGTCCACTAATGTTTTTTATATTTAAAAATACAGCAATTTTTCACCTAATATAAATAATAATTACTCAGCTTCATAAAATGATTTAAATGTATTATTAAGTTGGACTTTGGTCAGTCGAATGTTATATTGCATTGATAAATGTTATGCTTTAACATTTTCTAGAAAGCTTAATTCCGTAAAATCTCGGAGGCATCATAGGGAAAAATCAGGAAATGATTATGGTCCTTTGTCCAATATTTTTTTTATAAGTTCATATGTTGATTAAAATACCACTGCCATGTAATACAATAAAAAACCTAAGATATTTTTACTTGCAGTAATATGAAATTTTAATTTCATCCTAAAAAATTTTTTAGTCTTAATAAGTCTGTACGTATTTATTTTTTTATTTTATCTAATCACTTATAATAATTTACAATGCTTAATGCGCATTGTCAAGAATGATTTGGCCGCATAACGGGATTTTCATTTCCTTTTTTTGTCAAAAAATAAATATCTACTAATATTTTTAATTGGTTTATAACCGCTGCATTTTTCAGCTTTTGCATAAAAAAGAGTGGGTCCATGCCAGATGGTTGAATATATGAAGCTTTTATTTGAGTTTTTTTGAGTATTTTATTGGAAAAAAATGTTTATGAACTCCCACCTACTCTAATTGAGTTTATTTTTGCTTTAATAATCTAATAACAATAAAAATCAGATAAGAAAACTTTTTCGCGTTGGAATTGGCATTTTGTAAAAATGTATGGGGCCTTTTCACAGAGTATTTTTGTTCACCATAAATTTTCCAGCAAAAAATTACAAATATGACTGATTACATTTTAGATTTTTTTTAAGTTATTGCAGGAATATTGAGTGATTATTTACTTACTTATATGTTTGAATGAATAATAAATGCTTTACTATTTTTTTTATTTTTTATATTTTAATTTATATGAATAATATAATTTATATAATTAAATATTAGAAAAAAATATTACAAAAATAAAAACAGTAAAGATTATCATATTTTTTTATTTATTAAAATTCTAGAGAAAATCATAAAATGAAATAAGAATTTTTTTTCCTGAGAAATAAAAACATAAAAAACTAGAATGCTTAAAAAATGTACACTCAAATTCTCATTTCCAGAGAAATTAAAAAATCAAGAATCCAAAATGCTTACTAGCAAATAACTCGTAATCACGTCAGTTTTTTACTTTTTGCGATAATTTAATTACATATGATTTTTATCATATGTTAGAAAACCCTTTTCTTCTTTCGCCTACTTTTTTATTTTTAATTGACCCAAATTTTGCTATAAACCTTTCCTTTTTATTATTTTATTTATAATTTCATTAAAAATTTAATTTTTTTCTATGACAATTACGAAGAAGTAAGAAATTTAAAGTCTCATATTCCTAACACCTCTAATAAAAGCTTATTTATATTATGTATATATTTTGTTATGAAAGTATTATATGACAAAAAAATATTATTTTACTACCATTCTATTTACAACACCATGAGCTTCTTAAAATCAGTCGTTGAGTGTGTTGGATGCGCGAGTCTGACGCCTGTCTCTAGAATTTTCCGCAAAAGACACCCCAAAACCACCCCCTAAACCAACCCACCGACACCACCTGCCCGCCACTCATATGCATACCAACTCTACAATTAGTGTAGCCTTTGTTTTCTGAAATGTATACCCACATCGCGACCCGTTCTCCAACGCTAACTTTTTCTGGGAACGCACCTTTTGAAAAAGGTTTCAAATAACAACCCTTCACAAACCTTTCAAAACACATTCACAAACACATACGTACATACCTATAAATATCTACGAAAGTATCTTAAACATTTTAATACACATCAAAAGCAACAATAGGTACCACATTGCATAGCGATGACTTAACATAAAACATTAAAATTCCCATATGAGAAAATATTTTTCATTGTTTTGTATTTTATCGTTATGTAAATAATTCTAATAGCTACAATAAGTAATTTTAAAAACTAGCACTACTTGCATCAATAAATATACAAGTCTATGAAATAAATTTTTCGATTCAATGAATGGTTCGATTCAGTTGGAGCTCTTTGACGAGATAACGAACGAAGAAAAAAATCTGATATTCAGATGATTTTCTGAATCGAATTAGATTATCACATGTTTGTAAACCCATTTTTTCTGAATAAAAATTTAAATACAATAAAAATATGCAATGAAACGTGGCATTTGACAAATATACCCATGACAAATTTTAAATCAATAATGTATTTGCTCTTATAATATTTGTTCTCAGGTAGATTTAATTATCAACTGGCTCTGCCTTTGCCATTTTAATAAATAAGTAAAAATGAACATGCTTATCTCGTCATCAATTTGCAATGTTAAAATCAGAATAAAATACTTGAAAAAAAATATTGCATATGCTAGCTAGTGTCGCAAAACCTATAATCGTCAGAAAAATTGCTAAAAGGGTCTCATAAAGCTAATTGATTTATGTCAATTTATTATTGCATATCTAAGAAGACGTCCATTAATATCAAAAAAATCAAAAGCAATTGCATAAAAAATTATTGCTACCTAATATTGTTCTAAAAAGTCAGAGCCAAATGGATTGGAATGCTTCTGGAACAGGAATTATTTCAATAAATACACTTATATTTTTTATCGATTGCGAATTAACCATTATGTAGTTACACAGTCTAAAAATCAGTATTAGACAGTAAGATTCTAGTTCTTCCTTGAATCATTGCATTGATCACCAAAGACTAAATACGACGTTGGACTTCCGAATCACTTCTTTAAGACACTAATAATTTCATGTGTTAAAGAATACAATATAACTTGGTACAAAATAATGATTAAACCTGAAATAAAAGACACCTTGCTGTTGACAAAATAAAGAAATAACAAGAAGCAATGAAGTTCTTAACATATTTTTTATATTTAATTTTTTTATAATGTTTATCTAAGGTACTGGTGGCACTCCAAACATACAACAAGTAAACAGCTGCGCAAAATTTGTTTCAGAGTCCATTGATAAAAAGATATGCTGCATAGACAATGTGTTATAAGTTGTTTTGGAAAGTAAATAACAAATGCAATATTTTTATAAATTAAAGGGTTAATTGTATCAAGTATTTTTTTTTAACTTTTATAAGAAACAAGCAATAATTAATATTTAAATATATTAATGATTTTAAAAAATACCATTACTAACAGATTGTATATAAAAAATACAATTTCACGAATTAATAATTAAGACATACAGCAACCTGTATAATAATAATATTTGTCTTCAGTCTAGAGGTCATGTTTTAAAAGCAATATGAATTTAATAAGTAAAATTTAGCATAATCGCTACTTTTATGTATTATACTCGTCTGAAAAGCAGATCGTTTGATTGAAATAGAAGTAGCATGGAGCCCTTGGGGTTCGCCCTCGCCTCTCGTGACATTTAGTATGAAGTGAAGGTACAAACATGTCTAAGGGATGGATGCCATTTACAGCTTATCCTTTTCACTTTTAACCCTTTCGTTTCAGAACTGTTACCATTTTACGCGTCGCAACGCTCGATCACAAAGTCGGCTCGTGGGCTCTATTTTTATACGCATTAATTATTACACACAAATATTTTTTAATAATTTTAACATATGTAATATTTTAATTATGTATTATATTTATTATATATTATTTTTGAGAAATAAATCATATTGTATGACCATTGAAATTGTAATGTCCGTCACGCGCTGCCTTTGTCGCGTATTTGCATAGACGCTAGTAATTTGAAGCCTTACGTTTTTATACATAGGAAAAGGGTTTTTTGGAAAGTGCGGAAGGTAAAAAAGGGATTTTAACCCCTTCTCAAACTTTTAAGGGACGCATTGGCATTAAACCTCTTCCGCCCTACGGCCGGGACGCCTTTCATGTGTGAGGGGCGAATCCATCCCCATACGGTGCCATTAAATGTTACTATATTATCGACTCGCATACATTATTCACATTATATAAATGGGACTATCCGCTCTAAACGAGTAACTGATTTTAATTTATTTACGCGAGTGAAAAGTGAAATATGTGTATATGTAAAAAGAGTTTATATATTATAATATGTGTGTATTTGCGTGTGTGCAAATATATGTGTACATAAAAAGACCCCCTTGCATAAGGCAAAAGGTAAGTATTACAAAAAGGAAACTCCTCACATAGCATATAAGGATATTGGTCCCAGCGGTGTCATACTCAAAACCAATCGGCTTTGTACAGCCCCACTGTAAAAAATCACCGCATTTCGCAATCCTGGTCCACGCGCAGCAGCCTACATCTAGAATGTCTAAATCTCGCGAATGAAACATAAGGGATCGTCAAACCGTTTGCTTCTGAATCTTAAGATAAATCAGCACTTTTTATAGTACACAATTTTTATTTTTATCTGTAATTTATATATTATTCCAAACTCATAATGTCTCCTTCAAATTAGTTTTCATCAGATATAATACATTTATGCTAGCGTTCCGCAAAACGTTTTCCTTTCAATATAATAAAGCCTGTCAGGTTACAACGGAAGATTAAATAAAAAAATAAATAAGAAAAAAATATATGATAATTATTATTTTCGACCTTGCGCCTATTTTTGTATATACAACTATTTTTTTCACTATGCTTTTACCAATAAGTAAACAAATGTTTAAATATAATTAGCAAAAGTTTTAAAAATGGTAATTTTCCCATTTTTATATTATAAAAATATTTATGCATTATGATAGAAATCGAAAAAAACAAAAGTTTTTATGGGATTCGAACCCAGGTCTTTCGGGTATTAGTCACCAATATCACTACACTGTATGATCTACCATGCTGTTATTTTATCTTTTGTATTCTAATTTATTTGTATATATGAACTAACCACTGTTCTGATTTTCCACTAAAACTTAATCATTATACATGTTTGCAGCACTGAAATAAAAAAATATTTGAAAGAATAAATAAACAGCTCATTGTAATAATATACTTTTTTCAAAAGCCCGACTATATTTTTAATGAAAAGTATTTTCAAGGATGCTGACAAAAATTATATTTAAGTAAAGGTAAAGCTTTTTAGAACCTTTTCTTTATATTTAGATGATCCAAAACTGAATACAGAAATAATAAATGAAGGAAATTCTAATTCCAACTTCATTACTATAGCATTGAAAATCTAAGAAAAATTAAACCAAAAACTAAAAACCACCATAATATTAATCTGTCAAAAAATAATAAATGTAATCGACAAAATACAAAAAGAGTAATCAACCGAAGAACAGACTAAAATTTTTTTTTTTAATTTTAATCTTTGCTCACAATTAAGCCAACATCAACGGTAAGCGATCAAATATTTTCAACGGCAGTAATATAAATTATGATAATTAGAAATAGACTGATTAATCCCCAAATACTTAAAATATTTTACTTAGCAAAAAATATGTATCCATAAGGATACAATAACTACAAAAAACACGATTTTTGTGTATATACAAAATAATTTTATATTATAATTTTACAATCAATTTAATGAAATTTATTTGACAAAATATTTTTATTTATTTTTTCAACAGCTTTTATTCAACAAAAATTGCACATCAGTTTCTCAGAGGATCTAATTCAATTATTCATGAATCATTAGCCCAAAAATAGATAGTTTGTAATCTGTGGCGTCTGGTTGTCTAAAGCAGTGGTGAGAAGCTTTTTGTTGGTCCCAAATTTGAAAGAAATTTATTTGAAAAAATATATAAGGCTTTTGTTCAACAGAAATTAAGTACCAGTAAAATAGCAAATAATAATTATATTTTAAAAATTAATATTAATTTATGTGACGGAAACAGGAATAAACAACATACTAATAGCTACCAGATGGAGTGCCAACCAACGCGACCCAGATTGCGTACTCTCTCAGTCCCTTAGTGACTGCCAGATAAACAATAATTATGAGCATGAGGAGTGACGTGTCTATAGAATGACTTACAGCTTGCGATTTCCAATACAGATTTAAACAGGAAATAAAATTAATTTTATAATATAATTTTACAATCACTGTTTTGTATATAAAATAAAAATCATGTTTTATGTAGTTACAGTAAAAAATATAACAAAGATATATTACCAAAATTATTTTTTTCAAATAAATATAATATATATACTTTTTTACACATATGTACATATAACACATACATATCTACATACAAATATTTATCAAAAATATTCATTCGCTATGATTTTATCAACAAAGGTTTTGCTTCCCGGGAATTTCCGGGACTTTGTCTCACTTTTCGGAAATTCAAAAGAGTCGAGATTTTAGAATCACTAATATATAGTACATTAAAACTAAATTAAATCATTGTTTGTAATATTTATAATTATCAAAAGTTTCAGAAATTACAATTATTCCGTTTTTATGTTATAAATATATTTATGCGTGTATTTGTATTTTTGTAATGTTTTTTTATATGATAAGCAATCTACAATACTAATCTTTTGAAAATAAAAAAGAAGGTTTTCCAAAAAAATAAAGTGAGCCTAGACAAATAAGAATAACGATTTAAGAACTAAAATTTAGCCACTTTAATTCCTAACACCACTGGTTGTAATATCGATTTTTCATATAATAATTTTATTATACTTGGAAAGCCTAATCAGTTTATTTTAATTCCTACTCAAATTATCTCGGCTTTAGTGTTATTTACAACAACAAAAAACACTTTACTAATCACATTTATTAAAACATACAATATTCGATAAATAAAGGCAAATTTTAATAAAATTAATTAAAACCATAATAGAATGTATAATCTTTAAAATAATAATACTCAAATACATTTAATAGTTTTAATATAAACATATGTATATAGTATATAGTATATATACATATTTTAATCTCTTCGCTATAATGTTTATTATATAATCTGCATGTACTACGTAATTAAAAACTATTCGTAGCGCTTTCTTAAAATATTCTTATTTCACATTAAATTATTCTTACTCATTAAATTGTAATTAATATGAGCTTAAGTTAATATATAATATGATATGATATCATTAACTATTCTATGTTTTTTGATCGTACTAAATGAAAAAAATCAAAGATTCTCATTACATTTTATACTATACATCTTTATGTGACTGTAAATTTTTATACCTAAGTATATAGTGACTATTTTATAATTGAATATGTTAATTTAAACCTAATATTATCATTAACAGGTTTAAATTTTATCGAGAGAGAAGTAAAAGAGGAATGCAACATATTTGATATATTATCAAAATATTTAATTTAATAACCATTTATTAAGAAGCTTAAGAAAAAAAATATGTTTCAATAGTAACGCATTTTTTATATATATTCTGAAAATATTCGAATATAATTTATCTTGTCATAAACAGAATCCATCTACTAAATAATAAAAATTACATACTTTTCATACAAAAATCTCATTACTTCCGACGCTCCAGCAGTCGCCATGAGCATAATTGAAAAAACTCCTACATTGAAAAAAGCAAGGGACGATGAAAGAAGCGAAGGAAAATAGATCAGATGTATGAGCATAAAGCCAGGTGCCGGCTTTATTGTTATGTCTCCACATGAAACCGGTATGAATTGATCTGAAAGAGGGCGGCCAAGTTTAATATGGAGGTATCGGCGCGTGATTGTCGTTGGTTTAACGCCTCCCCGAGGGTAGTTTTCAGGGCCATTAGTCCCAGCATCCCTTCGTCGGAAAAGCGGCACCCCTCGGCCGAGTTTTTTGCTTTTATTAAATGGCCAAATTTCGAAACGACGGCAATCGTCAGCTAGCCGGTTTATTGGCGTGGCGTTGGGGATGTCATGATCGGACAGTGTCTTTTTTTATACTAAGATAGCTGGTACATGGATAGAATTTATATTAAAACATAAACATTTTTTTTAAATATATTAGGTATTTGTGTAAATTATCTATCTTAATAATTGACAAAAAAATGTTAGCTTTACATGAATTCATTCAGTGTAGTGTTTGCGACAAGTCCATGAAAAAACGTACGAGTTCAACATCAATACATGCCCAATGAAAATAACACGATACGAATGATGAGGAACGCGTGATCAATCAGGGTGTATGTGGACGGTTATCTAAAAATTTTGTAGATTTTAATTAATTTAATAATGTACTTTGTTCATCTTAAGCTCTGTTTGACTATTGTTTTACTCAAATGTTTGTCTAGGTCTAGAAGAACTAAAGCACGTTTTAGCATATTGTTCTGGTTCACAGGTATGATACATATACGTTAAGTACTAGTGGCTGTAGGTTTTTGAGCAAAAATTCCTAAGAAAAAAAATGCACTATATTGGCATAACATCGATGTATCAATGGGTCGATGAATTTTAAGGGTTCTACTTATCTGTTTGTTTTCATACATAAATTAATTAAAACAATAAGAGATACCGTCCGATGAACGTACGTAATAAGGGCGCGTTCATATTTATCAAGGATGGGGCCGCGACTGTAAAAAAGGCGCTGCGCCCCGCGGCCATAAAAAACACCCGATACTGAAAAGCGTGGCCTGGGATAAAGAGAAAGGAGGGGTGAGAGAAGGAAAAATAACAAATTGCGTAATCGACTCTGATTACACGACGTGTAATACACGTGTATGTATAATGAGATCGGAGGGTCGGCAGATTGCGGACCTTAAGATGTCTGAAGGGTGACTTTTTTATTGGGGCACAGACCGTGGGACGCATCGATACGGGCGATGGATTTGAAACGACGCCATTCCGAATCCGTGCGAAGGGGCAAGTGGCGTTTGGATTATTTTTTATGGTGGCACTAGAATTATAGGCAAGTGTCTCTATAAACTTGTGAGATCTGGTGAAGAATCTAATATTCTTTATAGCATTATAGAGTGAAACATTTTATGAAATGTGTTGTTGATATCGAATATTGAGTATTCCTTTTACCATATGACACACCATCAACGACATACTTCAATAACTATCCACCGAAGAATGGCTTTAAGAAATATTCTTGATTTACGACAAAAATTGAAGATTATGTGAATTTGTGTGGCAATCGATAGAATTAGATATTTTATTTTATTTTTTATTTTTTAGATTAAATTAAGACCATCGTGACCTAACAGGTTACCTTAATGCGCCACGATGGTCGAAAACAAATTTTAAATTTATAAAACATAAAAAAACGTATATATACATAAATATAACAATACTTAAACATAACAAAAAAATTATAAAATATTAAAATTAAATGATATAAACTGGATCAGATCCTCGTAGCTAAAATTAAATAAGTCAATATGTAATGCCAGCGTATTAAGGAGCCGGATGGCCACAGCTATAGGCGAGTCGGCAAGTGCGGATGTCCTAGCCCTAACGGCCATCAAAAGAGGTCTCGATCGTGATTCTCGAAAATGTTCCGGAACCTAAAACTGGAATTCCTCGAGAATAGCTGGATTGTCGACAGCACCTTTTAGTAATTTAAAAAATGCTTAGCGACATACAGCTTTCTGCGAGAACTCAGCGAATCATATCCCAACGCTCCTAAAAGAAAGGCGCTGTGATATAAGTACGGATAATAACCAAATGTCCTTTTGTAAAGGAATCTTAAATACCTTTTTTGAATTTTTTTCCACTAAAAGGGAATATTTGGCTATTCGGGGATTCCAAATTATAGATCCCGATTCAAGAATGCTACGAACTAAGGTGTCATAGAGGATGCGAATAACTGACGGATCGTCAAAGTGAAAGGCATTCCTCATAACAAAGCCGAGCATCTTGGAAGATTTATCACAGACGTCGTGTATGTGTAGAGAGAACCTCCATTTGCTCTCGAAAGTGATTCCGAGATCTTTAGTGGAAGTTTCTCTAGTCAAAATGTTACCACCGAGAGGGTATAAGCTGATGGCGAGCGGGGTCGAGAAAATGACACAGTATGGCACTTTCCGACACTAAAGGGCAGACGGTTAATGGAAGCCCATCTACACAGAGAGTCTAAATCACTTTGTAGCGAGAAGGAGTCCACAACAGATCGAATGCATTTATATAATTTTAAATCATCTGTGTACAGAAGAAAACTTGAATTTTTAATTGCTGTATTTATGTCATTAATAAATAACACAAAAAGCAGAGGTCCCAGATTGGATCCTTGAGGAACCCCCGAAGGGGTAAAATATTCTTTTGACAATCGTCCACCATATGTTACAAACTGTCTACGATTGCTTAAATAACTCGAGAATAACCGAGTTAAATTATCTCAGCAACCGAGGCTTGACAATATATTTAATAATTACCTATGACAAACTTTGTCAAAGGCTTTCTCAAAATTTGTATACACGACGTCTACTTCAATTCCCGCATCGAGAGAAATTGTCACCGTTTTGGTGAACGACAGAAGGTTAGTAACAGTGGAATATTATAATTATCTTTTTAGTATATTATAATTATCTTTTTTCATTAATTTGAATTGCTATGAGCCTAACGATAGTGGGTGAATTTTAAATAATACAAAATTACTCCTAAGTCTCCAAGTCGTCTCCAAAGATCGAGTTGAAATCTTGATCTTTGAACTTAACTGGACCAAGTTTGAAAAGTTAAAAGCTGCCGCTTCCTCTGTTTTCCTATTGTCGTCTTGGTCGGTATGCGCTATTGCTCCGCTCGATGCAAGTTCTAATGAACTCATGTATTAAAAGTCGAAAGCTAAGTAATATAAAAGTCATGTTTTGACTTGTAATAATTCCTATTCAGAAGATCCTTGTATCTGATAAAACTGCGTGAGTATATAAATTTTGAAAAAGACAATCACTTCTTGAAATTTCTTCAAATAGTGATTCCAAATATTACGCAAAAAGGATTTAAATTGCCAAAGAATTAATCAGACGCCATAGAATTAATAAGTAAATTTAAAGAAAATATATTTGTGTGTTACATTTGCAGAATTCTAAATATGTATATAATTATAAATATGAACACTTTTCTAGACTTTCATATTAGTCTGCATTTTTTCGCCAAACACATCCGTGCCCCCATCAAACGAGCGACACGAAAGTTAAAAATGAGTTGCTCTCATTCAATTCATAATTTATGAGGCCTCTTTCAAGCGCAAAGGAAAATTCGCTTTTCCACACTCGATCCTACCCCCGGCGGAAAAGTGCTGTACAATACGCGCGCGCGAGACTTCTTTGATGTATTTACATATTTGCAAATACGTCGCGACTTTTTGCCATCTTTACAAAGAGAAAAACACCATGAACATGATGGATTTTAAATTAGATTTTAATAGATACGTAGATTTTATAAAAAATAATAATAAATAAATAATACATTCAGCAGCTCGATTGAATCAGAGTTATAATATAGTAGTGATGACATTTGGTTCTTAACTATGTACTTACAGGCTTAAACGAAAAGCACATAAATATCTATCAGGTTTCAGTGAAATCATATTAAAATATAATCACACCAGTAGATATATATTTCTAGTAGCAAAAATATAATTTAACTAATGAAATTATATGCTGACAGTTTCGAAACCTATAAACTAAATGAATTGATTATTATACTATTATTTTATTTAATTCGCTTAAGTTTTTATATAATTTCATGGTTTTCCTGAAAATACACTTTAAAAATTACATTATTTGGCATTCAGACAAAATGAAAATATAAAGAACATATTTCTCTCGGTTTCTTTACTTGATGACACTTTAAGCATCTTGAACCTAACTGCATATACTTTTACTATGTTAATAATATAGGTTATACAGTTTTATAATTTGCATCTATTGCCATCGAAAGACTTATTTAGACCACCAGACTCTATTCCTTCCGACTTTGCCAATCGGACCCCCGCACACAACAATAAACATTGCCTGCGCTACCAATCACCGGAGCAAATATTGACACAAGCCCTCGACTGCGAGTGCTTCCAACATCGTCACGCCATTTTGTTTCTATTCGCTCTAGTAGAAATTTAAGAAAAATAAGGTGAAATTGCTACATCATATGAAGCGTTGAGGATATTAAGGGCGAACTCAACAAATGCATGTTACGAGATAATCGACTACAAATGTATTTAGCTATCTTAATACACTGAATTTAGGGCCATCATCTTCATAAGAGATACCTTATGAAATCGACTGTACTCTTCAAGGTTTGAGAAATGTTTTGGCGAAGTCATAAAATGCATGTTTCAAGATAATCAACTACAAAGTTATTTAGTTATATTATTCAATTAAAGTGATGCGTTTGTTCATCAAGGATATGTTTTTATATCGACTGTTTACTTTGATAATCTTACGGTTTGAGGAATATTAAGATGATGTAATAAAAAGTGACTTTTAATATTTTATTCGTCAAACCTACCTCATATAAATATAAATTCCCCTTTCCCTTTAACTTTAGAGATACTATTTATTTTTATATTCCTGAATTTGTAGCAGTCTTAAGATTCACCACATAATACCTATCTGCCACGTGAAATAGTCTGAGCAGAACTAATCTGGTCTGAGCATAACATAATATATATCTATAAAATATGTAACGAAATAGTCTGAACAGAACATAATACATATGTCGCATTGAGAATATTAATAGCGAACTTGACAAATTCACACTTCTAAATAATTGCCTATTACTTATTTTTGTGAATTAAACTCTTTAGTCTAATTATTAGAAATGTGCTAACCCCTGCTTTTTTATTAGTGCTGCTTAAATAATAAAGAAAATATATCATTTAACGCACAATAATCTGAGTAATTTACTTAAAACCATTAATTTATGTTTAAAATATTGATTATTATCTTTATAAGCTAGATTATATTTTTTTAATAAATTTATCTTTATAAATGTTTTAATTTTTTCAGTTTTACATTTATAATATGTTATGTATAAAATGTGTTATTTGCCAGTCCTGTATTAAAATAGAAATATTATTATTTATCAATATAATACTTTTACTTAACAAAAATAATATATTTTTTATTTTATATCTTTATCCATATTTATAATTCTGATAAAAAAAAAAGTAAAATGTACCGCGGAGCAAATAGGGAGATACGATCGCATTTAATTACCGTGTTATTTAACATTAAAATTGAAATCAATAAATCGCGTCTTTAACCTTTTGAGCGGTAACGCCGTACATGTACGGCGGTCTACTTTTACTGTTTTGAGGTACCCCAGATAGTTATATATTTACATATATAACTGGAGAAATAATAAAGAAAGATCATTAGGTATATAATATTTTTACAATTTGATTTAACGTTAATTGGTTTTATAAATAATAATACCAATAAATTATAGAGTACGAAATAAATGAAAAAAAAATATATCATAATAATTATATAAGAAAATTAGGAGATCATCTGAATTGATTAAATACAGAAAAGCCGAATAATATAAAAAAAAATAAGTAAAATAAATAAACGAAATTTAGTAATAGAAAAGAATTTAAATAAATAATACGTTTTTCTCTATTTAATAAAAACAGACTTATAAAAAACAAAAAAAAACAAATCAATTAAACGTTGAGAATCACTGCTTTTTATAATGTACTATAAATGCAATAATAGTAAATAGCAACAGAAATAATTTTGGAATTTACGTTAACTCACTCCCAGCTGTATACTAACAAATTAAAAATGTGTGTAAATTAACTCACTACTATAAGAGTAAAATCTTATTATTTGTGCGATGATAAAAGTGTACCAAAAATAATTATCTCGTAATTGATTTTTTTTAAACATGTTTTAGAAACACTGATTAATGCATTTAAACGGCAACAAGTCACGCACCTCCACTTGTCGGGTGTTCCGTGTCGTCTACGAAGAAGCCATTGTCAACAAACACGCCTTAACTTAGCTTTTCAAACGACACGCAAAGGGTTAAATATTTAACCATATATTTAGCCGATAATCCAGACGCACACACGCGCACACATATTTAATTTAAAATATAGCAACATATTTTTAATTAAATATATTTGATTTCAATATTTTACACCTTCATATCAATCAGCGTCCCTCCTTCTCGTTTTCAAAGTATCACCAATTACTAAACGACAAAACGGCATAATTGGTATGTAAAAGTAGCGTCACTTACGACGTTTCATATTCGAGCGCCGTCTTTCTAACCTTATATCCTGTGCAAAATGCACGGTAAATTTTCAATACACGGGTTTATTAGGTGAGGAAACCGGGTGAATATTAGGGTTGCGCAGTTTTATTTTCACCAGCCGGGATGGCAAGGGTCGTAAAAATATGATAGGCATTTAAGGGAAAAGGTAAACTCGGTTCCGATCTGTGAGGGGGATGGAATAAGGACGGGGGTGAAAAAGAGGTGGCGTGATTGAAAAACGCTCATATGAACGGTGATCAGATTAGTGTTCTATGACAAAGCTGATAAGTTTATTTTCGGCTTAGATATTGATACAGATGATAAAGGGTTAAAAATATATGCTCTGATCAATGAAATAATTATAAAAATACACAATTTTATTACATCTATAAAGTGTCGATTTAAAAGTAAATTTATACTTCTGTGAACATGTAAATTTTGTAAGATTTTGCAACGCGGCAGAAACCATTTTTTCTAATTTGCAAGAAGTTAACGTATACTTTAGTTCTCAATAACAATGCCTAAAAATTATACAGAAGTCATTTAAAATGTTTTTAAAATTAGTCCATGGACAGCTCTATTGAACTAAACAATTTCAGCAAGTCTTGATAAAATCTAACTGGTTTATAAAAGTTGCGTACCCCTAATATATACTATCGGTGATATATGAAATGAGTGTCACGTTTGAATAAGTTCGTTCATCCTAGAGATAAAAATAGGAGATTTGATCAATACAGTGTTCTTGCTTCCAGCTCACGTATCGAAGAGTCACCAATTTTCAACCGAAGAAACCCTCGAGGGATTCGTGAAAATTTCTCATGTTATCTAATGACACGTGCGAAAAGTACTATACCATAAATAATCACAAATATAGTGAATATCGTGTATTTTGTAATGTACAATTATTTTTTATCTACTTTATGATTACTAAAATCTATTAGTACTTATATAAAAGAAAAATCGAAGCGATTGACGTATTTATTTATTATCTACGATTTTTTTAATGAAGCTTAAAACTTTGATAGGCATCAAGAAGATTAAGTTTATTTTATTATTTAATAATATTTATTTTAACACTATGCATTTAACTAAATAGTATTAATTGTAAAACTGTGTTGGAATTTATAATATATTTCCCCTACATATGGCGGTTCCCATTCAGGACCTCATGTGTCCGGTCTGATTCCAATTTGAAAGACGAACGGAGAATAAAAGACCTCTTCACCCCCAACCCCTTTCTTTTTTATTCAACGGCCACCCCTTATTCAGTTCTTGGGTCACGATTAGATTTACAGAGGCTGGACTGTTGTAGTTGTCTACAGAGAAGGTACACACGAGTGACCGTCAGAGGCGAACTAGTAAGAATATTCTATTAAATTTTGGATTTGGATGCTTATGCGAATTCAAATGTAAAGTACTGCACTAAGTCATTTTACTACGTACTTGTTAGTAAATATAAATATTAATAACATTTTAATTGCATAAATAAAAATAAATTACATTTATAAGGGTTTTTAACCACCTGTGCCGTTTGTCACAATTCAGAGGTCACCATAACGACCACTTAAATGACAAAAAGAGAAATTTCCCGTACTATATCAACCTATTTGCAAAGTTCAGCCTACACATTATACATTTTCCAGTTTAAATTACGTAGGTTTATTTAAATCATTTTACAATTTTAAAAATTCGACGGTGGAATTTGTGTAATCGTTGGATATTAAAATATATAAACTTACTGTTTCGATCATTTTCGTGGTGCTGCATAAAAAGACCTTGAAGTTGTCTCAAAGATGTAGTTTAACTCTTGGTTATTTTAGGTGACTGCTTGACTGGATCAGATCTGACGATCGAAGTGCAAGCGTTTATTTTTCTCCAGATTTTGTTGTGTTAATTCGGCATAAGCTCCACTAGAGATTTCAACAAATCACCTAGTTTACCTGTTTTATTTTTATTTTTAAATAATGAAAAAATAAATAATATAAAATAAACAAAATAAAAAAACTAATGTTTTGCTCACTTTTTTCTTTAAAATACCCGAGCATGAAGTGTAAGGTTCTCAATTATTCGAAAAAACGACTACCTGTGTTGCTCAAGTATATAAATTGTTTCATTCCAATATATTTTTCAAATTTCATTCGAGATATGTAGTAATATTTTACGAATATTCGACCAAATATTTATGTAGTTTAAAATCAGGCGAGTAATTCGAATAATCGATTGAGAACCCCAATGAAGTTGTTAATCTTATTACGCTATAAATGTTAAGCACATAGTTATTTTAGTATACAGATTATTATTATTTCACATATATAGTTATCTGTACCTTGGAGTTTTCTCATATTATTTTTATTAATTAAGCGTACAACTAAAACGTACGAAAATGTACTCCATCTTAGTTTATTTATACACATCCAATCCGGCTCTGCTCTTGATATGTAATTGAACACTTTTACATCTGTGCACCAACCATTTTAGATCGCTAAAAGCATAGCACATACTTATCAAGTTTTAAATAAATACATAATAAAACATATATTATTTATATCAGTGGTGATTTACATATTTATATAAAATAAAAGAATGTAATATTGAACAAAATATTTACTGCTGTTAATTTTGTTATTAAATTTCATAAACTGATTTAAAAATATGCCACTATATACATAATACAACATAAAAATTAATATATATAACTTGTACAAAACTGTTAAAACAAATAAAAAGCAAATTAAAACATCAAAATATCAATTAGCTGACCTGCATTGTTATTGAACAATAATTTTTTTAATTTCCGTTGGTGTCGAAGATATTCCAACTCGTATGCAATTTTTGAGTCTTTCGTTACCAAGGCGACTTCGATGCTCGTTTTTAATAATTTTCATTTTGAAAAACAGCTGCTTGCTAAGGTAAGTACTTCCAAATAAACTTACTATTTTGCCTAGCATGGTAAGTTTCCTGATAGGAAATAATGTTTTTCGAAACAAGAAGATCGATGTTTTGAAATTTATTTTTAAATTCGGTTTTGCATTGTAAAACAGTCACTTGTATTTAAATTTTTGGCAAGTTTTTTCAACATCTACTTCGAAAAGTAATGAAAATACATCGAAAGACGTTTTATTTTCTGGTAATGTTGAGAATCAAATTATTTTCTAAGCTTTTGTATTCTTCTTATATTCGATGGATTTTCTATTGTTAATGTCTGTATTTACATACATGTAACGTTAATGTATGTACATGCTGAAAAAAGAATTCACTTATCAGTGTTAAGGCAGCAGAAACTTAAAAATAATAACTTTTAATGATTCGACCAGACATCTCATTACTTCTAGATGGTAAAATATGCTAGCGATCAATAAATTGTTAGCTATATGCGATCAATTAACGAGGCGGTAAACTGCTTACGATCAATTTCTTTCAAGGTCTTTAATAATTTTCAGGTGTAAACGTATTGAGACAGTAAGCAGTGCAGCCAACAGATGTCTCTAAATAAAAATTAAAAAAGTATTCCCTCTCTCGCCAGGTCGTCAAACTAATTTAAAATATTCTAGAAAAAGAAATTCAACTCTGAAAATATTTATTTATTGAAGAAAAACACTACATTAATTTTCAAAATAAAATTTTATTATGGAAATATGTTTATTAAGGTATATGGTTATTGCATTTAGGAACACTTGATTATGTTATATAAATATATAATAAGATATATATCTTGTTCGTAACATTATCTATGACAAATAGTTTTTAAATGATACAAATTCGCTAGCGTCAAAAATGTGTTGATTTTCATAGTAAATTTATAATTAATTAATAATCCAAAATATCTTCATGAACGCTTCTTCTTTTTAATAGACTTTTCTCTAACGGACTTTTTACTTTTGTACTTCTTCCTCTTATCGTGCCCGCTATCCGAATCCGAACTGGAATCGTCCGACGATGAACTGCTTTCTGACGAAGAACTACTAGAATCGCTGATTTTTTTACTTTGCTTTGATCGCTTATCCTTTTTATTGTCCAATTTCTTCAATTTCTTCTTTGTATCCGACGAGCTATCGGAAGAATCGTCAGTATCAGAATCAGAGCTACTCTCCGAAGAACTATCTCGCTTCTTATTTTTCTTAGTTTTTTTATTGATTGTCTTTTGTTTATTCTTTTTTTTCCCTTTTGACGGCAAACTATCGTCAGAACTAGTATCGCTATCAGAGTCGTGTTTCCTTTTTTTACTCTTAATGTACTTTAATTTAACATCAGGTCGTTTTGAACCAATTTCAATCGATCGTCTGCTCTCCTTCGATTCCTTGTTACGATCAGAATTAAGATCTCGTGGTTTATCTGGCGTTTTATTTCTAGATTCGCGACGATGTGAATCTTTATTTGTATCTGGAGCTCTCTGTCTATACCGATCGTTATTATGATGCCTTTCTGGAGTATTACGCCTATGATCTCTATTTCTAGACCTATCGGGAGATTTATCTCTCTTTTTATCTTCAGGTGATTTGCCTCTTCTTCTATTTTCAGGCGATTTATCTTTTTTTTTACCACCAGGCGATCTATCTCTTCTTCTATTGTTGGGCGATTTATCTTTTCTTCTATTATCAGGTGATTTATCTCTTCTTCTATTATCGGGCGAATTATCTCTTCTTCTATTGTCAGGCAATTTGTCTCTTCTTCTATTATCGGGTGATTTATCTCTTCTTCTATTATCAGGCGATTTATCTCTTCGTCTTCTATCATCAAAAGATCCATTTCTGTGTCTATCCTGAGATGAAAATGATTCGTCCCTCGTATTCTTATTATAATCTCTTCTATAATGTTGCTTATCATTATTACGATTACTCTGTACATTATTATTTTGTCTTTGTCGGTTATCAAACCTTCTATGATTGTTATCTCTCGTATCGGTCTTTCTTCCAGTGTCATCTGGAGCATCGTCCGATATAATAACACCTCTTCCTTTTCCCCTCCATTTGATCTTAGACACCGATTGCGAAAAGTCAACGTGGATTCTTCGATCGTCTATCAGAACGTTATCCATTTTAAAATATGCATCTTCGCACGACTTCTTATCTTCGAATTCGATAAACGCATATTGTAAAGAGTCACCAGATTTCTTATCGCGAATCACTTCGCAGCATTTTATCTTACCGAAACGACTGAAAATGATTTCTAAATCGTCGTCGTTTGTGACTGGATTTAATTTACATACAAACAACACATTTTCGGGCGGAGCCATTTCCGCGTCGGGTAAATCACCGACGATTTCTAAAATTGTAGCTCGCGCTTTAGCTTCGCGTTCGTCGATCATCTCTTGTATTTCATGTTCCGATTTGCCTTTCATGTCGTCTATCTCTTCGTCCGGAGCAATACGTCCACCAGCTAATCGCTCTGCAGACGGAGATGGCGATCTTGACGGTTCTGTTAGCCCTTTCGGATCGTCGAACGGATCTTCTAGTATAACCGTGTGAGTGATTCTTACATCTTGATACGGCCTATTAGTAGTGTCACATATAACGTCGTTCATTAAACAGAGTACATCATGTCCTTCCATCACTTGTCCGATCACGCAATGTTTGCTGTCTAAAGAGTCCAAATCCGGAGCTAATGTGAAGAAAAACTGCGAGCCCACCATTCCCTCATCCGTCGTCACCATCGAGAGTAAACCGAGGTCTGTGTGTTTTATTTTAGGCATCTTTTCGCATCCAAAGTAAGATTTTGAAGATCCCTCCAAAACGCCCCATACCGATTGACCGCCGATGCCTTCTCCTGTGGGATCTCCCGTTTGGGCGATGAAACCTTGCTGGATCATGTGGAATAGGTTGTAGTTGTAATATTTTAACTTGCAGAGCTTCAGGAAGTTGAGACATGTCCTCGGTCGGTGTTCGACGAACAAATCAACAGTCAGATCGCCGAGCGTCGTCTCTATTACGACAGACATCGTCGATCTCGCGCCGAAGCCGGCGACAGCTGTCAACCACGAGTTCGCGTGCTTGCGAGCACGGCTATTCGTGAACGCGCTAGTTCACGAACGCGTTCAAATTAAATCGTTACAAGAAAAATATTTTTTTATATATGGTAATATTTATTAAATTTAAATTATATTTAATAAAAGGACAAATGTATAGGAATATATTTTAAAACAAATAAATTTGAACTCTGACCTTTATAAAATGTAATGCTCCTAAAGCAGCAATGTTGAACGGTAGAGGGGGCGTTAAAATTTTATAGAAATGTTTTTAATTAGAAGATTAACACTTTTTTAGCATGTTCGATTTTACAATAGTAAATGCCAAAAGAATGCTATGAATTAAGCGATTCAGTGATTATTGCCAAACGAAAATTACGCACAGCAAAAATTTCAAAAAACAAAATTCTCATCAGAGATGATATTACAATATTCCTTTCAAACGGCCTCTAATACGCAGTTTTACCTGCATGTGTATAAGAGAATAAATTCATTAGTTTTATGACTCGTCTAGTGGATATTATACAAATTAATTACAAATTGATGATCGTAGGTTATCGCTTCATCATTAAAAAATTTCCTGAAATTTTATCCCTCAAATAGTGTAAAACTGCTAAAAAAGACTTCTTCACTAGGACATCCAATCCTTAGTTAATTGCAATCTCGAGATTTAGGAATTGCAAGTAAATAATCTCGGGACTATTCCCGAGGTTAATATTTTTTTATATGCATAAATTTATATATGAAAACTAATGATACAACTACATTTTCCGAACGTTTTAAAAAAAACACAAATTTAAGGACACCTTCGGTTCTTTTTGTTATTCGAACATTTGATGTTTTTCATTAATTATAAAAAAATAATACTACTTAAATAACCGCTTTTGCAGCAGCCAATTACTTTTTCGTACATTTCGTACATTTCGCGGGTATAATTTTGTGGATGTTGGTTTTAGCTACTGTAAGCTTAGACACGACCCGTAACGTAACCCTACAAAAAAACCAACGGCGTCAAACCTCATGATCTTGGCGGCCAGTTGACGTCACCAAAGCGTGACTTATGAACTTTTCACGCAAAACATCCAACGTTACACTTGATACGTGACAAGTTGCATCGTCTTCTTGGAATCACATACCCTCCATATAAATATCTTCGATTTCGTGACACAGATAATTAGTTATCATGATCATATAGCGCTCACCGTTGACTTGTATAGTTAGATCTTCTGCGTTTTCAAAAAAGCAAGGCCTAATGACGCCGCCTGACAACAATAAGTACTAAACAGTAACTTTTTGGGCATATAATAGTCTCTCGTGAATCACATGAGAATTTCCTTAATTTTTTACTACCTTAATTTTTTGTTTATAGAGGTGGAATGTCCTTGGGCGCACGCCCTCCTTCCACGGTCGCATCAGGATCAGGAGTTTCGGCCCATGAGCGACCGGATGTACCTAGCCTGGCTTTCGCGCCTGCATACTGCGCATACAGGCGCTAGACCAGGTCTCCTTCCTAGGTCGTCACGAGAACGACCTGGACGGGTAGACCGTCTCGATTTAGCTGCTGATGGTCTCCGACATCATTATCCTTTTTGGAGACGGGTGTTTATAGAGGTATGTGAAGTGCAACAAATTTTCGTATATGTAGATGTTAGTGCGCCAATTGCATCGCTTCTTGGTCCTACTCGCTAAATATGTTTACGCCTTAAATAAAACTTCCACCTGGCGACTTTCGACTCATGCTTTTCACACAAAATGATAGTTTTTACTTATGGGTGTTTACGAATGATTAACGTATCGGAAAATCGTAAAACAATTAAAAAACGTAATCATTTCGCACCGAACTCTTTACTTCATTGTTAGGCTTTACTCTCATGACTGGTTGATATATATTTTTATTTGTTCAAAATGATCGTTAGAATGACCTCTTAAGTTAATGGTGCAGGTGTTTGGAACTCCCAGTGTTTTTAAAAAAGTATTGAATTGACAATCTCTCTAATATTTTTAATGAAGTATTGATTTTTTTATTTGATATAATGTTTTCATCTAATACATACATTTCCACCAATTATTATGTGTGAATTTTTGTCTTTTTTATGTTATCCATTGATTTTATATACCAGCTCTTTTAAATCGTTATCAAAGTTAATGTACTGTTGATTTATTATTTGTTTTCCATTTAAAGCTATTGCTTTTATTTTAGTCATGTTATCTGAATTATTTTATATGATATCTCTTTTCTATTAAAGCATTTTTAACAATAACTATTAAGCTATAGTTTTGGCTTGGAATGGAAAATTATGAAGCAAAAATATGCAGTATTGTGCATTTTAAATATACGTATAAAGAAAAAAATATGCAGTATTTGACGCGAATGTCGCTGTTTTTTTTTCAATGAAAAAATTTTTGTTTTTCAATGAAACTTAATTATTGTCTCTACCTATATACATACAATTTCCAAGACTTTTGTGAAGCTTGAAATGTACATTTTTTTAAATATGCTAAAAATGTTTCATTGCGCTGCTTGGTTTCATTTATATTATTTATTGTAGCAACATGACATAGACCCAATTTTATCAATTGAAATTAATTACTATCAATTTATGTATTAAAAAATACTATATATGGGGTATTGCATTTTTTATTTAAAACATTTTTTTATTAATATTATATAATGATATAGAATATACAATTTAACAATAATTTGTTTTTGTTTTTATATAAGCCCAGAGCGTTTTAATTATATTTTTTTATGTATTACGCAACATAGAATGGCTTTCTTACAATATTATATCATCACTTTGCTTAACGTCACACACCACAATGACGTCAATGTCTCAATGAAAACCCACACCTGCGATACCTCACACCCTCTAGGAAAATTGCGCATGTGCGGTATCGACGGCGCAAAGCTCGCCTGTCCCTATCTACCCGCGGTATTAGCAATGCGCCTGAGAGAGACGCGACTCGTTCTCCCATAGAAGCCTCTTTCGCTTCAGGGTCTATTTCTAGACACAGTTGCCTCCCCTGGAACGCTTCTTGCAACCTGTAACCCAGACCACGGACGGATTCCGAAGGATCAAGTCGGCCGCCATGGCCACCATGAGAATCCATAGACTGGTTTGGGTTATTTGTTCGACCCTTGCGCTGGTGAGCTGTGCGCCGAAGGGCCCTGGAGAGAACACCGCCCACGCCAATAAAGGTAATCGTTAAATCCCTCGCGTACCCTTTAAACGCGAAACATTTAATGTCCTCTAATTTTATTTTCATCTCATTTTCGTAATGGATGATATTTTCCTAGATCCTAAGCTAGAAAATGTATTATACACACATTCAACAGGTACATTGTATTATTGCGCATTACATTTGCGTGTTGTACATAAATGGCTATATACATATGTATAACTGTGACCTTTGCTATTTAACAAATTGCTTTACCGACTTTTTTGTAGGTAATTATCAATCGTTAATCATAAATTTGTCTGATATACATACATACATATAAGAATTTACCCATTAAAACCCATCATATTCTGCATAGCCTTCTATTTTAGCTCCCAGCTTGGACCGGACAATGTTTGTCAAATGTATAATATTTTATACACCCCACGGTCATCAAAGGTTATCAACCACTGATATAAATCAATCAAGGGCGTTAACGTTTCTATTTTATAAGTATGTGTACAGGGTGGCTGCAGCACACGACGGTGTTGTTTTTGGCCAAAAATTTATTGAGTCAATGCAAAATTTTTTAAATCTTATTTTTTCGGATTATCCCACGCAAAAGGCGTTAAAATTAAGAATCTTCAAGATAATGCTTATTATAGGCCGTACAATCTGTAGGTGATTATACCGTTATAATCAAAGAAAACCTTAACATCAGATTGAACTTGCCGTTCTTTTTTTAGTATTTTAGTATTGCTCTTTATGGCGTTTCAACCAACTGGACTTCTGTTTTAATATTATAACCATACACCATGATTTATCATTTGATTCATCAACAATTTGCTTATGATTCTGTTTTTGTTAAATTTTCAATAGTTTTAAAACAAATTTTGCTACTACTTTTTCAAGTCCAAAATTTCAATCATAATTATTTTGTTAAAAACGTTCAATATACCAACTACTTTAGCGATCTCCCCAATTGTGATTCGGCACCATGCAGCGTGTTTTTACTTATTTAATTCTAATAGGCGACATTGATAGTACTTAATTTTACGTTGAAATTCAAAAATATATAAAAAGGGAAGGGTAAAATGCAAATTGTAATAATATAAAGATGGTCTTATCAATGTACCTCTAACCTACTATTGTCGCTAAAATCCAAATAATGATATGTGGAGGGCTTATTTATTTTATTATGGGCTAAACTTGGCGGCACATTCTTTTGGTGGACTTCGACGGATTGACAACGGCGGTGGTGCCTCATCCACCATTCACTTTCATATTCTAACATGTAACCATATACAAGCAATAGAATAATACAGATGCTCAATCTGTGTATAATGGACGTAACCGGTCACTATTTGTCCGCCAGTGACACATAAAAGTTACATAAATTAAGCGATTTTTAAAAATATTTTACATTCAAAATATAATTTATTTATAAATTATTATTTTTGCATTTTATTAAATTAACCGATAATAAATAGTGCTAATGATATACAATTTAAATCTCTAAGCTGTGTGAAAACATTTTTAATAAATATATTTGGCGAACTTAAAAACCAATTGTAAAATATGTTTTAATAATGTTTTCACTGGCAACTATTATAACGCGTTACACACGGGTCTGGGTATTTATAGTTAAATTTTCAAAATCTGCAGACTCGAGCTTTCAAATTCAAAATGTCTAATTTCAAAGTATAATAATAATTTTTGAACGACGACGATAATGCTACATCTAGGCATCTGTACCAGTACCACGCCACCTTTTTTCGTTTATGCGACTCGCATTAGAATAAAATACAAGAATTTTATATTCGATTCCAGACGTTTGTGATACAAGATCTAAACTAGATTTTATCATAAGGCCATTTTCACTGTCTACTTATATTATGACCTTAAATTTAAAACGGCCTTAAGATTAAATAACGCAGCAATATTTTTGTATGCTTCGATAACCAACACGATAGATCAGTAGTTAAATTATTTTATTTTTTATTATTTACCATTAAAACTGATCTTTATGACCAACAATTAATTTTACTTTATACAATAGTTTATGTTTTAAACACTTCGTTCACCCATCGTCGTACAAAAGTTTTCTAATCTACACTATACAATCACTAATAGATTAGATTTTCTTAGATTTTCCTAACCTCGAAAAAGAATATCGTAATGAATAATTAAAATAAAATCAATCTAGGTCATACATAGTAAAAACTTTTGCTTGTAAGCTGTAATAATAGTGTATAAATAATAAAAAAAAGATATCACTGATTTATAATTTGTTTTAAAAGTTAATTATGTTTACCCCGTTGTAGCGCATTCGGATTACGACTGACACGCTACAACGGAAGATTTTTTAATATTTTAATAAAACACTTCTCTCCCAGTGACATGATATTTTTTAAATACATTGCCATATACAAAAAAATATTATTTAAGAATTATGAAATGAAAAATACCTAATATAATGGCCGAGTAGCGATATGTTTTTTTTATAATATGTGAGAGTATATTAGGCTTAGTCTAACAGTTACTAACATATTTTAATTTACTTTACTTTAATCGTTTAAATGAAGATGATGTACCATAAAACTTACAGTGCAGTTAAATTGCCTGTACAGAAACTATTTTCTAATAACTTTTGATGTGGATAGTTGCTATTTATATTTAATTATAATGGAAAGCTTAAATAGCTTATGACTTGTGAGCTATATTAAATCTTCGAACATGATAGAAGTATAGAATATGGAGTTATTGGAATCATAACTTTGATCCAGCACATTTTATTTTTTGCCAAATAGATATTATCTTATCTATGTCTATACAAACTGGGTGTGTCTGCCAATAACTTCTAGGTGTAACTTGATAGTATATAGAAAGCTCTAATATAGAACAATACAAACTCATTTATATTTCTTATAACCTTTTTTTTCTATTCCTTAATTTAATGAATTTTAGACATAGACGCTTTGGACGAAGGTCGTGTCGATATCCAAACGACACTTTCACCATCGGATCTGGCAGTGGACCTTCCTGAAAATTGGGATCAAGCCAAAGACGACACTCAGTCAAGTCTTTTTCTGAACAAGAGCGACAAAAACGATCTGGAACCATATCCGATGGCTCTAAGCGACGACGGTGAGACATTTTTTTTCTCCCCCATAAAAACACCCAATTTGCATGTCTAATATCTAGATCGTTAGAGATAGCAGTAAGAGATTTCCTGAATTAATTACGCACACCGACACCCCTCTTTGGCATTAATATATCATTAAGAGAGACACATTAACGCTTTATGATTCGGAATCATTTCAGTTTGCCAAGATGCTTCTTTTTTTCTTCTTCGCCAAATGACATATTTGCTTTTGCAGACATCTTAATGTTAATGCGAAGCGGTTTTAACGGTCTGCCGTCAGAATATAAATTATTTTATATCTATATATAGTAGACTGTATAAGTATATATACTTGATACTCTAATGGGAGGATTATGCAACAACTTTCGGCGAAGTAAATTTAATCCCCAAAGTTAACATAACAACCAAAGTTTCTAAGCGCAACTGCGAATATTGTGCTATGGATTATCACGACTAAACTTTGTATCGAATTTACAGCATACGACGGACAACCGATTGCCGCAAATGACGAAAAACCGAATACAAACTCTGGAAACGGTGCTTTAGAACACGTTCTGATGAGAGCTGAACTCTATGGAGAACCACCGTCGATGGCCAGGCAACCTTCTCGCAAAAAGAGGGCAGAGTCTTCCTTCAGATCTAACCTGTCTTTAGGAAATTCGCGAGTCAGCAAACGAGGAATTAAGTAAGTAATGTCAATACACTAATACCTCAAGGCATTGCATGCTTTAATAAGCAGTGGCTAATATTTGATATATTAGTCCCTAAATAAATAATGCCATTTACCTGGGAATCGTATCGATCGTATGAAGTTTTTAGTTTTAGTTTGTATACTAACCACTGTTTCTTTAAATGCTTTTAAGATTCACATAAGAACCTAATCATATACATAAATATATTTGTGTTTAGATATTCCACCGTCAACAGGATGAAGCGCGAGACTGGCATGAGCTCGGAAGATCTTCTGACTCTCCTGTCTCTTTGGGAAGCTCAACAGCATCGCACCAAGAAGAACACTCCCACATATTACATTCCAAGCTCTTACTACAATCAATTAGACCCGTACGAAGAGAGCACCGTAGACAATGTGGATGAAGACGATAAATGGTTGGACGAACCGGTCGCTTCTTCTTCACACTACCCCAACTATTATCCCATAAATTCTTACGGAGACAGATTCTCGCATTACAAATACTCCCAAAACTATCCAGAGTACATTTCAGAACAACCGAGCTATCTCCAAAATATCGACGCCCTGAGACGCAAGCGCCAATGGGGCAGCTATGGAAAC
This sequence comes from Plectrocnemia conspersa, assembly GCF_051122295.1. Taxonomy (NCBI): domain Eukaryota; kingdom Metazoa; phylum Arthropoda; class Insecta; order Trichoptera; family Polycentropodidae; genus Plectrocnemia; species Plectrocnemia conspersa. Next base: position 7,173,678 of record NW_028277175.1, on the reverse strand, counting down.
AAGAACTACATCTCCAAGAGATTCATGGTGGCCAAGAAAAGATCCGAGCCAAATCAATACTACTATTCCCAAAAAGCCTACAAACCTCGCGAAGATCTCACTTCTTTGAGCGACCTATTAAAATCGTCTCAGAGTGCGAGGGATCAAGGGTATCCTATATCTCGCAGAATGGTACTATAAACATATTTAATCAAACGTATAACCCCTACGATTATAATCTCACAATAGTCATATCAACGTCTATATCTTCTTACATACACATAATTTAAAACGAAAATCTCTCGTATACTTAAGTGTATAGTGTGTAATAACATATCGATGTCTATCGAGTATAATATAATATTATATATGGAAACTCTATTTATTGTGGTAAATAAAAGTCATATTTTTAAATGTCTTTATTAAACTTATGGAACATATACATTAACGATATTTCCAAAGAGTTTTTATTCATTCGAAATATACATGTGTTTTATTAAAATAATTATATTAATTAAGCATTTATATAATACATTGAGCATATTATAATATATACATACATATATACTATTATGTATTCTCAGTGTTGTATTTTTAGATGAATCGTAACTATGTTTAATATCTTTACAATTTTCAACTATTATACTTCGCTATAAACGAAGATCATTGAATAAGATTTGTTATTAATTTTAATTTATATTTTAAACCTATCTGATGTTATAATATACAATATTATACTTTGTCGTTGCCAGTGAAATAAATAAATTCTGAGGCAAATTTGAGTTTATGTTATCCCTTAATATATCCAATCCTCTTGATAAAAACGCCCTAAAAGCTGAGACCAAAAATGCACGTCAATTTTGATCGAATGTTAAGGTTATTGTTACGGTTTCATATATTTCACGGTGAATTCTTACCACCACAATCAATAAAGGTAATTACTTTGAAATTTAAGCCGTTTGCATAAGTCAAATTATAGAAAACGACCATATTTATATAGCAAACATCTCTTGAATTTTGCACCACGATAACGCATCGGCTCACACTCACCGTGAATTGAGATAGTAATCTGTTATATTTTTATTTTCCTCCAAATAAAAAGGGCATTGGACGAACATCGTTTTGCGCATAGATGAGATAAGGGCAAAATCGCTAAATAAGCTATTGATTATACCAAATAGTGCATTGAAAGAAACGCTTGCATTCGAAAATATATTGAATCTGATAAGAGCTACTTTGAATGATCCAAGCCCATTTAATTACATTTTATATATATTTCTTGGTTAAAAAATAATGTACTTAACTAAATGAGAATAAAACTAAATGTATGTTTATTAATTATAAAGTAATGTTAGATAATAATATAAAAATAGTTATACATAACCCCATTATAGAAATAGTTAATAACATAAAATATTTAAGAATAATTGTAGACAAAAATTTAATAAACATTGTAATTACATATTTAAAAAAAAAGTAAAAAATAGATATAATATTAGTTATTATGTATGTAGTATATGTGTGTATACTAGACTTTTTAGATGAAAATGAGGCCTAAGGCAAGTGATAGCTTCCTTTAAAAAGACGAGGCTCTTAAAAATGGTAAAGCAACATGCATTAAAGAGGCTATTAAAAATGTTAAATCATTTTAATGGTACATACAAAATAATTTATTAAAATATATTGTGAGAGCTGATTCAATTGGTTAATCCTTTCAACGCCAAGCGCATGATATGATGCGCGACTAAATCTACTGTCTAACGCCAAGCGCATGATATGATGCGCTCGTTAAAACCTTCGTTTTTTAAAGAAACGGAAAGGTAAAAGTTGGCAATATATGTTTTAAAAATCAGTTTGAGTTCCTAGTAAACGATTTCAGTGATTTTATTTATAGAATTTGCGATGAAACAGTGGTATATATAATTATAAAGTCACGCCTTAATTTTAGTCGTTTGTATTTCGCGCGTGGTTTCGATCGTGCTTATTTAGACCACTTTTAGGGTTAGCACAAACGCATCGCGGAAATTCGTTTTTTTATACTTTAATTTATGAATCGAAATTAAATTATGTCATCAATATTTCAATGATAATTGTGATTTGTAAATACTTGTGAATATATTTATACGTTATTTCGACTGTTTTAATATTGTCAACTGTTTTTGTGATTGGTTTTTATTGTTTGTAATAATTAAATAATAATAATAATAATTACTATTAAATACTTATTAATAAATATAAATAAGATATCAATATTAACTCTTAGTAAATATTAAATAATAATAATAACAAAAACGATTCCTTGTCGTAGAATCATTTTATTTTACTTGTTCTATTTATTTACATTAAATTAATACCATCGTGACCTAACAGGTTACCCCAATGCGTCACGATGGTCGAAAAGTTTATTATTTATTGTATATATATGTGTGTGTGTGTGTAATATATATTACATATTCCGCCTGGAGTGTAGATATGTTGCACTCTTGCCGGTCCCAAGCCCGGATAAAGGAGGAGGGTTTCTATCATGGAGCAAACCAACCAACGTGGATAAATCCAAATAGTTATGAAAAAATTACAAAGAAATAATAAATCCGCCCCGATTCATAATGACCTAGACCAGAGGTCGGCAAAGTGCGGCTCCGGAGCCGCATGCGGCTCTTTGGCCCCTTAAGTGCGGCTCTGGCACAAATATCTACGGGCATTCGCGCAAGACGCGTCGGATTTAAAAAATAAGGAAATATGAAGCTCTAAATTTGAACGTCTTTGTGTTGATTTGGAAAATTATAATAAAGGTTTGCTAAATTAAAAAATTAATTTGGCTCTCAATTTTTTTTTAGCCGTTGTAATGTACATGTTTGGCTCTTTGGCTAATAAGTTTGCCGACCACTGACCTAGACGATCGAAATCTAGATAAACGATTGGACTTCAATTTTGGAAGCTGGAATGTGCAATATTACTACCAGGAAAAATACAAACAATATCGGAAGAAATACTAAAACTCAAGATATATCTAGAAGCCCTACAAGAAATTAGGTGGAAATGCCAAAACCGATCACCGGTTGTAGTGCCGTGGAAGAAGAAGAAGAAGAATATGTATATATTATAAATTATACATATAATTATATATAGTTAAATGTAACATCGTATCTTGCTATCAAGTTTTATTATTTATTATTTTTATATATAAAGAAATATGACAACCTTCAACAACAACCAATTGCAAACACCATTGATCAAAAACAAACGGTTTGGTTATTAGGGTTATTTTTGTGTACGATATATGTGATTTTGTATGCATCAAAGAAATGTTGTCGATTTGTAAATTTTTATAACAGGATGTAGGTCAGACGAAGAAAAAATGCGTTGCAGATTTATATATTAAAATTGTCTCAGTGTGAGCATGACCCTGCTTGTCGTTCGCTTGTATAGTGCCGCGCGCGTTCATGTGTGTGTAGGTGTGTGTACGCGAGCCAGCTCGCGGACCGACGAATAGATTTTTTTTTGTTTACTCCATATTTCCAACAATACGACTAAAAATGTTTGTTTATTGATATAATTAGAATGTTTAAACCATGTTAATCATACATATATAATTTTAAAATATAAAAATTGAGTATTTTGGCTGTAATGATGTGTTAAACAGAGTAAGTAGCCAAAAAATTATATCGCTAAAAACGCATGGCGTACAGCGAGTAATTAACAATTTACCGGTCGGCGGTCTAAGGGTTAATAACATTTTTTGCTTGGCAAAACACTTTTGCTCGATTGTCGCTTACTACCGGACTAATATTTTAAAAACCCTTACACTTTATCAGATAATAGTACATTTGTTTAGCTCTCGGTAACTAAATCTTTCAATTATTTTTCAACATTCTTAGTAAATCTTCTGTTCAAATTTCTGTTTTAACACTGTTTTGTGTTAATTTTTTTAAAACAGATTCCTTTAAGACATGCTGTTGACCTTTGCTTACACCACCTTTAAAACGTCTCTTTATCTAATATTTATTTTTAATAAGTTTTATTAATTAATGATAAGTATTTAAAAATATAAATATTCCACGCTCAAAGTAAAAAATAGTGAAAACAGATGTTAATTTTATTTTTATCGCAAAATGTGAAACTACAAGGTACGTTTGCTACATAAATTTCGCTTTAAAATTTAAACTGGTTAAGTGTGAACAATCATTTAAACCATTTATGTAAGGTAAGCCTTGTTGCCAATTTATATTCTTCCTTTTAACTAAATTCGTTGCAAAGAGTTATTCATGGAGTGTTTACTGTTTCGACCAATGCTGTTGAAATGAATAGGTGATTTTAGAATCGAGCTGGCCGTAAATTCGGCGACGTCGGCCAACGTGTTCGCGATCAGGTGGCGGATGGTCAAATTCCGCGACGCTAGGGCCGAAACATCGGGTCGAAAAAAAAATCATCCTAAAATAAATAATGCATTTACCGTGCGCGCGCTGAGTGGGGCGAGCATGCGCCACTCATGGGGGCCCCGCAACCCGCCATGCATAGCAGTCCGCAGCACTTCGTCGAGGAGATCGACTACGAGGACATCCAAAACATCAAGGTGACGTTTACCATTGCCACAAACCACCTCCTGTCAGAATGGCACATTCGATTCATAATTCACTATCATAAATAATAATTTATGTGTCAATGCCTATTTATAATACATATGTTACAACAACTGCACAATTATATTTTATATCTACTTCTAAATTCAATATAAATGTTAGCTGTAATGTTTGAATTATGAGGCATGAAATTTACTGTTTCTTAATATGGTTTGGGAGTCGAGTGTGTAGCAGGTCGTCAAGCGAGTGGTCCAAGTTCTGGCTAGGAGTAGGGTGCTAAGGTCCGAAGTGTTGAATTCTTGTAGAGATTTTGACCGATTAAGCCATAAAAAAGACAGCATTTCCATGATTATTATTATCTTTGAAATTGTCGCTTAATAGCTCTGTACTTTTCAAAGTCTTAAATGAGTTAAAAATTAAAAAGTCTTAATATTTTTACTAAATAATAATTCTTCACTTGTTAATCAATTTTTTTATATCTGATTCGAAAAATAATGTATTTTTGGAAGCAATAAATTCTTTAATATCGTTTTTATATCCCTTATTGTCGTTCCATTGATTTTTTTCTACCATCTTGGATACATGAAGGCGAGCGCTGTCTTTTTGAGCACATGTAATTGTCTGCCTATAATCCAATAACTCATAATGAATTATGCACTTCATATGCCACCAAATGCATAACATTATCCTGTTCTTGGGTTTCCTATTTCAGTAACAATACAACTAAAAAAATAAATCTTTCTGTTTTAGAATCATTAATTTTTGGCATATTGATAAGACAATTTATAAATAACACCTTTCCTAACTTTTAGATGTCTGAACTGATGTAGGCGATACGTTCAACTTTTGTGCAAGCTTCTGTATCGTTAATCTTAGACCTGCTTTGATGACATCCCTAATATCCTTACTAACAACCCTTAAAGAGATATTCAATGATAAAATTCTCAGAACGAAATTTTTACAACTACATTAAATTACAGATGTTTTTAACTGCTAATGCCATATTATGACTGAGTTAAAACCAGGGCTGTGGAGTCATTAGAAATTTTTCCCAATAATCTTAAATAATTAAATTTATTTTTAATTACTTTATTTATTTATTTTCATATAAATAACAACAAAAAAATAATTAATAATTTTTCTATACATATTGGAAATATTGTCGAGTTCTGAATTTTTATGTGAGTCAGATGATTTGTTAACGAATTAGGTGTGAAAGTAATTAGTAAATACATACTATTTCTAGTCATGTATGTCATATGTAAATATGACCAGTGTAGAAACATGACCCTGGATGTCATTCGCCGGTGGCTGATCGGCTGTTGTGTATTTGATTAAATGCATAATAACTTTTGTTTGTTTCATATTACCGACTTAAAACGCATGGCGCATGATGAACAATTAAAAATTATTGTTCGGGTGGAAAGGGTTAAAAAGGAGTCCAAGTCGATCGATTTTTTATGACTTCGACTCCACATTACTCACATCTTTGACATTATTTATTTATTAAAATTATTTTAAAATCATCATGCCTCAGCAGGTTGCCCAATGCATCACAATTTTAATCCACAAAAAAAATAATACATAGAAAGAAACAATAAAAAATCATAAGACATTAAAATGAAATGATACGAACCGGACCAACTTATCATAGCTGACATTAAACAGATCAATGTGCAATACCAGCGTATTATACCCTTAAGTAGTTTTAAAAAATGCTTAGCGACATACAATTTTCTGCGAAAACTCGGGTTCAAGGATGCTCAAACTAAAGTGTCATAGAGGGCGCAAACAACTGACGGATCGTCAAAGTGAAATACGTTCCTAATAACAAAACCAAGCATCATGGAAAATTGATCACAGACATCGTTTATGTGTAGAGAGAACCTACACTTGCTCTCAATTAATCATTAATGGAAATTTCTCTAGCTAAAATGTTCCCACTGAGATCGTAAGAATAAACTGATGGCGAACTGGATCAAAAAATGACACAGTATGGTACTTTTCAACACTATAGAGCAGACGATTGCCGGAAGTCCGTCTCCATAGAGAATCTAAATCACTCTAGAGCTGCGGTGGTGGTTGTTGCACTCGATTATTCGACCAACGAAATATGTCCACGTCTCTAGAAAGTGACATTTGCTTGATGAACATATTTGAAAGGCGAATTGTGCAACAGGTTCAATTTGACTAAACGGTGCTTTTTGTTATTCAGTGATATATCGTTTCCGCTACCGTTATATGTTTATAAAAAAAATAAAAATTCAAAAAATTAAATGCTATTTAAATATTTTCACTTGTTGAAATTATGGTGTTTTATTTTTCAACATCCTCTTCAACATCTTGGACTTTGCAAACGCGTGTCTGTGTTTCAACTGCTGATCAATGTGTTCCTAAGCATCTTTTTACCTTAAGTTTTGAGTTCCAAATCGCAATTTAATAAACATTAGGTTTGCAGTATGTTTAATAAGTAAGCTGGATCGAGTATCTGTTATAATTAAATTCATGCAACTAAATCCTCTTTCACCTTCTATGGTTTACATGGTATGGTTTTTAAACACTTTATTAGTGGATATAAATTTGGTGGAATATATCGTCCATTATTATCATTGTAATCTCTAAATGCATCAAGTGTTTTGGGATAAGAAATTGAAAATCGCCTATATAGTGATTCTAATTCACTATCACCAAAATCTGAGGATATGTCTGATGGGCAATTATTGGGACCTAATATCATGAATTCTGATATATCGATAGATTCCTCTTTTCTTACTAGCAAACGCTTTCTCATATTATTCACAATGCTGTTAAGAAAGTGACCTCAATTAATGGGGATAATTATTTTATTATCCGTAAGGTGTATTTTTATTTTTTTTCATCAATTTTTTTAATCTCTTGTACTAAATCAAAAGAATACTCTTCAAGTTCCCGTTGATTTTTTGGAGATTGACTATATACTGAGAACAACCTATCCATAAACTTCTGAAAATGATTGATTCCTTGTACTTTATTAATTGAATCTTCGATGGACAATTCAAAACGATTGTTAAGACAATGCCTTATAACATTGGGATTAGGGATTCCAATCCCGGGCCAAAATTTTGATCCCGGGATTTCGGTATTGCAATTAGTCGATCCCGGGACCAGCCCCGGGATAATTTTCATGCTATATTATCGATAAAAATAATTTAAAATGAATAATACAATATATTTTACATCTGTTTTTTATAACGTACAATGTATAAAGTACGTATAATTTTAGTCTTGGACTTAAAATAGAAAATAATATAATAAAAATAAAAATGGGAAGGTCTTATATATTTATTTGAGAAGAAAAAAATGAACTTTTGACAATGTATGCACATAGGTATGTACATTCATAGACACAATTAATTGAAAACATTATTTTGAATAAAACTCATGAAGTAACATCAAAGCATCAAGTCTTTTATCACTTAGCCTTGATCTGATTTTGGTTCCTAAGCAGCCTGCTGCTGGAAAAGCACGTTCAGACTCACAGCCTCAAAGATTCACAGATGACACGTGCAACTCGCGCAAGTTTGTACACGAAATATAACGATGTTGTCAATAATAATTCGATTGTGCTTGATAAATCAACCAATCCGAAAAATTCGGGATTATGTTTTATAATCCCGGGACTCATCGGGTATTGAAAATCGTTCGGGATCCCGGGATTGGAATCCCTAATTGGGATACATTTGTAACTATCGTTGAGCAACGCCAGATTTTTTTTCCAAGTATGACACTTGCACTGTCAAGTTTTTTTTGCAAATACCCATTGTCAAATCCATATACACTAAGATAAGTTAATAACATTTCTGTATTTTATTAGCTGTTTAATCGGGCAATTCCAATAAATCTAAAAACAAATCATGTGGATATGTGAATATACCGGTCTCACACTTCAAGTACACTATTAGTGTTGATTTTACCGAGTGTAGTAGGCTCATTGATTAAAACTGAAATTTTCCCATCTGTTTCGATATTTTTTTGGCATATTCGTAATTTCATTTCTTCTCCGATATGATTGATTATATTGGTTGCACTCTAACACGAATTTAAATCATAAGGTACTTTGGTACCATTTAATTCTTGTAATTGTAGCAAATCAAAATGGTCTTAGTAAGGCTTATTGTTTTTAGCAATATAATATGCGGTTCTGAATATTTTATTAGTTGATTCGATTTCCGCATCATTCAAAGTATCTATTATTTTCATAATAGGTTGTTGTAGGGCTGTTTTTAATTATTTTTTTCTACTCAAATGTGTACGTTTCCACTGCGACGACACGATTTTATTGCTAAACAGGGACTCCCCTTGAATTTCGCCAGAAAAATGCATGTCATTTAACCCTTCACCATGAGAGGCTTTTATTGAAGTCATCAAGATAATCGCCAGTACTCATTGGGTACCTAAAAGTGCCATAAACCTTTGAGCCTAATAATATGGTTATTTAGTATAATTTAGGGCTGTAAATCATTTGAATTTATTTAACCATAATATTTTTTAAAATATGACATGAATAGGTGCCATATTAACAAATTTCGAAATGGCGCCTAAAACTATCAGCCGCAGTGAAAAGTTTAATGAAATACTATGAATTTTAATGAAATGGAAATATTAAGAAAAAACACTGACCAGCAAATTTTTTCCCCCTTCCCTCCTGTAAAAAGCCGAAATAACGTTCCTGGTATACGATTCAACCTATAAGCCAAATGAATATGCACACAAGACCTACCAATTTGACTGGCACTGCTAAAAGTTTGTTAAAAATCAGTCAAACAGTAGCCATAGCTAACTTTTATTTATATAATAGTATATTGTAAACAATATGTGTACAAATCTAAGTTACATTAACAATTGTGTCAATGTTTACGTTAATAGAGCATCATACAGAACATCAAAATTAAATTATTTATAAAAGAAATCAATTATTTTAAAATGTTTATACAATATTGCTTTTGTATAATATTGCATAAGTTAATTATTTCCGTTCAAAATTATTTTACTCCAAAATCTTAATAACCTTAGAACGCATACACTGATTATAATCTACAAAATTATTATCTTGTTATTTTCATTCGTATGAGATTAATATTAAGTCCTCTTTTTTTTAATATAATGAATATGATTAATGATTCGGTATTCAGACAGAAACACCCAAGCCACTGGTGACTTAATTTGAATGTCTTTATCATAATCAGTATGACTCATTGTCTATATTAATTGAACTGTTTTGCCAATCAGATATTGTGAAAATGAGATAGCATTGAATTTACAAAGACAATATTGACGTAAACAATAATTTTCGTAGAGATAATATCTTTAATTTCATCTACTTATAAATAAATCAACTAAAAAATACAGCATTAAACATACTGAAGTTAATATTCCATTAATATATTATTTAATTAATAATAACATAAATAATATTTATATCTACAAAATTAAAAATAAACCATTTTCATAATAACATTCATTACTCGAGTGTTAAAATTTATTCTACTTTTCTGTTTATCACCTCTGCTTTTATGTTTGCAATTAGCTTTAACTAATATAATTATTCATAAATAATTTCAATATTAATCAAAATACACTTCACTTACAGGTCGTCGGCAAAGGGACATTCGGTGTAGTGTGGAAAGCGAATTGGAGAGGAAGATACGTCGCCGTCAAGCATATAGATGGCGAAGCCGAAAAGAAAGCCTTCTGCGTCGAAGTCCGCCAACTCTCTCGAGTTTCCCATCCGAACATCATCAGATTATATGGCGCCTGCACCAAGGGAATCAACATATGCCTCGTCATGGAATTCGCCGAAGGCGGATCGCTCTACAACGTTTTACACTGTAATCCCAAACCGACGTACAAGGCGGCCCATGCGATGAGCTGGGCCAGGCAATGTGCTGAGGTAAGATTTGATCCAATTATTTCCATTTTACCATTATTATTATTATTATTTATTCCATAATTATTTTATAGGGCGTTGCGTATTTACACAATATGAAACCCAAACCTCTTATACACCGTGATTTGAAACCGCCAAATTTGTTACTCGAGTCTAGCGGACTTAGGCTTAAAATTTGTGACTTTGGAACCGCTGCTGATAAATCAACGCAGATGACTAATAATAAGGGCAGTGCTGCGTGGATGGCTCCAGAGGTATTTCTAATAAATTTATTTTGCATTCATGTTAAGTGTATGACCGTTATTTTATGTTTTAGGTTTTTGAAAGTTCTTCGTATACGGAAAAATGTGACGTTTTCTCATGGGGTATTATACTTTGGGAAGTACTTTCTAGAAAGAAGCCGTTCGGTGAAGGTTGTGAATGGCCAGCATTTAGAATTATGTGGGCAGTGCATAAAGGTAATGATATGATTTAGTAGATAAAATTGTATTTAGATCGTAGATTAAAATAATTAATTGTTAGGAACATATGGACCATATGATATCAATCTCTTTTTACTGAAATATATGATGTTGAGTGACGTAGATTAAAATGCTTGTGTAGGAACGTTAAGATGGTCTCTGACACCTGATGATATATTCAGTTTTTGGCTAACTTTCAGTCTTTTTCTACCATACCTGAATATTTCATTAAAATCAGCTTTTATCCTAAATATAGTTATTTTATTAAATAAATGCAAAGTACAACTAAAATTATAAAATGCAAATGTGGTTTCATTGTTTCTACTAAAGGTTTATTGTGAATATCAGTGAGATGATGGTAAATCTGTTTAATATATATTTTTATCGCAGTCCTCAAGTTCTTGAAAAGCTGGTGTTAGTGCCTCTCGAATTTTTTTTGTGTGTGTCAAAGTGAGTCTTTCTGGGTCTCAGCTTTTGCCGCTCTATTCCCTCTTGTCATCTGAGCAAATGTCAAGCCTTTTATATGCTTTCTCACAAAAGCTTTGACACACAGGGAAAGGCTTATTTTGATCAATTAGATCATATTGTCAAACTTCGGCTCTCTAATGTCCGCCCCCTCTAATAAAGCATCTCTTCCGGGTGGCCCTCTATAAACCAAACCACTGTAGTAGGCTCTCGATAACTACAAAAAAATAACGAATAACCATAACTATTCGCTAGACAAGGCAATAATATTGTTTCAACAATGACAATAAATTATATAAATACTGAAAAATTATTAAGAAGTTTTATTGCTTTAATATGACAATTTTTCTAGAAGGTTTGTCTACAAAGCAAACGTTTTAATGTATCCCCTACAGTATAAATAATCTGAGAATAATAATTGTGCATTAGTGTGAAAGTGATTATATGTAGAAGCTGATTGGTTTTAACACTAGGTTTACAGGAATAAACCAGTCAATTTGACGGATGTCACTAAAAATAGTGACCAGATTTTAAAAAATAAGAAGTTTCCGAAAATTAAAATAATGTTAATATATTTGCATTGTTCAAATATAAAAAATAGTAAAAAAACACAGAAAAAATACTGTCTGATACAAATCAGATCAGAAACCCTTCAATTTGACGGGTGCCGTAAATCTAGGGTTAAACCAAATCTCACCTTATACTGTGAAACGTATAGTTGATTTTCTCCCCCCCTCTAAAAGTTGTACAGGTAATTTATAGTTAGCTCCGAAACTTCTTTCTTTTTGATACAATACAAAATATGTCTTTCACCTAATGTATTTTTCCCCATTTTTACTATTTTATTTGTATATATAATGGCTTTTATATACTTGTATTGTCTTCCAAAAAAGTTAAAATGATATATACTAATTGTAGTATCAATAATTTTCAAAGTTGCAGCTATAGTTAAAACTTATAATGATAGGGACTAATATTGATTATTATAAATAAACCGAATCCTACCATTTAAGATTATACACAACCATTTAAAGCTTAATTTTTTAAGGTACTCGACCACCACTAATCGAAAACTGCCCACCGCCCATTGAAAATTTAATGACTCAATGTTGGGACAAAGAACCAGCGAATAGACCAAGTATGGACGAGGTTAATACACTTTGAATAAACAAGTTATTTGATAAACAAACTACATTTGTGCATTGTTAAAAATGTTTCAAATATTTTTCAGGTAGTAGAAATAATGACAAAGCTATGTAAATATTTCCCTGGAGCAGATATGCCAATCGAATACGATAACTATAGTTCAGAAGATATGATGGACGACGTGGACAGTCAAGAGGATGATACATTAGACCAATATACTTACGATGACATGAGTCAACCGTACCCCGGAATGGATACCCAACTTAGCACGCAATCTGAACCGATGCCGGTCTCACCAGTATCGAGAAGAACCAATGTACGATCACAAATTAGACCGCACAGTTTTGTAGGGACCCAAATAAACCGATTACAAAGTAACATATTGCCGAGTGCGCATTCTAGACCGATAAGCATTGCTGCAATACCACAGCCAAAGCATCCGAATATAGGAATTAACGTTAATCGAATAGGACAGATTCAAATACCACCTCAGTTTCAGAATAATCTATCACCAAGACAGTCCGGTATCAATGCTGGATCGCAATCAAACGCTCAGAAAGCTCATGCGAAGAGGCATTTTAAGTCGAATAACGGCGCTATGAATATAACGTCGCCTACGGAAGTCGACGCAAATGTAAAGAACACGACGATCGACCGGCTAAGTCCGAACGCACCGCCGTCTCAAGTATCTTCCAACTTTTTATCAATAAATAGATCCCCAATAAGCCAAGTTAGATCAGGGGGGAGCACTCCGCTGAGCGTAATGTCATCGTCGCAGGACTCTCGCTTAATGAACAGAAGTCCGAACTTCTTTAGCGATACTAACTCGCCGCGGCGATCTCCCATGATGAATTATAACGTTGGAAACATGAATCCTCGTCATGTGGACATTGAGTCGTATTGGAAGCAAGAGAGTGAAAGTAGTAATAAATCTTCATTAAGAAATACGCTATCACCTAATGTAAATAATTCATTTAATTCTCAGAACCAAGACGTATGGAATAGTATTCCAACAGATCGTAACCAAGGGAGTTATGTCCCGTCGCCGAACGGAAGCGGTGTCGTGACAAACTCTGGATATTTAAACGGAAACTTGCGGGAGCCGGGCCGGGGTGGATTTTTAGCCGTACCGGATCCGCGGCTGACCATGCCCCTCAACATCGATGTGGACCCTGTGAGTACATTATTTTATTCAACGATATTAAGAAAGGAGATCCAAATATCCAGAAACTTTAATTATATGTATATTATTTAGATTCATACGAAAGTATAGACTATCCCAAGCTTAGCATAATTTTGAAATCGTGGCAAACCCTGCTAATAATGATATAAAATATAGAAAACTAGCTTTTGTACCCGGCTTAAATTTTGAATACTCTGATTGTAACATCGCAACATAAAACTGACCATGAGAAAAACATTCATCTCAATTTGATTCATGTCACATTGAACGACTGTTCTTGAAATTTATTTACTTTCATGGCAAAAGCGATAAAAACCGCTAAAAGTGAAAAGGCAAGTGACTAGGGATCAATGAAATTCTGAGAATAAACACATTCTCGGCTTTAAATTTTTGTTTGTGTTAATTACATGTGTTCAACGCCTTTACAACAGCGTATCACTGCGCTGTTTCGGTGAATCCAAATTTTTCAGTAGCATAATAGGACTACCAACATTGCGAATTAATTTGTGCCACGGTAATCCACTCTGATTTAGGAAATTTAAGAACTCTGAACTTGGTAACCAGTAGCTTTTATTCGTCAATTATTTTGCTATTTAAGTAAAATAAACGTGTCACAACTGACATCATATCTTAAATCGAGAAATTGATTTTGTCGACTCTTGCCTAATAAAAATCATACTGCTAGTGTTCTTTTAGCGAAACAGACAATTTAATATTACTAAAATTTATTTTATAACCTCCTTTATGTGCTGTATCCATAAATTGTATGACCTTTTGCACTTTGATTGGTTGACCGAAGTACTTTATATACATAGCTTATAATTTTTTAGTGTATACTATTTGTTGTTCCTTACATTTTTGCTCCAGTTGAAGTGTAAATTTTTAAAGTAATACCAACCACATATAACAGTGCAACATCTGAAGCCTAGGGATCGAAACGAGATAAACCTGCAACATAAATGCGTATCTGTCCATCTCGATCCTCACTCATATTTGATTAACTAATATTACACCACTATTTACTCTATGTAAAACACCAGACTTTCTAAATATTTTTGTCTTTGCTATTATTTATGGTGGGTATGTATCTTCTTTATGAATCGCATGACTAGTCTTCAGTATATTTATACTTTAAGGGATTTCTATTATATTTTTTAATTTAGATCAGAAAATTTAATAACAATTAAATTATAAAAAAGTGACATAAGTCTACTACACCCCTTATTTTGCTGATCGTATTATTTAGATGCAGTTTCTATTAGTGGATTATATTATTTAGAGTTAACCGATACCATCAAAATAATTATATAATTACAAAAATAGATTAGCCTTGGACAATATAAATTCTTTGTTGCACAATTAACACTGTTTATAAATATGATCAGTTCAAACTTAATTTACTATTGCAACAAGCGTGACCGGTTGCCGACATCAAAATATTCATTATCTGATTTGAAACAAGGAGCATATCCTATCTGCCAAAACACTCATAGTCATTCTTGATTGCTGACTAGTGACCTATTTTAATTTAAATTATGCAAGCGTTACCATTGTGCGTATACCAAGTTTAAAGTACCTATTTTGCATACAAAAAATTATAATAGTTTTATTTTTTCTCGAACGCAGAACGCTTGGGAGATCAACAACGACGACATCCAAGAAGAGCTGGCCGATTGCCTGGAGCTGAGGAACATGGCTGGATTCGACAAGATAGCAATACCGCCGGATAAGGATGGTAAGTTTAGAATTTAATTTTAGCAATTTGCTTAATTATTAAAAAGTGACGGTAACTATCGAAACGGAGTGGTAAACATCGCGTAAGGTAGTTTTACCCGTAAGATAGTTTATTTGTTATCGTAAAATTAAAACAAAGTCAAACTTATATTTTATATTTAATTTGACCTTCATTAGCTGTTCTAACCCGCCGACGACTAAAGTTAATTGATTAATTTTGATTTTACGCAACCTACAATCATTGATAAAATAATTTTAATAGATTTATTAATACAAGGCAAAACTTTTGATTCATTTTATTTTTATTATTCCTTTTAATTCAAAATTAAACACATTTTTTCTTATAATTTTACATTGCGCGAAATCCTCGCACAATTGCTGGTTATCATTCAGCAGGCGTAAAAAACGGATCAAATCTACCATTATCCTTTTTAAAGTTATTTTTTCGGTTTATTTTATGACCTAGTAACTGAGCGAGACCTGCATGGGATAATTGTATCACTTTTGAGGTGAAGTCTTGACTACTGAAAATTGAAGATTTTTTTTGTGCTTTTTTATTAAAGGAACAAAAAAGTTTCTAAAATTGTTTTATTAATAGTTGAACGATATATGTATGTAAAGGTAGGCATGGCATTCTGGTTTCTCTGTGTTTTTCATTTCTTAAAAAATAATAATTCTCATTTTTCCTTCTCGTTATTCTCGAGAATTCTCTAAAAATTTAGTGGTTCTAAAACATTTAAAAAATATTTGTACAAATTTTATTTTTAACAAAAAAGGCTCTGAAAATTTTCGAGAAATGACAACTCTTGATTTACTATTTTTCTCGAGAAATAATTCTTGAGGAGAAACACTAGGTAACGATTGTCAGAATTGTTTTATGTACCGGTAATTTAAGACTCGTCAATTTTTTATAGTTTTGGAATTTCCATTATTAATTTATTGAACTATGCATAAATACTACCGAGTACAAAATGTTAGATCATATGTCGTCCAATTTAAAAAAAATCTTTTCATGACAGATAATATTATGAAAATTTAAATAAATAAAACCTTAATAGGTTTTTACAGAATAAAGCTGTTGCTCGCACCTAATGTAGGGCTGGTGGCAGATATTTTGCGATACGCGCTCATAAAATCACTCTTTATGATTATAGTATAAAAAACACATTAAATAATATTGCTAGTTTAGTACAAATTTGACTACATGTAACACCCAACACACTACATGTAACACCCAATTGTATAATTAAAACAATTGTACTTTTCTTATCCTATTCTTCAACGTTCGCTATCTTTGAAATGTTCCTAACAATATAGTCTTTTATACTGGCTGCATACTCAAAATTTAGTGGGATTGTGTTTTGATTTGGACATTCGTAATTTAATTTCATATTTTTTGTAAAGTTGTGACACATTAGTAATATATTATATATGAGATCCATTTCGTTTTATAAAACATAAACCTTTGGTATATCTAAGTACGTTATTTTTACATAGGAGTTAGTAATTATTTTTGAGACTTAAAAAATGTTTTTAATTTCTGTAATTTGTACAGAGTACGTGGACAGAAAATAAAACAGCAAGACCTTGTTTTAATCAAAAAGAACTTGAGATTTATAATGGAATAATATCAATAGGTAAATAATCGATGTTAAAACATCAGTGATATTTCCCGGGAAATTTTCTAAGGTACGACTACTAACAAGTAACCCAACTTCTGTTGTCCAAAAAATTTTTGCCTGCATCATATTTCACCATTTTATTAATGCACGCCCCCGCTGCGATATATGCACTACTGATATATTCGTTCCGCCCCCAGGGAGAAACGAATGGAAAATTACTCACGAAATCTTAATAATAATGCTGTAGGCCGTCGTCGTTCTTCGTACTTCTAATGGCCGTTAATTCATGTTAGATTCTAACAGCTGTGCTTAAAAAATGACTAAATGAATTTTTTATAAATAAAAAAAATGTATGACACGTAGCCATCGTTCTATTGCTTACGGCCATCTTTTTTTTTTATTAAATTCAAAACCCGTTGCGCAAGGCGATGACATAACATAACCTTATCGTTTTTTGCGCTGTATTTCCGTTCGGGACGCCACCATTCGATTTTCTCGAAATAGATTTTCCCGTTTCGATTCAGAGTGCGTTTCTCGGAAATGCATTCGGGCGCTGTCATGTCGTCATTTGTCGCCGTCGGCATTAGCTAGCGCTAGCGTCCCTTCGCCGCCATTTCGGCGGTGTCGCACGAATCAAAATGGCGGCTGGCGCTTTTTTCAGTTGTACGGTTCTACGATTATTTTTGCCGGCGATCACCGTCGTCGTCGTTGTCGCCTTCGCGCATCTGGGCATCTGGCTTTTGCCGATCGTTCAATGACAACAATGACGCAAACGGACCGCGCGATGACGCCTTCGCACACTGCACAGATGCAAGCTATTTCAATAATCGATCACCATGCCTCGGCCGCTTTTGACGCCGCGCTAATTTAAATGCTCGGTTGATTTTGATCACGATCTATTCAACTTAATCTTGAGTACTTAGTCGTTATCCGCAAGCGCTTGTTTCAAATCAACACTGCTCGCGAACAAAAATTAAATGTCCTTTTCTAGTCGGGCTTTCGATTAAATTCGGACTGAGGCTAGGCACGACCTCCTACCCGGACTGTCGCGAGTGACAGCAATTTTCGGGTAAATTATTGATGATCTTTAACATAACTAATAAATTGATGATATCATAAATGAGGAAAGTAGTGGTAAGTCGCGCTCTGCATACTCATGATGGCATGGTAATGTTGGTTTATTTCAATGTAAATTATAATTGCAATACTCATTGATTTCTGCATGTATTTTTTTATGTCATATTTTTAACAATTATGTATATTTTAAATGGTTTGAAGAAAACTTTATTTTGAATATTCAGTTAGACAGTTTTCTTCTTAACTTCTACCAGCTTTCGTCCGCGCGACATAGTTTCTTTCTAAATTAGCCCGGTGGCGCTATTTCCATGCCATTATGCGTCGAAAATAGACCGTTCGCAATTAGCTCGATACGCGGGAAAGAACTGCTTCATTGAACGTGATTTGTCGGATCGATCCGATCGAATGGCACTCTCCTGAAACCGCGAATTTATTATCTGATAATATTAATGCGCATCAAAAATCGTTGCCACATCCAAATAACTTAGTTTGACCTCTATATAACTGAAAATAAACTAAAACGGATAAACATGGTTCCATAAACAATTGATAACCATTGCTTTCTAAAAGATCATCGCATGAATTAAATTTGTATTATTTGCATTATAATTATCTTATTTTGAACAAAGTGCCAAGTGTTGTAAACATTGAGTCGAGGATTTTAAAGCTTTATTCTATACAACATTGAATTCCAATTCTCGTGAATAATTTTATTTAGTATATACGAGTATAAATCACTCGATTCCTCGATCGAGTTGGAGCGACAATGAAATATCGTCCGCAAACTCTGCGATACGATAAGAAAGATAATAAAATATTTCATCTTTAAGACTGCCGCTTGAATGTTACGTAACACACGCGGTTATAACATAAACATTGGTTGTTATTCGGCAATCGCAAACCATCAAACTGAACTCACTTTTCAGTAGATATATCGGTTGTGGCCAAAGTCAAAGATACTGCTATAAATGTTTGTGTATGTTGCAAGATTTCTTGAGAAAATTTCGCTGGCAGCATCGGGAATGACGCGTCTTTTATTGGTTTTTATGGCGGACGTAATACAGGAACGTGTTTACGTGTTTTACGCGTCCGACCATCTGCTTTCTGTCAAGATACAGAGTATACATGATGGTACATATGTACATGAAACGAACGATGGTATCGCGTGTGCGTCGTCGGAAGATTGATTGAGGGGAATTGGGAAAATTGAAAATAATATCGATCTTGTTTTGAGAGTAAAAAAAGACTGGAAACAGTTCAAGTGGTAATTTAATTGTATTAAATGCCTAACTGATTCGATTCAATAAATATTTTTTTTATTACACATTGAAGTACAAGTTCAATGATAGGAGTTAGAGCTTACCGATAGTATTAAACCGTTAATCATCAAATTTCAACAAATAAAATAAAGCCATTTAATAAATTAATTAATCAAGTAGTGTGTAACTTTTGCAGCCTTATTTCAATCTATCAGGTGGGAACAGATGATAAAAGTGTTGAGCACATTGTACAATCTCGAGTGAAATCGATTAAAATGTATTACATGTGGGAAATATCTCAATCTACCGTGTGTTATTGAACCAGTTGTGTCAACGATATAGTTAACCGTCGTCAGTTCTGTGATTTTAAAGCTGAATATCCTGACTTGCTCTACCATACAGCAGGTTTATTCCATACTGAATTATTTTGCTGCAAATAGCATTTGATTTCTGAACGAATATAACTTAAAACTACAATGAAAAACAGTGCTCATATATAAAACTTATACTGCGTTAGTCATTTTGACGACAAGTGGCGCTAACTGAGTCTCCATTAGGGCTGGTTCTCAATCGAATATTCGAATATTTAAATTATTCGTTCAATTTTCAACTATATGAATATTCTAATAATTGAACAAATATTTGTAGGGTCTTATTCTTGAAACTCGTGTTAATGATCGCGATCAATGGTGATCATTCGTAATAATATAGATAAATTAAACAATAGAATGTAAAGGATTGGACCACACAAAAGCCCTTGTTACGTCTATAAAAAAAGGTTCACATAAATAACATGCAATTATTCTCCGATGCATTGAAATAATATTTCTTTGTTGCGAAACGGTCACGGGAAACAATATATCACCGGAAGATAAAAGGCACAGGAAGGCTACAATATTCCCGTTGCACAATTCGACCTCGGAAAACTGTCAACTTTTAAATTTAAGTATCTTTAATTTTGAAAAAAAAGATTCACACATATAATTTGTTCCAATTGCAGTTGTAATGCTCATCGACAGTTTTTTTTAAGTTAGGGAATTTATCATTACAGACATACTTCTTATAAAACTGAACTCTGACATTGGCCTCAAACATATATTTCAATTCAGAGAATGACTGGAAGTCTAATAAAACCACAATAATGACAAATGGACATAATAACATATTGATAATATTTTCGTAATTCTTTAAATATTAAAATCTCTAGTAATTAATAGAAATGATATCCGCATCATTCAAGCATTGAAAACCTTTTCATTTGAACTGCGATCAAATCACTTCTAGATGTTTTCCCGACCGACTTTTTCAAAGTACTTTAAATTGCCTCGGTCTCATTAAAATCCAATACATGTATTTCCACGTGAAGTAGAATCTTTCTTCACGATCGAACAAGTGTTACTGTTTTTACTTTTAAACAAGATTGTGATATTCCATGTATAGCATAAAAAAATCACCCCTGCTTCAAACACGTGTTAAAGCGACTACGATATTTGCTATGAATCTCGCCGCTCGCTCACACCGAGCACGTGCGAGAATAGTTTTTCTTTTCTCGGCGAGAAGTGCATGCAGCCGTCGTGCAGTCTGCCGGTGCATCAGTCGAACGTCGCCTCTCGACCGGCGAGTATCGCTCGTACGCGGCAATACCTCTCGTCTAATACCTCCATTATCATCTCGTAAAGTTCCTCTTAGATTATTTTTCATAAAAGTTTAAGAACCGTCGGAAACGGATAGTGTTTTCTTGCAAATTTCCGGATTCGCGCGGGCGAATGATCAACATCAAGATATCTCGCAAACAGTGCGTGTCGAAAGTCCACCACCAGAATGGCACCGGGATGAGTAAGTGATAGTTGCTATACTTCGCCGAAATACCATTTTCGTCAAAATTACTTGATAGGATACATGAAAAGTTATTCTCCATACGCTAGATATTGCCATAAATATCGTTTTATTACTTATCAGCTGTTACGTTGACATCAACAATTATTTAAATATGTGATCAAAAGCCCTTCAATATCACTGTATATGTCAGCTTTGAGCGCAGATTGAGCAATTACCGTGTTACAGATCATGCCATCAATATTTTTGTGTTAACCCCTCATTTAAGTAGTTCAAAATCAACAGACTCCAGCATCAAACGCGCTTAATATGTTGTTAAGGAAATTTTTTTCAGGTCATTTCAATAGTGTTATTATATTATATAATAAATTAATAAAAGTAAATTTAGGCGGGAGTTTTTTTTTGGTCCAGAAATACAGGGATAGAAATCTAGTATGCCAAAGCTTGTGATAAGGCGTCGAAGATGCTCGGCTTCGTTATGCGGAGCGCGTGTCACTTACATTAGTTCGTAACGTACTCGAATATGTCTCCATTGTCTGGAATGCCAGCAATGCTAGAGCGCTCGATACAGTTCATTGTATTCTCAGCGTTACGTATATTAAAAAAAAAAAAAACACTTTTTGAAGTTGCTGAAGAGTAGAATCGACTGTAGTGGACTGTAGTTTTCAGGAGAGTCGCGATTGCGTCCCTAATTCTTGAACGTCAGCCCTCGATAAGGCTCCTCTTACATGAGCCATCTAGCTTCGAACGAGTTTGCAAGACACAGATGTTTTCGGCGATAGTTAGCTTAGGAGCTGGAACAATTTTTTTGTGATGGTCCAGATCCCTTTTAAATGTGCACCACTATCATTTATATTTAATAAAACATTTTATGCGTTAAAGCGTGTGTGAATATTTGTGTATGCTTACACTGACATAGTGGTCATAATAACGCTTTGAGAAAACCACCTAATGATGGTCTAAAATAAATTGCATATACACACATAATTAATATTTTGATTCAAATACGTGTATGTCCTAATCACATCGGCTCTTCAGAAAGAGTACTCAACGTCCTCAATTTCAATTGGCCGCAGCTGTATGTATGTACATACATACAAATATGACTATTTGAGAACACTATAAAAATATAAAAAAAGATTTATATTTGTCGTTTTTGCTTTTCTACTATTATCTTATTCGTATCAATCTTATTCATATCTGATCCATTAACATTTATCATGTTATTTTATTCCTTGCTGATAATAATTGTTAACTAAATAATATAGCAATAATTTCATCGTAGCAAGAATAAACCGTGTATGTAAAATTAATGAAACAGCTGACCTAACCAACAATTAACCATTAAGTCATGTGGGGTTTATAACGTCAGTTAAAGATTATGTTCTTTCATCTTTAAATTGATCTTATAAAGCTGCAATTAATTATGAATGCTATATACATCTACATCTAAATCTCATCAGTGTTTCTCATTCAGGAGTTGTTAACTCATATTATTTTTTGTTATGTCAAGTATGATTAATTCAATTGTTCAGTTCGTACTTTGGTAATTTCTTTTGTTTTTTTTATTTTTAAATTGAAATTACTTACTCGAATTTGCGTTAATTAATTTGCACAATAATTAATTTTATTATCATATTCTACAATATATAAACCTCATTACCATTATGTATATTTAACTTATTTACTATGAAATATTATCAAGACATTTTTTTGCATACATGAAATCTGATGAGCTTCACATTTGTAAACAAAATAAATAAAATATTTGACACCTTGTCAAACGTTCTCGTTTTCTATTGCATATTTTTGACGATGACTAATTTATGTTGAAATGACTAAACTCGTACATATGCTCACGGCTAACTATTGCACAATGACAAAAAGGCTTTGTTCTCTATATCACATATCAAAGTATTGCGTTTCGGTACAATGGGTACTCAAAGTGCTCCAGTTCAATTAAGCATCGCACGCACGTTTCTAAGAAGCGCCGTTTAAAATCCGGTCCTACCAGGAAAACTCAGATATCCTGAAACGTTCGAGCGTGTTCAATGATCCTGCAGATCTTTTCTGGGCTTCTCAAATAAACAACGCACCATACCACAGCGCGCACTCGCTTCCGCGATGATGCTAAAAGATCAATAAATCACGATAGTGTCCGCACGCGAATAAGACGAAAC
Source organism: Plectrocnemia conspersa (assembly GCF_051122295.1). Lineage (NCBI taxonomy): Eukaryota > Metazoa > Arthropoda > Insecta > Trichoptera > Polycentropodidae > Plectrocnemia > Plectrocnemia conspersa. Next base: position 7,150,230 of record NW_028277175.1, on the reverse strand, counting down.
AGTGTCTCCATTGTGTCGGTGATGTCGCGTCGCTATCTCTTCCTAGAAATCTGCTGTCAGCTAAAAGCGAAAAGAAAAATAGAAAGCGCAAACCTTGCCGCTTTGTTTGTTTCGCCCGTCAGACACTGGGAAAATTCATCATCGTTGAAGATGAACCCATATGAAATTTCATTACGAGTATTAAAATAAAAACGGGGGTGTTGCCATCCATGACTTACCGCACCTGTTATTAGACGATTGAGAAAAGCATAGGATCATATGTGATTCAAGAAAATATATTTTTGAAAGCATATTTTAATATTTATTCAATAGGCCTTATCGTACAATAAGAAGCTGGATGACTACTAGCATAGTAAGTTAGCATATCCTCGTCGAAACCGGCATTAAAATGTTGCCTTGAACGCTCGAGGTTGTTACGGAACCTAAAGGTGAAATTTCTCGAGTATAGGATTCTTGATGATGATCGCGTTCCATTTGTCGCTTAAAACTTCATCGTTTTTTGATTCCACAGAAATTGCGATAAAACGTGTATCGAAAACTTCAGACCGATCGCCGTTCCTTCGGCACCTGTTAAGTTGTTTGATATAATTTTTCATAGATATATCCACAATTACTGTCAGCAAACGGTAGTAGACCAACAACGCGAGTTTCATCAGCGTCGTTCCACGGTCACTAACTTCTTATGCTTCTCGAAGGCGGTGACAAAATCCTTCAATTCATATCAATGTAATCTAGACCGACATTCAAAAACCATTCGGCAAAGTTAGTCGTGGGCTATTTCTTCGGAAGTTAAATAACTCGGTTTCTCGAAAGGTCTTCTTACATTTTTTCTAGTTACTTAAGTCACCGCCGTTGAGTGTTTCACTCATTCTGGAGAACCACAAAGACCCTTTCTGGGTCCTCTGCTCTTTTTTCTATAAATACATGCTTCAATTATTAACTCGGAATATTTATTATATACTGATGACCTGCAAGTGTTTTAAAATATTCGTACAGATTCAATCGACAATCGACTACCTTTCAGCATCGCAAAGTGTAACGTTGTCACATTTTCCAGATCCTCTTGCCTTAGGCGAAAAGCGTTTTAAGCATAAATACTTTCATCGTAACGTTCGAACAGGGATAGAGATTTTCTATGCACATCGCCAAAGTTTGCGATACCGCGTCATGGATGCTCAGCTACGTTATGCGGAGCGCTATCACTTCAAAAATTCATTACCAATTCGCGTAACGACAGTTTAGAGCAACACATAATTTCACTTGCACAAATTATATTTTCGCTAGTAGAAATATATTTATTTACCGGTGAATGTGTATTCGGATATGATTTCATTGCAGCGTCAGTGAAAATATAACTTCACTTGTAGTACACATTCACTGGTACGAAAACATAGCGAATCGTAACCCAAAACCCCTATTTAAAAGGCGCTAGTATACAGGAAAGGATAGTATTTGAAACCTCTCGTATATAGATCTCTTGTATTTCAGAATTATTTTCTAGAATTTCTCAATCATGAAAAATTATGTATTCTGTTTTTATGATTGTGATTATCATTTTTGCGTTCCTTATGACAAAGTCGAGCATCCTAGAAAACTTAATACAAATATTATTTAGATGTAGAGAGAATTTTCACTTCCTTTCGAACGTAATTCCGAAGTCTTTAGTAGAAAACTCTCTAACGACTTCATTCATATCAGCCCATCTCCACAAGGAATCCAGATTGGTCTAAAAATTAATCATATAAATAGTTCAGACGCTTTTAAACTCTTTCAAATCATCAGCGTGCAACAATGTGTTAGTTTCCAATGGTTGTATCTATGTCGCTTATGAAAAATATAAAACTGCGAAACTAGAAGAGGTGAAATACTCCTTTAACAAGTTGTCACCATAACTCAAGTACTGCAGATGGCCCCTTAAATTAGATTATCACATAATCCAAGGTTCAAGAGTTTTGAGACAAACAAACCTTGTCAACGACTTCTTCAAAGTTCATAAATAAGCTATCCACTTGAACTCCCATAACAAGGCACTTAATCACCATCAAAGGTTGACGGTGATCGTAAATATATCAGTGGAAAAGTATTTTAAATAGAGAGAACACTGCAACCAATCTATAATTTTCAATGTTTAAAATATCATGTTTTTTATGAATTTTTATGTACATTTACACAGATAAGTAAATGACAAATTTAGATGCGCTTTAGAGGGGTAGACAAACTTTTAAATTCATAAGTTAAACTAACTATCAAAAATATACGAAAGATTGTGTGAAACGGCATAAACCGTAAACGTTGCGATTAGATTATACACTCGGGTAATATCATGCAGATATGCGATAATCATTATCTCGCAACAGTGACTATTAACTCAGTGTTTAATAAATCATGAAGCCATCCTCTCTTTACTGGCTGATTTATGTGCGGTTACAGCCGGATTTCTCGTTATTGACTTTGGCTCGACTCTGACGAAGCCGTTTGAGAAGCTCGGATCGCTTCTCTGGGATTTCGGGACAAACCGGGACTTGGTTTACCCGCGGCGTAAACATTGGCATGGCTCATGCACCAGACCGATCGCATTTGGTGCCATAAAACAACATTTTTGTCGGCCGACGACGCCTGATTTTCATCTCGCACGTCAATGGGGTTTCGAAACTCTGTGCGCGCTCGTAAAAGCGAGGCCAGATGGAAAACGGACGCCGCTTTTCCGACGCTGGAAATATTTTTTTTAGACAAAATATCACTAAGTAAAAAATATCACCTATCAAGGAGGTTTAAAATGTTCAACTGCCCTTCATCTGTGATTTCATTTTGATTGTTAATACAACGTCTATCATATTGATTATATTGCCCCTTTATTTTTCTTCACTAGCGAATGTGACTGACTCGAACTGTAAATGGTAAATCTACTGTGATAATGAGATCGGTAGGAAATGTAGCTGATGTTATCAGGCGGTGGAGTCGAAAGTCGGAGAGTCTTCGCTGGAGTATGTGATCTTGTGATGATTCTGGACTATCTGTTAATGTGTTGGGACTCCTTGAAATTGATTCTTGGGAGGTCCTCTGCCCTTTCTCTTTTATATTGCTGATTCGAGACTGCTCTGGCGAATCACAGATGAAGATGTTGGTGAGCCAATTGCATCGCCTCTAGTCACACTAAGTAAAAATAAATATCAACAACCATTAACACAATTGTTTCGTCCCGAAGTCTCCTTCTGTTCTCTCTTCCGTTATTAATGTCTTAATTTCGAGACAAGTTGGTATCTTTTCATTTGCATAAAATGATTTTAAGTTAATTATGCAGATGGTTGAAACCGCCAAAATACAATAGTTACTAAATACTTATTATGCAAAACAATATTAAAAATATGGGCCAATATTACGCCTTGAGCTTTATTTTATTTAGAAAAAAATATTGAATAACACAGTAGCTGTAAATTTCAACCCGTGTAATTCTGAAAATTAACAATACTTCAATTATCGAACTTAATTTATTGTCACTGCTACTGCAAATTCAATGCACATCCGCAAAAATGTAATATGATTATCTGAAAGTGTTTTTTTAGTGACAAAAAGAAAACTTTACTCCTTACACATAAAAAAATCACTAACATAAATCTTGTCGCTCGTTTAAATTATCTTATTCAAATGCAAATTTTAAGATAGTTTCGCCAAATTTTAATAGAAAATATTAAATTAGTCAGATGTAAATTCAAGAGGATAACTAAATATAAACTCATCCATTAATCAGAAAGTCCTTATTCTACTATATTTTTTTAATGTATACGATCGGTAATTTCTAATGATTTATAGCATAGATAAATTATTTTTGCTACATTTAACACCACCATAACTTATCGCTTCTTTATTGATATATTCAAAATACTTTTGATTTATACTAAAAAAAATTGTGATATCTACTTCAGTTGAAGGCACTTGAGCATTATATTTATAGGCACTTGAGCTCAATGCCTCTCGACATAAAGCAACGAACAATGCTATGATCTTTATATATTTTCTCTAGAATTTTCATCCATCCAAACTATTGGCGCATTGACCAACACAACGACATGCCAAAAAGAAAAATACCTCAGGTCGTGTACGCGTTATGTCACGGCGCTCTGTTAGTGTTCCGCGTTGCGTTCGGTCCCACCATTAAAAATAGGCGTCATTTTTTTCTATCTATCTATCTACAATCCACTGGCTGCTAACTTCGCGTCGATCGGTGAGTCAGCGAGCGAGGAGCGCCGCGACGTCGGTTTATTCTAGTTTCTGGATTCCTAGAACGTCCACGGGGAACTGGCGCTATATTTAGGGACGCCGCTTCGGTGGTCGCTCGGTTGTTGTACTACGCACGTTCGTGCACTGCTGTTTGTTGACTCCGAACATCTCCTTTGTTATCGGCGGATCGCGTCGGAAAAACGCTGGAAATTCACGGAGGCGGTCGCGCTCCGTCGATGGTCGGATGATGATTGATCGATGCGCTCGACGACAGCTCTATTTATACTGCTTCGAATCACGTGCGCGCGTGAAAAGCGATCGGAGACACCCCCACCCGCGCATAAATTGCTTTTGTAGTTTTATGACAATGAATTTGGCAACCGATTTTATTATTCAATAGGCAATTAAGTAATCGTGGAAATTAATGTCTCTCAGGAATGTAAATACTCGTGACTTAATAAACGTATTTTCAAAACCCTTCATATGCCCTGTAGTAGGCTTAAAAATAGTTTCAAATAAACCATACATCGCTTATTAAATTACATCAATATGTGGGGTTTTATTCCTGCAACTCGCGTTAATGATCGCGAACAAGGGTAATCATTCGTAATAATATAAAGAAACTAGACAATATAATGCAAATGATGGGACCACACAAAAGTCATCGTTACGTCTAGAAAAAAGGGTTTCACATAAATAACACGCAAGTATTCTCCAATGCATTGAAAGAATATTTCTTTGTTACGAAACGGAATATTCCCGTCGCACAATTCGACCTCGGAAAGATGTCCATCAAGCAATGGTCACTTTCTAGAGGCGTATACATATTACGGTGTTCTAAGAAACGAGTGCAATAATTGGCTGGATGATCGCTGCATGATTGTGACTCCTCAACGAACTTTGCAACCCTTAATACTCTAGGCTGGTTTTCAATGAAGAGAGGTGAGAGACACGCAGACATGGCCCGACAGGAGATACGCTGAGAAACGGCCCGAGGCGAGGACCATACGGTCATGGACTGCAATCACTGCAGCAGAGGTATCAGCTTCCACTACACCGTCGCTGCCTCACCCACAAGGCCATCAGACATCATCCCTCCGCCAGCTTCTCCTCCACCGCTCGGAGAAAACGACCTTGCAAATATTAGAACTCGCAATATGTAAATTTAGCTAATATTTGTCTCAATCAACTGCTTTTAATCTCTCACTCAAACATTTCCGCGATGTTGACATCTGAATTTAGAGTAGTGTGTTCAAAATATTGTTAGTGCTGTCAATAAATTTTCCAGCCAAAATAATATTGGGTCGCGACTTATAGATTAAAACACTATGCGCTTATACACCGCATCTGAAATCAGTTTTTCAAGTTGATTGTCTTATCTGATGTCAAGTCTTCTACTGTCGCTAATTATCAAGTCCATTGTTTTGCTCCCAGAGCCGATAGGGAACCGTTTCAATTGGCAGACGATCCGGTTGCACACGACGCCAGCATCGATCACTGGCTCTCGTCACCCGACAAAAATCCGCCCGTGACTCATCGCCGGCGGAGCGTCGCGATGTCCTCCTTTTTGCTTTTCCCGCGCGCTCACCAGACAGTCTCCCGTTTTCTTCTTCTCCTCCAGCCGATCTCTATGCTCTCTCGCTCGCTCGTCCGCTTCAGCCCCTGCCGCGGGAAAACTCGCCAAAGCTCTGCCTCTGCGCCGATAACAATGGCGGAGCGCTTTTGGCATGAAGTGCAAGGTTGAAGTCGGTCCAAGTCGTTAGTTTAGTTGATAGCAACATTGGTAAACATGCCACTCTGGCGTATGTGGAGTATATTTGACCGGGCTCATTTAGTCATTGTGACGATGAATTATTGCCAATCTCGCTTCTCTGTCGTGCATGGTTACGAGCTTTTGCTTCTATAGTCTGAACAACCTAGATTGCTCTATATTTTAGTTTAGTTATATAAATCTATAAATTTTCTAATAACTGAAAAACCTGGGCTCGAATCTCACATTATCCCTAGTGCTTTTCAATTTTTATCATTTCTGGTAGATCAAAATTATTCTATATGACCGTTGATTTTGAAAGTGAGGCAAGTCTACTCAAAATAAAATAATTTTCTTTGAAAATGAGCTTTCTGTTAATAAAGAATACACATACAATGGATCTTTGGGTTACGACGATAATTCGTTCCAGAAACGTGCTTTTATTTCAGAACACTCGTAAATTATAATCAAATTTTCCCATGAAAAATAATGGAAACTTAATATAATACTTTCAAAAACCCCTTTTGCCTTTTACTTCGCATTTTATTTAAGTAAAGAATCCACTTCTACTCTTCAATAACAGTTCAACTCAAACATAAATCTTTCTGTTCTAAAATCATTAATTATTGACATATTGAGATTCGCTACGCGAGATTTTCCTTAGACAGTTTATGTGATGCGCATTCTCTGCAAAATAACACCTTTTCTTTTCTGGTGTAGGCGACACGTTCACTTTTTGCTAGCTTCTGTATCTTTAATCTCGGACCTGCTTTGATGGCAACCTAATATCCTCACTAAAAACCCCTAAAGACTGCCCGCCCTTGCGTAGATATTCAATGTAAGAATTCCCGGAACGAAATTTTCAAAACCACATTTGACACTTTAAATTTAATGACATCCCTGTCCATTACATTACACGTGGTTTTAACTGCTATTGTCGCAATATACCCGAGTTGAAACTTATAAAGCATAATATAGCTTAATTTGTTTTTTAATTCTTCAATTGGTGGAACGCTATTATCCGCCCTGTAGGCGTGTTCTACGCTGAGTGGAATTGGTAGTTTTTCAGTTTGTTTTCAGTGTTCAAATCGCAGCTAATGCGTCCCAGTCGAGAGCGCGAGCATTAAGCAATAGTTTTCGTTGGAAACGACGCGTCACCGCCGTCGGTCATTAGTCCCCTGGTCCGAGAAAGAACAACAACGGCGGCGCGCGCGAGAGAGAGGAGAAAGGTAAACGTCGCGCTTTTAGATTTCCGGGAAGAGAGGCGCGTTGCGAACGGGAGACGCATCGCGGCGGCGTGCGTCACCCGCGCGCGATGCGTTTATAGCCGGGTGCAGCTTCGACCGCACCATCAACCCCGAGGAGAGGAGAGCGGAAATATACCCTGGTGACTAATAGCGGGTGTTTCTTCTGGCCCGGCCGGCAGCGGAGACGGGTCGTCTCGTTTGGCGGACTCTTCGGAAGCGTTCGGGTGCCAAACGTTGGCAGCGCGTCGCATCCCGGCGAGCCGATTTAGCTGGATGAGTCATAGATTAGTGCAATATTAGTGTTCGGCACACCGACCGACCAAACGTCAAACGGCCGATTAGTCCGCGCGCTTTTGACTTGTTTGTTTGTTTGTTGACTTCTTCTCGAGTAGTGAAATGCGCCAACGCCAACACTTACGTCTGCATATCCATACTGTGATTATTCATATAAGGAAACTGTATACAGTGGTAACTATACAATTAAGTTTGAATAAGAGCCGAGAACAACCGAGGTTAAGACTAATATCTAGGAATACTAGTCACTACACATCCTGGGTGATTTACGGTGATGTGTTCAACGGCAAAGAGTAGCGTATACGGCATAACCAAAGCTTTATGATCTATATTCTATACAAAATCTCTCCAGTGACAAGCAGTGGGCAATTCACATATATGCTTATGGTCAGAAAAAACCTTGATAACCCTAAAGAAAAATAATATTGAAGTTGAGGTGGGTGAACTGCAATAACGGGACTGAAACGTAGAGCTTTTGGCTTCGATAGTATTATTGCTCTGTTCACATCAGTTACTGTATATTCAAACATATCCACAATTTTTATATTCATATTTGAATGTTTTGACCTGCTGATGTTGATGACTTAATATCGTAATATTTATAGTTTCACGCTGATTCATAAATCTTTTTGTCTTGAATGTTTAGGGACGTGCCAATGTAATTCCTTAATTATATGTAAGGTATGAAACCTGTTTTTTCTTATCATTTGCCGCCGGTGTACGCTTATGGTTGCAGGTTATCAAATTTCTGAGAAATTGACTCGCTGGTGAAGTCGCGTGAAATACCAGACTGGCCGCGGGCATTTAATTTTAACTGAAAATTTGAGCAAGTCGAAAGTTCTTTCAATGGTCGTCTTTTGCATTAGAGTGCTGACTGGACCAAAAATGTACACGATCTGTTTCGAACTGCTATCTTTTTCACCACGACAACGCTTATTCGCCATCACAAAGAACAGCCAGAATCCATACTCTTAGCCTTCAATTAGTTTAACATGGCATATACTTACCGTACCAAATTCTTATTATTATCATTATATTTATTTTTATCAGTGTTCGTTTATTTACCGTACAGTATCCGGTATTTTTGATCAGTATCCGTTTGATTTCTTACTGGGATGAGATTTAAGACCTTTTAAGAGCTTAAACAAATCGCACTTCAGCATAAATATTCTCCAGTTTTATTGGTGTCATTTTCATAATAATCGATAAACAAGATTCCTCAATACCCCAGAAAATCATGGCCATAATATTCTTAGCCGACAGTAGAATATTAAATATCTTATGCATTAGCTCAAAATCGTTCTAGCGTTGCTTCTAAAGTGGCGTGAGTACTCTCGTATTTTACATTGACCGACTTTTGTCACGTGAAGATGCTTATGGAAAACTTCAAGATTATGAAATCTTTTTGCTAAATAGATTAATCAACTTCTCGTGTCAATTTCTCTAGTTTTTCGGTGTACTATGCCTTCCAAAGATACCTGTTCATTTTTTTAAGAATCCAGGCCTCTCATAAATCGTCATCGTGAAAAAAGAACCATCTCTGTTTTCGCGATGCATTGAGGGCTTTTTGTGTTTTGAGACCGTAGAGGTTGATTGCAGCCAAAATAGACCCCGGAAAAGCTGGTAAAAGTTTAGTATAAAAACATATAGGAATATAGTCGGCTGTGATCTTGTGATTATGCTCGACTATCCGCTGATGTGCCTTGTGCTAGGACAAGATTGTGGTCTTGGAAGCGTCTTCTTCCGTCTACCTATTTCTCTCTCTGTCTGCCCGTGTGCCTTTAAGTTAGCAAGTGTCAGATATTTTAGCTGGTTTGAGACAGCTCTCTCGAATAGCAGATGGGGATATTGGCGGGCCAATTGCATCGCCTCTTAGACACCCACGAAAAGTGTTAACGCTTCAAAAGTGAAACTCATTAACAATGGGCAAAAATAGTTCCCTCCTGATCTCTATCTTTTATTATTAAAAATCTACTGTCGAGACGAGTTCGTATTTATTTTCATTTGTTTGAAATGGTCGTTAAAATGAAAAATACAACCATAATTAAAAATTAAACTCTGCAATTTGGCACAAACTCGTCTAAAAACTATTTTTCCTCAAACAAACGGGAAACCACTTAGTTATGCTCATTTTCGTGTAACTAACATTCAATTATCACTACAAAGTAAGTCGCCTCGAGAGAAAAGTCACAATGAATACTGTCACTGCAATTTAAACTACTGCTCGTGCATAGAAGTACATTAAAATATTCATAAAATAACTGATAAAAATAGTACAATAAAGATACGTGTGCGTATAGATAACAAATAATATTTTCCGCGACATTCGATTATATAAATTTAATCCATATTTCATTCTGTTATTAAAATTAGAATTTGAGTATATTTAAATGTCTCACAGATTGGAATTTTTCGAGTGCGTTAAGGTAAAACTTATATCTCAGCTCCAATATTCTCCTTCAGCCATTTAATATTTAAAATGTACATTTTTCTTAAAGGATATAATCAGAGAACATGACAAATTTGTCGAAATTAGACTTCGCTTAAAAATCGCCCTTAGAAGTGGCATGGTGGCTCTGGAAGTGTACACTGTACAATTTGAATCGGCATATATTTAACTTATTTTTTTTTACTTTTTTAAAGTTATGTATTTTTCCTTAGGTTATAGAATGTTTTTATTATTATTTGTCATATCATATCATCTTTTTTAGACCTTTGAGGTAAATTATTTTTCTTATTTAATCCAATGGGGTGCAATTTATTTAATAACAAAAAATATGTTTCTTGCCTATTATTTATGTATGTATTACTTATTTATAGTATAACCTGTACCGCAGTTGTTAAGATCACTACCTGTAAAAGAACACCCAAGAATGTTTCACTCTATAGTTTATAAATAGTATTTAGCTAATTGTTCACTATTGTAATTCACAAAACAATTCTAATAACACAGAATTAAATGGTTTTTATTATTACATTAATATATAAAATATCTCTAAATTATTTTTCTAAACCTCATTTCTGACACAACGTGATCTTCCAATTCGCGATAGGTCATTTACATGGGCGGATTTTCAATACATTTTTACATTTTTATTTAAAATAAATCCTTATGATTTTGGTCACTTTAGATGTTCTTTATTTCTAACATGAAAAAAATGCTATTTTTTATCCTTATCGCGACTGTTACAGCACCAACTAAAATGAAAAATTATGGATTATAGAAACACATCTAGATTTAAATCTTGGAGCTTTTGAGCTTTCTTGGCCATAGCGCGTATTTAACGGTAATTTATTTTTCGAAATTGGCAATCCAAATACATTTTTGTTGTCTGCAATGTTTCAAAACATCCGTATGAGTCACATATGAATCTTTTCCCGAGACATTATAATCGCCGATTGAATATTTTATAATAGACAGGCCGAGTGGACCGATTGCCAAAGTCGAAACGAAACAGAAACAATCCTGCTCTCGAAAAGAATCTCTCGCGTATAATGTATTATTTTTTTCATCGCTGAAAATATGCGGCTCTCGACATAGTGCGAAATTGCTCACGCGGTCCTAGACATAGTGCGAAATTGCTCATGCCAAAACGAGTTTGACGCGCTTACCTAACGTTACGCGCGCGTTTTAATTCAGAAAGACGTGCGATGTATGTTTGCTTTCCTTTCAGCTTTAAATATCGCGTAATTAAGTTTAACGATATTACTCAGAAGCTGATTTCAGATTTTTTACGTACGTGTGTGTATGAATTACAAGATTGGTTTGATAATTATCTCTGCGTTTACTTTCGGCGCATGGAAAATAGGAAAATTCGCACGGACCAGAATAGTATAAAAGTATCGCGCTGTAACTACCCTCGAATTGAACTGTCTAAATTTGATATGTATTGATCTAACTTAAGACTTCAAACACAGACATGAATCACAATTATATTTCATTATAAGAAGCCGCAAATTACACTATCATGTGTTTAGTTTCCCTTTAAAAAACTTTATAGTAAATTATCTTAAAATCGCATATGTTATGTTCATAATGATCCCATAAGTATGAAATTGGACTAAGTCATGTTTCTTTCTTTTCGAGATATTGAAAGGTTTGCGATTGAATTGATTAAAAATATTTGTATGTATTTTACGCAACACAGTGTTTTCAAATTTATATAATCTGCTAGATTTATAATTTATTTTGACATATAAATTTTGCATGTAGCTTATAAGAAAACATAAAAATGTAATGTTGAAATGAATTAACCTAACGTATTAAAATTGACTTAATACAACAAAAATGTTTTTTTCATTTAAAAGAAATTTTTATTAAGCCATGTTAATTTACATGTTTAACAAAGCTTCAAGTATTTGATTCTAACACATCTTTTTTTATTTTCTTGAAGTTGGATTTTGCAAATCTGTCATATCTTTAAATTTTTCAAAATTGTTGTAGTGTATTATATGTTAATAAAGTCGCATCAATTTTTCATAGATTTTCTTTGAGACCTGATTATTTATTAGACTTGTGTACATGCCACCCTGTGTACATCTCTCACATTGATTTGTACAGCTTGTAGCCTTGATTTTCATTATTTAATGTTGAACAAATAATTTAAAGTAATCTGTCACGCGTCGGTTCGTTGGCATCCGCATCGGCCTCAGACTCTGCGACTCGACAGCTTTTCCGACGAGCTTTTTCCGACGCCAAAGCCGTTGCGCCACACAATGACTCCGTGAATCACACCTATGTGATTCTGCGAATTTTCGCCGGGAAAAGCTTTGAGAAGCGCTGCTGCAGCGCGGCCGAGAATAAGGTCGCAGCCGCAAGCCAGATTGACATTGTGATTCACTCGCGCGCAAAACGATACGACCATTTTAGAGCTATTTCAAGGTTCCAAGGTTCGACGCTGAAGATGCAGCCGGAGATTGGAGTGCATCGTCATTATTCATATTTGCATACGCCTTTCGGCCTTGAACTCCATCTTGGTTATTGTTGACGATAATATGCAATTATCTATGTGTATATATGTAAATATAACAGTAATAAACGTTATTGCGTGAGTTGTGCATTTTTTTAGAATGCATAAGATTGCCTCATGACGCGGTGATGTATTTGAGCATTTGTACGTTGTCGGGTGTTCTGTTATTCAGCGTTAGATTTTGCACGCTGCTGTGCATATGGCAGAGATATTCAATCGTATCTTTAATATCATTTATTCAAAACTAAATCCGGAGAGTATTGAGTATGCTGTAAAAAAAAAGTGTGTGAATAATGCATTCTCTCAACATACCCGAGTGACTAGTATCGCTCTAAAATCCATGATACTTTATGCGCCTTTATTTTGTTTCGAAATGCGAGACTGAGATGCTCTTTCTCAACAAAAAAAATGCTTTCGAAAAATATTTGTCAATAGAATGTTTGTGGTTGTGTTTACTATGACCGAATTCGTAGAATTCGTTCGTTGAACGAAACAAAATGTTGGGACAGGTCCACCTTTTATTATCGCTTAACGCCTATCTCAAAAACATGTGTGCTTCGCAATTTTTTGTGCATAGTTATAAGTGTTTGTTGTTTCAAGATGCATCGATTTTATTTCAATCAGATCAATTTTTCTAAATGAATTCAATCGCAGCTGATATTAATTCTGGTGGTTTAATTTACATGCAATTCCACACAAAACAAACGATGAAACGACTCCGATCTATATGTATAATACATTGAATTTGTTCCAAAATGTATTAAACGTGTGTTTTTCACATCGTGAAATGAAAACATGGAGAATTGAAACTGTCGTTTTGCCAAGATTCAATATAACTACAACAATTATCCATTAGAGAAAGTGCACTTTCAGTAGAACCTACGATTAAAATGTTTCATTTCATGCTTGGAACACGTGCATCATATTTTCTAAAATTTCTTTACTGAATTTTGAGACACGTGGACGTCATTTGAGGATGCACTTGCTTACCCTAAATTTTGTCATAAACATGTGTGACATTTGTTGAAATAATGAATTAAAATAAAATTCACTGCGTCTCGTTATTTTATGTAAACAATATACAGTGAAAATACAAGAATTTTCGTTGAAAAATTAATTTTAATATAAATATTACTTTTTACGTGTTTAAATGTATAATTATTGTTTGTATAATGGCCATCATGACGCATTGGGAAAACCTGTCAAGTCATGATCACATGTTAGTAAATTTTATTGTATAATATGCGGCACCCAACTGCTGAATTTTGCCACCATCTTCAATTTATAGAGACGTTTGCTTGCTTAATAATATAAAATCCACATTTTAGTTAATTAAATTTATTATAAAATAATTTAATTTATGAATTACTTATATCGGTATTAATTCTGAATTTTTTTGTGGAACTTTAACTAGGAACTATCCAATTATATTTATTTAACCTTTTGCGAGAATTTGGCAAAAATGTGACATTGCATTGTCATTGTGCTTTTTCACGAAATTTTGCACTGATTCCCACATTTTATAAATAATTCTAATATCACTTCAAGTGATGGATTTCTGGCCATGCTTCTCAACCAACTCTTAAATATCGTCACCGTTCACCTGCAGTTCCATGTTCTTCTTCAAAGACAATAATTTCATAAACAATTGGCCTAAAAACCCGTTGATGCAATTAGCCCACAGTTTTCTCCAAGCAGAATTGAGGGTTCTCCTAATAACACTTCCCCGTGCTTTATCGACGATCTTGAGGCAGCTCACGATGTGGAAATGATTTTTCCAAACGTCTTTAAGGGTAAGATTTGTTCCTTCGGTCACTTCGAAGCATCGCTGAAATAATGATTTGGTGTAAAGCTTCTTAAAATTAAAATGTGCTGTATTAATGTAGTGGTGCTAAGAGGAATAAATTTGCTATAAATGAACTCAAATTTCTTCAAGGTCTGAAGGATGAACAGGAGCATTATTTTGTATTAAACATATGTTTTATTCGCTGTAGTTGCTTTACTACCTTTTTAAAATTCTTGTAAATAAACTTTATTTTCAGATATTTTTTAATTTGGGGTTGTTACACGACCGAAAACTATATTTTAGTTTTATCGACTAACGATAAATAATATTATCATTATTAAATCAATTAAATTAAAATAATATAATATGTTTCAAGTTAATTTCATGTCTTAGTAAAGATTACTCTCAAAATAGTGAAAATGGTTTAATGTTTTACTCATGTTTTCAAAGGCGCCGAACATACTGTCGTTTGATAAAACGTCTTCGATTAAATTAAAATCTATAAATCATCTAACGTCTGATTTATTGCGCTCGATACATCAACGCCGAAATAACACTTTCAACCTATTATCTATCTCGCGGACTTTCCGCGTGTCTCTATACCTATCTCACTCCCTCGCGCACCACTTTGAAATATTTGGCTAATCCCTTTGCTATGCGAAAGTGTCACGTCGTATCGCATGGCGTGGGCGTTGATTTTCTTTTGTTATATCAGCTCGGAATGCCAGAGATAATGCTCGATGTCGCGACATTGCTTTCAATCTCTAGACAACACATGTACGTCTGACGCACTTGAAGTGACCCTCGTCCGTGTTTGTTTGATTCATCCCGTTTTCTTTTTCGACTGAGTTGACCTTACAGGTGGCACAACTCAATCGCGTCTATTTTCTCCGGCGACCCTCTAGTTTTCTTTATTTTCGTTGTGAATCATCATCTGTATGCTACCTTGCCCTTTGGAGTATCAGAAAATGTGACTCGAATCGAATTATCTTGGCTCTAATCCACTGATTCCATGTTCCAATATTACGCGTTGATAAAAAGAAAAATGGTGATTTAGATTTTCTTTCCAACTTTAAAATTGTCTTTAAAATTATTACCCACACCCACCCCTTCGTTGTCCCGATGGACAGAAGCGTACCGACTGTCATCCGCGGGATCCCTAAAACAGTTTGCGACGAAGCAGACGTGTCTTTGTGATTTAAGGACTGGGGCTTGCCCCCGTTGGTTTGCGCGGCGAGGCGGGAGGCGCGTGCGACTCCCGATTTAGTTCCAACGCCGGTGGCGTGACTCACCGTCGCCGCAAATAGTACGCGGTTTGTTTGTTGCACTGCTCTGCTTTCTTCCCGCGAGGAGAACGCGTAAAACCGCCCGTGCGTCGACCGGAATCGGCCAAATCTCCGCGACGGAGAATGGAATATTAAGGATTCAAGCTCAAATCTCTCACTATTTTTCGTCTTCTACAATCTACATATTTACCATAATCTACTTTTTAGTAAACTTTTACAGTGAAGCGTGCATGCCTTGATCATAAATTAACATTATGATTCAGATTATCTATCAAAGACACGCCTTTAAGTGGCGCGACCAATTCATAAACAAACCGCAAATACTCAGACCTCATCAATATAGATTAATTTAATCACGATTTAAGCCCATAACGTTCACCAAACACTGTAAGGACACATTAAATGCGTTTATTTTCGTTTGTGACACACACATTTGGCATAATCTACTTTTGTTAGTGAACTCACTTCTCTGCAGCAGAGTTGAATATGACCGTGATTCATACTTAAGGATCAAAGTAAACATGATACCATGTCCTTTCGATCTTCATGTATTTTATAATGAATCACGCTCGCCGTGTTCATGAATTGGCGACATAATTCACTTTTTCGGCAGTCTGAAAACTTAAGGGACAAACGCCCCTAAGTTTCGCCACAAATTTACGAGCTTGTCCCGAACACGCAAAATAACCATCAGGTCTCGTATGAATGCGTCATTGAAATTACGCCTTCAAGGAATCGCATAGCGAATAGGGCAGGCCGATGAGTAGTCGCCGCAGTCTTTAATTACGCACTCTGCCTACCACTTTTCCTTGAAAAACACATCGAAGTTGATTCGTGTGCTTTAGGACCAATCACATCGGCGTTCATTGTCCTGCTGGTTAGTAAAAATATATTTTGGAACATATGTTATTAATCAATAAAATTGTTATTTCTGGGAACACACGGACCCGCTACTGTTTTTTTGGCTAACCCGTGATTCATTATCGTTAACCTTGATTGATGCGAATTTTACAGCATATTTTTTTAGCTATTCGGGAATCAAAGCAGTGCTGTTTATTTATTCGTTGCTGTATACGCTTACCTTTTTTTTAGTGATTGCCATGATTTTAAACTGTTGATTCTTAGGAACATTGCTCTGGTTATTAGGTCTATAAATTTGTATTCGTAACTCATTATCTCCTTCTTAGTACCTGTTTTTTTTATGTTTACAACTGGTAAAATTAAACGTTACAAGAAATAGGAATAATTTCTTAAATACATAATTTTATTAATTACTTTTATACTACGTTATTTCTGTTTACCGATTGGTTTTAGAATATATCACATAAAAATTTCATAACTCTTGGACGATGAACTGCCGATCCAAATGGAGGGCAAAGAGTGAATATAATTTCATTGGATTTGCAAAGACCAAATCTGACTTTATATTAAAGAGCTGAAAAATCTGCTTGTTTTCCTTTAATATATTTTTATTTTGTCTTACATTTTAGACAAGCGTTGTTCCTTCGGCACCTGCTAAGTCGTTTGATATATCCATAATTAATATCGGCAGGCTTTAGTGGACCAGCAGTCATTCCTACGAATATTTCGTTCGTTCTGGATTACCGCAATGATCCAATTTGGTTCCCCCGCTCTTCTTATTTATCATTTGTATTTAGTGTTTCCACTCGAGAATTTATCGAGAAAAATTCTAATATCTTTTCCTAGAACCTTTTTGTTAAAATTTTTAAAATGTTTTATTACCGCTGCATAAAAAAGGCTAGATCCGTGCCAGAGGCTTGGAAATATACATGCTTTCTTGATACCTTTTAATAGAGGTTGGAATTATTTATTTATTATTACAATAATTTATTTAGTTAATACAGCTAATTGTTTATACACTCAACAAATTCAATCAAAACGTAGTATAAACATAACCAGAATATAAAAATACTTTAATGTTATAATTTATTTTTTAATGCACGTAGGTGTTACTACTTACGGCGTACAATTGTTTTTGTAAGTAAATAATGGAAAAAATATATTAAAAAATCCTCGAAAGTTCAAAAACGGTGCTGACTCTTTTTGTTAAACGTGCGGTGAGCTTACACCAGCTTCTCAAAGAGAAATAATGATGGTTTTGGAGAAAAAGGCATTTGAACTGAGTGCTTAGTGGGCGACCAGGACAAGTCATGGGTTCCGCGCGTGACTGACGCTCCGCGTGGAGATCGACAGATTGCAAAAATGTATGAGGGCTTTCCACAAAATTATGCGATAAACTCTATCGCCATTTAAATCTCGTTTTCTCAATAATCCAATGTGATTTTCTATCTTTATCGTTTTTGAAATATGAAAAATGTAAAGTAGCAATAGTATAAATACATCTGGTATAAATACGGGAGCTCAAAATTCATTCGTAACTTGACGCTCAATCGAAGTGTATCGATCCGTTCTGGCCCTATTTGAATCCATTATAACAAATAATCATCCTATTGTAATTCGTTCTCTTAAACGATCATCACGTTCTCTGTTCATCAATAATGAAAAATACCTAAAATAATATACTTTATTATTATAATTACATAAGCCTGTATATTACATAGATATTTTATTTATCAAAAAGTATCGAGAAATGAAAAATATGGTAAAACCAGAATTCCTATGTGTATTATGATAGCATATTTGCACAAATGCGGATTCGCCGTCTTTACAAAAATACATTAAGTTGCAGTTTAGTTAGTTGATTGACAATATTTTATATACCTTTCAACATCGCTACGCAAGTATCAATATTAACATTATATTTTCTAAATCTTCTTGCTAGCAGATTTTTGTTGTAGCTTAGGTGGAAGTGTTTTAATCATAAATAATTCCATCGAAGACATAGGAGTAGTGGGTGAGGATTTTTTCAATCTCAGAAGTCAGAGACAAAATATATTATTAAAATAATTACCTGGCTCTTAACACTAGCTGCATACTCAAAAATGTTGTCACATTGTGTTTGATTTACACATTCGTAATTTAATTTCCGTTGACACCCCTAATATTATATAATATATGAGATCCATTTTATTTCATAAAATACAAACTTTTGGTATATAATAGTAACAAACGTTCCCACTGCGACGGTATGATTTAATGCTTTTGACGTAGATTTTTTACTTTTAAAAAGGGATAATTGTTTTTTGCGCTTCCATATTGGTCAAAATTGGTTTAGATATGCTTCATTCGATATCCTTATATTGTTATAAAAAGTCTTAATATGAACGCTAGATAAATGCGACGGCACGAATTTTATTGCTTTTGACTTTAAACAGGAACCCCCTTGAATTTGACCAGAAAAATGCATGTTATTTAATGAATCTTAATGAAATGGTAACCTTTTGCAACTCACCTGAAATGACTTCCCTGCACAAAGGTGTTCTCGGTGACGAGGAACTGGAACAATTTATATTGGGTGTTGCACTTATCTTTTATATGTGTGCCATTCTTTTTTTTATGCATTTGGAATAAGAATAAGCGTGTGTTTGTTCAACTATTTTGTATAATGGGCATTGCGGCGTATTAAGGAAATCTAGCAATTTAAAATCGTCAGATTTGTAATAGATAAATAAGTATAACCTCTTAGTGAATATGGTATATATAAGTCCAGACAAGGAACTCGAAGAAAGCGAATGGAAACTGCTAATATAGGTCTTCAAAGCCATTTTAATAGCAACGATAAGCAGAATGGTAAAAATATTTATATTAATATTTCTTATCACGTGATAGGAATCGTGTTCATTTGCTAAGTAACTCTTTTTTTTAAATATTTCCAAATTCAATAGATCTGATTTCTTGCCTAACTCCAATCTAAAGATCATATTTGATATTTTAAAGCCCAACACAATTGCAAACATTCTATGGGAAAAATTGTAGATGGAGAAAGTCATATCCGTCTATATGTAAGTCATTAGTTGATAGTATGCCAAAAATGGTTGCAGCTGTAATTAAAGACGAGCTATTGGATATTAAAAAACACAGATACATTTATTATGGTGTTCTACTATTTTGAGCAAGTCTAGTATATTTGATTTTATTCAATTAACCGATACTTTTCCTCCTACTTGTATCGATCTCGATCGTGAACTTTCTGTAGCGCTGATCATTGTATAGTTTGTCTTCGATCAGACTGCATTTCGAACGCAACACAAGAATTTATACAATCTGCATCACATTGATAAATGGTCTTAGTTGACCTAATATCGAAATCTGACGATACAGATCTTCATGTAGCAGCAACACAGGAACAATTTCAGCCTTCCTTGGCTCGAGTCTCCTCGAAGAGCGTCGCGGGAGCTAGTCAGTCAGTCGGCTTCGGACGCTAGCGGTGCGGTCGTGCTTTGCGCTCCAAACTTCTCACTCCTCCGCACAATTCCGCGCTCCCCGAGAGATGTGCGACTCCCCGGCGGCCATCACCACCGTCAGGGATACGGTCACCTGCAGCTGGATCTTCTACAGTCCGTGCCACTTCTGCTATATTATTATATCCTTCTTTCCGCGGGTGCGACGGAAAACCTCCGGAGAATAAAGCTCTGGCATTTTCCTGGAATTGGTCCGATTCTCCACGTGGTTAGGCGCGTATGTGTGTGCGTTTGAAAAAGAACGAGTATAAAAATAAGACGCCGACGTGTGTTACATACGGGAAACCGACGCCCGTCGTCGTGTGTGATGTGTGTAGTGTCAGTGGCTCCCAAATTGTGTTGCGTCAGAGCTTTCGGATGAAACTTGGCGAAAATCTCAGTGCGTTTTCTGACGACCGAACTGTGACTATCGGTGGTACTTAAAGATTCCTTTTCCCTGGTGGTCGTTTCTTCAAAATAATAATAAAGACAAATTCGAAACAACAATTGTTTATAAATAATTCAGTATACAAAAAATATTTTAATATACACAATTACATAATTAACATCTTTATCGATGTTATATTCAAATGGTACTAAAAATGATATTACTTCAATTTTCAAGCTTTAAAAAAAAACATTTTAATTTGCGTTTTTTTCAAATAATTTTCAAGATTTTCTTAAGAATATCTACCGTTCCGATTTTTAATGTATTTCATTAATTATGAAAAATAGTATACGGCTATAACTTGGCGGATGTTGGTTTTTAGGTGCTCAAATGTTTCGGGTTTGTCGGCGTAGACACGACCTTAGCGTAACACCACAAAAATATCCAACGGCATTAAATCGCATGATCTTGGCGACCAGTTAATAATATGACCTGGGAACTTTTCGCGTAAAACATCGAACGTTGCGGCCGATGTGTGGCAAATTGCGCCGTCTTGTTAGAACCACGTGTCTTTCACATCAATACATTCGATTTCGTGCCAAAAATAGCACTCACCGTTGACTGTTACAGTCCGACCTTCATCGTTTTCAAAAAATAAGGCCCAATGACGCCGCCTGACCATAATGCGCACCAAACAGTCACTTTTTATGCATATAATGGTATTTTTTTAATCACATGGGGATTTTTCAACATACTTTAAAAAAATACTATCAACTTCCTGCTGCATAAATTCTTCGCTGTTCATAGTTTATGAGCTTTTGTTCTTGTGTTAATTGAATTTTATACGGGTGTAGGTGCAAATCCAGATTCAAAATGCGCCAAAGAATATTCCATAAGCAGCGAACGCCGACGAATCGACAATTGCGGGTCTTCAGGCACAATATTCTCGGCCTAACGGGCGCCATGATGATGCACAAGTCTTACCCTATCTCCAACGCTTCTAATCTCTTCAATTTTTTCCACTACGTTGCGAATTATTCGCTCAGTAGATCAATGAAATTGACCATAATCTTTCCATAAATTTCGATGTACAGTTCGTACAGAATTTTTATTTCTGTAGAATTGAAAATTTTAACTCGTTAAGCCATGGTTAAGCGATCCATTTCGTAAATATGTTGTTGCAAACTATCTTTTGCCACTTTGAACACACGTGATTATTGACAGTTGTCTGATTTACAGTGCTGCCAACATAAGAAACTCAAATTGGATCAACCTGGATAATTTAGTATTGTTCTAAATAGTTGTTTTACTGTTTTGTATCAGTCTCAAAGCTTTGAAGCTTTTATAATTCGAGTTTCACATTTGATTTGTTACTATGTGTACTTAAAAGCGTTTTTAGAATATCAGCAACACTCATAAATTATACAAGCTATAGGGAAATTCATTAAAAAAAATCAAAATCGCTTCTTTTCTGTCTTCTGTCATTAACTTAAGCATAATCCATATAATAATTCGTTACATGCTTTATCGATGCAATTTTTCATTGTAGAATTTTATTCCACATAGAAAGAGCTAGAAATATATTTTAATATTCTCAAATATTAATTTGTCATTTTTTGCAGTTCCTCATTTTGAGTCTTGTATATATGCATCTGCCTAGTTACAGGACTGCATATACAATACTTAAGATGATTTTTTAAATATTGAAATTTAATGACAGAAAAAGCAGGTTCACTAATATTACTACTGCGCGAATATATTAGCACTATACTTCCTCTAAATAACTAGGAAGCTTTTGAGAAAGAATAAAAACACTTTTATTCTTTGCACGAGACGAAAATCTCTTATCGGTTAAAAGCGGGAGTCGAGGGCGAATTTTTTGTTATTGTAAATATTTACTATTTAGAGCAAGAATCTACTTTAAAACTTCAACAGAGTCTCGTGATTTTTTTAATTAAAACCCAAAATCGAACAGCACATCTGGTTATAATGTCACATTTTTACTGCTTATGAATCTATCCCTTATTTGTTTACTTTCAAAGCCACCCAAAACAGTCACTTTTCTAAATTATTTTTCTACGTGAAATAATACAATTTTAAAAAATATCTATTGTGTGTTATAATAATTAATGCTATATAATCATTGTAATGAAAACAGTAGTCTACATAAATAATTGTACTTTTGAGATATCTTAAACAATAGCACCTTTATATTAATAGTGATATAAATTGCTACTGGAAAGAAATGAGTATGTTTTATAAAGCGGGGGGTATAGATAGGATCAATAAATGGTCTTCCAAACTTATATATAAAATGTGCGACTCACTAAATAAGTATACATTTAATAACAAATTCCGAATAAAATGCGTAGTTTTTCAAATGTCTCTTACTCAAAGAAAACTGCGCAACGATTAATTTTGCAAACTTTTACATTGCGCCATGCACCGAGAAATTTAGTACATAAGCGCTTAAATACTGTCTCTTAACACCGATGAAGTTAAAATGCACTGATTTAAGATTGACTTATGACTATTTAAACATATATTTCAACGCAGTGTTTTATTTTAAAATCTTAAAGTTTTATAAAATATATTCTGCAGAAGCTTTGCACTTTTTTTTAAATTCTTTTGCGAGCTATGGTACTTTTCCCACTTTTAATTTCATTGCAGTATAGACTAATTATATTTATTATGTCGCTTAAGAACTGTGAAATTAAAAATAAGTAAAATATATTATATATTACTGATCGAAGTATTTCGCATAAAAAATGTTTTAATTCATCGATTTTATGAAACACAATTAAGAACAGTTTGTTAGGAATGATTGCTAAAAAAAAGAGTACTTTAGATATAAATTAATCATACAAGGTGGCGCTAAAAATATGACCCGATTTATTTTGCCTATAACTTTTAAAATATGTTTTAAAAGCCTAAATTTTATTATTTTATATTTAAGTGTCGTGACTTAAAAGAATTGTTGGATATATAGTTTTATTGCACAAATGTCAGTCAGTGTCTAGGAAAAGTCTAATTTGATCCAGAAGGGATTGTAGCAGGTAGTTAGGATCGATGAACAGTAGAAGACTCTGGTTTATCTAGTTTCTCGTGGTCAGTTTTTGGCGCTGGTCTGAGTGGCAATATGAACAAGTGTCTTTCAAATGTTTCTTCTATCTATATAGCTTGGCAAATGAGAGAAAATGCTTATTTAGACCAATAGCTATATTGTTAAACCCTGCTTATATACAACTCTTTAGTTAAGAATGTCTTTCGGGTGGCATTTTAAATGCGAAACCATTGTGATCTTAGATGTTATACATAAGTTACCCGCTGCAGATGATTTAATTACTGGTTAAATTATTACATGTTACGTTTATAATTATGCACTGATCGGCGAGGCACGGACTGGCGGAAGACGTCCTTCCATCACGTCACCAATAAACTATTTTTTAATTACTTTACATAAAACGTTATAAACCTATCAATAGATTACTTTAGATAAAACGTTATAAATCAAGCAAATCAGCTCATCTATGAGAATGGCATCAGTTTCCCATTTTTTTTACACTTAAATATGAAATAATGTCATAAAACTCAAAATAAAAATAACTTCTCCCTTTTATTTTATATTTTTAAGTACAAGTTTTTCTTAAACATTTTATTATATAGAAACTGAAATACACTATTTTCTTCTTTACATTTACGTATGATGTAAAGGTTTCTTGCTGCATTTTTTTATATAAATAAATAAAGGAGTAAATACGATTAAAAATTAATACTTTTATAAAATGTCATATTTTTTCAGTCGTTATTAATTTTAATTCAATACCGAAAATTATATATTCTATAGCTATAAATTTGATTTCCTTGATTTCCTAGTGATTAGCATCTCACCGAATCGTAGACATAATTATAACGTTATATGCTATAATACATATTTAAAAACTTGTTACTGTAGTCGTAATGTTTTATGATAATGTGGAACTGTCTATTTTCAAAATATTGTATGTGTTTCACTTATTATTATTGAACAAGGACACACAAATTTACAGTTTTTAATATATACCAATCTTTCTTTACAGGCAATAGCAATCAAACTACGACAATCAGCGCTGGCGGAGGCACGACAACAACAACAGGAATGACGGGAACTGGCAACAACGACCGGCCGTCGTCACCCCCCGAAGAACCCCAACCTCCAGATCCAGATCTCGAATCGATGCAGATGATGCTGGACCCGCACCTACGCCCTGGTACCCCCGACTTTGACAATGACACGTCGGTACAACTGTACCAGCAGCACAACCAGCTCACCAAAGAGTTTTTAAAGGTACTAATAAATTTCCTCCTTGAATCTATCAATACTGATAACAATAACATAACGAATCATTGTTCTAGATCCAAACAGAATTAGCGTATATGTCTACGTATAGATCACAACTGCTGGAGCAGCACCTAGATAAGGAGGAATTGAAGCAGAAGCGAGACGCGATCCAATTAGAAGATGAAAGAGTACGTTTTACTTATTATTTTCTTGTATTATTTTATTAATGTTAGGAACTAATTATATTATATGTTTTTTTCAGGATTCTTTAACGAAACTCTATTGGACTCTCCGGAAGCAACTGGAAGGAATGGGAGTCAATCCCCTTCAGACGATAGACGACGATTGGGTCCTCATACCTAAAGAATCGCCGAGCGAATGACTTCGCTTTTATAGTGTAGTGTAAAATGACTTTTTTTATCGGCGATGTATTAAGTGTCTTCCTGATGTTTTTCAGTCAACTGAAAATATTTTTTAATGGTTTTATATGACAAATTTATTGGATCAAATGTTTTAGTTTTAATCCAATAGATGTATGAGATTGTAATGAATGGATTGATAAAAATTATAATATAGATTGGAATCGTATTTATCGTTAGAATTCTGATGGGTATTAGCAAAATGGCAACGATCTCCAAATCTACGCTGATGGTATTGAAAGCTTATTCCTTATTATATACAATAACATAATTATCCACCCCTCTATTTTAAAAATAGTTATTCATATTATATTTTTATTTAACGCTAGATTTATGGCATCCGTCAAATTGACGGGTTTATACCCGTAAACCTAGTGTTAATGAAACTCATGCATATGAGAGTATCTGCCTTTGTTTTCATACTCAGATAAAATAATATATTTTTCACAAATTAAGGTTTATCCATCCGAAACTAAATCAAATTTATTGTTTCTGAATGAATGTGTTATTTTATATTACATATATATATTTATTCATGTGTACTATAGTCATTTTTATTTAGTGAATAACTTAAAGGGTATTTTGTTGATTGTGTTATTAATATTACATAAATTTTTATTCCGATTATTAAAAAAAATCGCTTCATTATAGTATGTTTTAAAAATATGATTTTATTATTGTGTAACAATCAACTTTTTACCTACATTTCCTATTATGTTATTGTAGTATTTATCGACATATGATTTCATTAGCTGTTTAAGTTTATTGTAATTAGTTTTGCACAATTGTGTGTAACAGCGATAGTATTTATACAGTAGTCTATATTTATTTTAATACTTGTTGAGCACAATACGATTGAGAATTGTAAATTTTATATTTTAGATGTGTGCCTTTTTTATAAACGTTGTCGAGATGCTAAATTATATTTTATCGTGTTGTTCAATTACCTCGTGTATCAGCAAGTTACTAATTAAACAGGTTTTAACACAATGAACCTATTATAAACATTCAAAAACAGTTTAATCAGACCATTAGCATAAATGCTCATGTATTGTAACAATTTAGAGCAACGGAAATAATAAATTTATATTAAAAATATGTTTCAGTATTTTATTTACGTGTATTTTACCTGCATTTCATTGTATTATTATTCAGATTTACACAGTTCAACGTGTTGATTCAGGTGAAAAAGTTAAATAAATAAAATAATAGTTACTTTCATATACAATTTATTTCCTTTCAACGTACAATTTTTTCACATCATATATGTATGTACAAGTGTAACTTTCTTATTGATAAGTCGAATTTAACGTTCCGTTATCAAAAATAGCACCACTTTTTTATAATGTACAGTTTATAATACATTGAGATTCAAAATTGAAATTAAAAATTAATTAAAACATTACTATGCTATGTACACTGATTTTTTACAGGTCTCAGTCTTAGCAGTGTTAATGTATTATACATTGTACAAATATATACATGATTTATCGAATTGGGTGATGTGATAAGCAGAGGCGAACAATCAGGAAACGCAATACGTCGAATAATTTGTTTATAACGTGTGACGTTCACGGATAATGCCTGTGAAGCAAAATTAGGGTCGCACAGGTCCATTGGTCAGATAAGATAAGTAAGATCAAATCGCATCTCAGCAATTACATATATCCATTTGGCACATTAGTGGTTTTATCGAATGTGTGATGATTCAGATACACAACCAAAGGTTAAATACTCGTTAACCTTGACATGTTTTTTTTAATAAATTGGCAGACAAATTTGGCAATTATTAATTATTTTAAGATATGGTTCTAAAACGTATTGATTCTCATCAAACTAATTTCTTAATATAATAAATGATGTCAATGATATGATAGACCGTGGAAAGTAGCGATTTGTGAGCTGTGAAGCTATTTTCTTCAAAATTAAAAAAAAAGTACAATATATGTATGAGGGTAAGTCGAATGAAAATTCAAAACAGTGCTCTACTGTCCTGAGAATTAGTAATAGTGTCACATATAGTTTAAAAGAGCGGCAGTACAAATCAGGCATGCAAAAATAAAAAACAGTAGCTTAAAATAGTGGCTGCACTTGGAACATGCGCCAAAATGGAGCAGTGTTCTGTTGTACGAAGGGGCAAAGTATATGTCATTTCACAGCACTGTAAACGAGTTGAACGTCATGAAGACTACGAAAAAGATGAAAAATAGTTTATTCATTTAACTCACCCTCATATGATCAAAAAGCTTTTTTTACCAGAAAATACAGACCTTCGAACGTTATCAGGCAGCCGTAATAAACGCAATTATACCCTACATTTATTTCAGCCTGTTCCAGGTCAAAACAAACAATCGGGAAGGTTTGGCAGTTAGCGATTGAATTAATTGAATGAAGTTCAATAAATTTTTACTCTGATCTACTCATAGAGTATGTAGAATCTGTAGACAAAATTGCAATAAACGACGTGACAAAGTGCTATGAACTATTTTAAATACATCAAAGACAATTTAATATCTGAATTTTTCAAATTAGCCAAATTATACTAAAATTTAATTTGAATGTCCTTTTTTTAGATCTCTGGTCTTTTTATGATATAGTCGTCTTATGTACATATGTATATATATATAAACAGATAACATGAAAATTATGCAAACATTTTAAGTAATATGAATACTCTACTCCCTCTCGTGAGCATATTGTATTTGGTTCTTTAACTATTAATGACAATACCAAATAAACTCATATTTAATGAATATTTATTAACACTCATTTAGGCTTTTTAATCCAACCAAGTAGAGATTAAGTACATATATTTTACGTATACGTTTTAACTACATAATAAAACTTTTAATTAAGATAATTTGATACACCGAATCGATGAAACTATAATAATTTTTTTTTTTAAGTATTGCACCTATTTTTTACATTAAGGCAATCAGATAAATACATAATATTTCTTACAAAAAAATGGAGTAAAAGATAAAACACATTAAAAAATAACATATATATTGTGAAATTTCACCAGATAAAATTGTTTCAAGTTTAAACACCGGATTTACGAAAGTACACGTGTTAATTTAAATTAATTGCCAACTATAAAATATGAAGCGATATAAACTTGAACTAAATACGTAATAGCAGATGTACTCAATAATTACTGTAAACATAATTTAAATAAAGCAGATAACGATATGTATTTCTGACTAAGCAAATAAACTGATGACATTTTCGTAGAAAATTTATAGATGAAAAATATCAATTTCTTTACGTATCAGGTTTGTTTATTTTAACTTTTTTTTAATGATATGTAAATGATAATGTTGTATCTGATGAGATAAAAAAATTAAGTAATACTAGTACTATAATAAAATGACTACATTTTTACAATAGAAGTGTAATAAAATATGTATATTTTTAGAAACACTGGGTTTATATGAATTATTGATTGAAATTACAATAAGGCACAAATACGAAGCGTTCTTCGTAGACAAATCATAAATTGTGTTGATAAAATATGGCAAACATTAAGACTAAATTACACTGGCACAAAATAATGAAGAGGAAAATTAACAATAATGATAATAGTTATGTAAACAAAGAGAAATAAATGCTACAAAAAATGGACGTACAATAATTAAGAACTGGTTTCAAATATCAACTTGATAAATTATACACTAAGTTCAACAAGTTTTTGGTCATATAGGATAGGTTTACAAATCTGTCCTAAAGGATAAACTAAATAAGATTATGTTTTAGTGATGTGGGTCGAGAATTTTCTCTTTCTTAGTTATAAAATATTTTTACACAATTTCAAATAATTTTATAGCTTTCTAAAAGTATTTTCTGAGAGTAAACTAAATGAGGATAATTTAAATGAGCAATACATAAAATAATTGTTCCATAAAACGAATTTTTTGTGCATTACTGTCGGACAGATTAGATTTTGAGCGAGCGGTAGCAGTGAACGTTTTATAAATCTTTTTCCAAAAAAAAACAATTCGTTTTATGGAACAAAGTATTTATTTAAATGCACATATCTCTCAAAATAATTCCCTGTTAAATAGCACCCAAAGTAAATCACTTGAAAACATTATTGATAGAATTATAGATTTAATTTGTTCAATCGAGATTTAAAATAGATTTAGAATTGATTTAACATATCCTTTAACGAATATTTAACAATACTAATTTTTTTCTATAAAATTTTATTTTAAAATCATTTAAATTTGTTTGAAATGGTATTTTGAAAAAGAAAATTTTCGACAAATCTAATCTCAATTATTTCAGTACAAAGAATATTTTAATTCATAGACTTAAATGGTTCATCCTTCAAGAAATAGAATAATAACAATATCAACAATAAGTACTAATCGCCTAGATCGCTATCTTTATCGCCAATCATGTACAAAAATTGGAACGCCAATCCGAGGAAAGCCGTTCCTAAAAGATCGCCTAAAGCTGTTAAATACGGAATAGCCGAATTATCAGGATCGATTCCTAACTTCCACATCCACGTAACCAAAAAGTGACTAATTACTAACAATAATAAGACTTGCAATAATGCTGCACACATATATACCAATAAAAATAAGCTCGTCAATGAAGTGTGACCAGCTTGCAAGAAACTGATTGTATACGTAAAGATCAAATGTCCAGGGATAACCATCAACAACAATAGCTTTGTTGTCTTCCCAACGACCGGTCCGACGGTCTCTCCTTTGTGTAAAGTGGTCGACATTCTCGAAGCGTGAACGGCAGCCATATTACCGCCGATTCCGTTTATCACCAATTGAAACACGGCGACTCCTTTAAAATTCGAAACGGTGTAATCCAAGATCAATCCTCCGACACTGCTGATAACCATGGCTGATATAACAGGCGACCATCCTTCGTCCAATACGGTTCTTGTGAATTTGTTTTTAGACGCCGCATATCCGCACACTAAAACTAAGCCGGCTCCGACTATCACAATGAGACCGGGAAGCCACACGTTGGTCTCGATCTCGCGGTATAACAGAGAAGCGATCCACGAGAGTAAAGCTAGAGTTGTTAAATCTCCGAGACTAGCCGCTATAGGTGTTGCTACGTTATCCGGATTGATGTTCATTTTTTTACTGGCGATTATAACGCCGATCATGACGCACGCTAACACAAAGCTTGCGACAGAGGCGGTCAATACGCTGGATGCGCATAGCAGTAAAGCATGCCTCGTATCGAACACTCCTTCGGGAACCCACCCCATCACTGTAGCGGCCATTGCGGCTAAGAATCCGACTAGAACGGCTTGACATTGCACTAAGCAAAGATTTCCTATGATCAAAGGCTTCATGCTAGTGTCTAGGTGGCCCATGTGAGCGTGGGTCGAAAGACGCGACGCTAAAGTCATCTCTAAGTTTCCTTTCAGACCGAGCAGAGCCGGTACTAATATATACACTTCGGATACTTTGATGTAAACCGGCCAATGTTGCACAATGTCGAGTAGCAGACTGGCAGCGACCATGCCGAAGCCGGCGAACAGAAACGGAACGAACATCTGAACGGCCAAGGCCCAGGAGTTTTCCTGCGGAGGTCGTTTGGGAACCGGAGCCGCGGCGACGTTGGCTCCTATAGTCAAAAGTCTTTGAGTGTCGCCGTCGGGCGGTTCTTGAGTGGACGCCATGCTAACGCTTATTGCGGAGCGGTGCATGCCTAAAACACCCACACACGGCCACTGACAGCGGCGCACTGACGTTTCCTTGCTGACAGCTGTCAAATACAGTATTGCCAATAGAAAATTTTCTATAATTATCAATTGGCGGCGCCTGGATTTTTACCTGGATCTATTTATTTATTGAAGTGCTAATTATATCTTATTGTTACTATTCCGAGCACAAGTAAAAATAAATAAAATCTCATGAGTATTTTTCATTCAAATCATCTAACGCTGTAAAATATAGGTTTGTATAAACAGAATTATCCAATTCAAGTTTACTATGTTGGCAGCACTGTAAGCAGGGAAGTCATTTGGGGAGGGCAGGTAATAGCATTGATTAAACTACAATTAAATTTATTTCAAAAATTGTAGTAACTTCAAATTGCGGTAGAGAAAAAAGCATATAGTGATACCCCATGCGTATAATAATAAAATGGTAAGATAATATATGACAATATATTTGATTTTAAAATAAAATATCAAACTGATTAAATCTTAACTATTTTTGAAATTGCGTTGTTAGGTCTTTTATAAGTTCAATGTGCAAATTTTAAGGGCCAGATTTATTAAAATTAGATGAAAAATAGGCGTTTCTTGAATTTGAAAAATATAAAAGACTATTTATAAAACGTCACTTTTGGATGATCGGAAAAGTGGGCGTTAAGGCCTTCGAGTGATGTTTCGTTCGCTTGGCGCTAAAAGCGCGCCTTATTTCTCTCAAACGTCAGTGGGTTGATTGTTGTTATTGCTGCTGCTGACTGACGCGGGGGCCGCTGGCTTCAGACACGCTGCGGTAACTTTTACTTCGTTCATCGCAGCCTATGAGAAACTATCTACAAAACTAAGGTAACCAAATTTTTAAAACATCAAAGAATACAAGCCTATTCAATATTTACGATCGTTTTAGACATTTCATAAATTCTACGCATATGTAAATCCATATACTTTGTTCATAATATTGTTAAAATCATGTATGTCATTATACGATAATTGTAGATTGCGAAAATTTAGAACAATAAAAATGAGAGTATTTACAATAACTAATTCATATCAGACTGATACATACTCTTTGCTGATATTATATACATTTTTTTATATTTGTCGATTTAAATCTAGTTGTTAACCCTAGAAAGATATGGTATATTATTTTTTCTTATTTAACTTTATTTTATATATTATATACAGCCGGCTTTCTAGTTGTTTATTATATATTTCATACTTTTAAAACCAATTTATTTGATTATTGTATGTGATTACAACATTTTATAATATTATATATGACATTGCCTTTATATTTTTATTTTATTTGTACTGTTTATTAAATATTTTTATAAATAAAAAATTGTTTCATTCAATAAATTAATAATTATAATTAACATTTACATACATATTCTTCATAAATTAAATCACTCGGACTCCAAATCAAACATATAATCAGTGAAACTCTTTGTAAATTCAAAGTTTGAATCTCTGCCGTTCTCTCTATCGTTTATCGTTTGTAATTCTATAGAATTGTCAATACAAGAAATATCTTGGATATTTGCAATGTCATTTAATTTATCATCCATAGTTTCATCAACAATAACGTGGTTTGTATCAGACTGGCTTTGTGAACGATTTTCTGTTAAAGCTGATTCTAATTCTATTATGGTTTCATCATCTGTGTTCCTGTTGTTGTTTTGAGTCAAATTAATCAAATTTTCATCGTCCATATTGAATAATATATAATCGTCACATTCCAAAACATTTTCTGAAAATTCTGGAAATCATACAAACAAATTTGTAAATCAAATACATGGAGAATACATTGTGGTGTTGTGAATGAATTTAAATAATCAAAGGTAGGAATCATGTTCATATGAGAGGGTCACATAAATAGTATTACTGAAAATACGCTGAAATCCCCATTATTAGATTATGGAAAATATATCCTCATACGATCCATGTAACTATCCTACAAGACAGCGCTCTCTGTCATACTTTGCGATATAACTGATGTCAGTTTTGTATTCACTGGACCTAAATTATGGTATATTTAAAAAACTAATGTTAATCTCAAATTGAGCTCCAAAAAATATGTAAATACAGTAGAGAGAATTGTCTCATCTGTCTATTGGTCACTCTCAGAAAACATTAAGGGCTCCTTAATATTAAAAATATGCTTCAAACATTTAATTTTTGCAAAGGCTGTATGTATGTATTATATTTTCATAAATAAATATTAAAATTAAATTTATATACCGTTAGGGTTCATTGTCAGATCTAAAGACTCATTTTGACTACCTTCATAGTCAACATAAAGGTTGGACATATCGGGCATAAGATCGTATCTAGAATCACTTATGCTGTTAGCAGCGATCAAGAGGCTTCTATCATGATCCTGAAAAAATGTATTCAATTGCTTGTAAAATTAACAATAACAATCTAATATTCTAAATCATAATTCACCTCTACACTTTGGGTAACTTTGATAATTTCATAAGAATCTGTGGACTCTTCAATCACTCGTGCTAATTGTGTTTGTACAGTTTCTTTCAACAGCGATGGCTTAGGATATTTCTGAAAGGTTACAACTATTTAGTTACTCTTTTTTATTAACAGTAGAAAAGATTAAGAAATATAATTTTTCGATTGTGGTGGCCATATGCGTTACAGTAGACTTGACAGGTTTGCCTGTACGGGCAAAACTGCGCAAGTTGACCAGAGACCCGACAACCCCACAGACGCTCCGGAAAATCTGACGACCGTTAATTGTCAGATGGCATCGAAGGACGACGCGTTAGCATTGGTAGACCTCGTAATGGCCTATAAAGTGTCGTTCAAAGCAAACGAAATAACGTGACAAGTGTTGCAAAGATTAGCTATTGAAAATAAAAATTTACACCCATGCTAATTAATTAAATGAATTGACATTGGAACCGGAAGATTTTTTATCTATTTACGAATGAATGAAGAAACATATTTACAATTCCTTTCTATGGTCACTCCCATGATTAAAAAAGAAGACACCATCATTAGATAAAGTATTTCCCCACATGAAGGTTTAACCGCAACTGTAAGATTTCGAGCAAGAAAATTTTCCAAAGAATGGTTTTCGAAAATATGTTCAAACCGAACGAATTCGTCATTATTAAGTTAAATCGTAAGGCTTAATTTTTTTTAAGAATCCATCATTATTTTTTTGAATTTTCTTTAAATAAAAGCATGAAAAATAAAATTTTAAATGTAAAGAGTAAAAGATGTTATTTTGCATATATTGTAAGTGTAGTTTCACACATGCCGGATGGATTCACCCGGCACCGGGCCGGCACCGTTTTCAAACCCTTCACACGTGATCGGTCTCTGGCCGGTTTCTTCCCAACTCGACCTATACCCCGTCAACTGATGCCAGTCATTTAGGATTAACGGCTTCACATAAGTCCTTCCATGCATTTCGCGTTAGGATTTTATTTTTGTATGTATTCTACTAAGATAATTAAAAGAGATTCTACTAATATAATTAAAATTTCGAGATCTACTTCTTCTGCTATTGCCTAAACACGAGGAATATATTTAATAATTTTATTACAAGATACCACAATCACTGTCAACGGCTGACTGCCGGCCCGGTTCGTGTGTGTGTTTTACCCCTACCACACTCAACCCGGTACCCGGCGCCGGACAGTTGTAGTGAGCGCGGCCAGCAACAACCCGGCAGCCGGCGCCGGATGGATTCGTCCGGCACGTCTGAAATTGTAAGTACTAGCCCATACAACACCATCCCCACTACATGGCACCGGCCCGGTGCCTGGCGAATCCATCCGGCACGTGTGAAGCTACACTTAGATTTGATATTTTTTTGAGCAAGTGAGTTTGATTCACTGAAAAATTATAAATTAAATAACTGAACATTTGATGATATTCTAATTGATTTTATATGACAATCTCAAATACGTTTTTATAAAATTTTTGTTGCAGACTGTTGAAAAAAATTTTGTACATCCAAACTGTTCAATCCTATTTGCAAGAATCAAATTTTGGTACAATGTTGTTTTTTCTAATTATAAATGACATAAAGAGCAACTGTTCACTCAGACTTTTTATTATATGCTCTATATTATAGAGCATATAAAAAAAAGTCTGATTGTTGAGATGTCAGTTAAAATTAAAGTTCTAGAAAATATTTCAAAAATACTGATAGGTAAATGATTCACCGAAGTCCACTTCCACAATGATACCAAATAATCTTATAGAGTCTATAAGATGATTTGGAATCATTGTGGAGGTGGACTTCGGTAAATCGTTTACCTATCAGTATTTTTGAAATATTTTCTAGAACTTGAATTTTAACTCACATCTCAACAATCAAAAATGCTTATTTAACTCATTGGTTCTTATCATATTAGAATATTGAATTTCAGTTTTACTATTTGATTGAATACAAAAATAATTTAAAAATAAGAAAAAAGGTATATCATTTTTAAATTACCCTAGGTCGTCCTCTTCTTTTCTTTGTAGGATCTATTATATTATAGTCTTCTTGGTTACTCTTCAAAATAATCGGAATACGCGCAACGTATTTCAATCCCGAATTCTCGTTCAGACTCAAAAGTTGCTCTCCGCTCAATTTGTTATCTGCAAAATTCGCCTGAAAATATTAATCATAAGTTATTTTCTATTCGTTAAAAAATATAAAATTGTAAAAAATACTCGCCTTACTTTCGTCACGCATTATGTCATTATGTTCAATTCCGGATATTATAACAGGAGATGGAAACGGTGGTAAGAAATCTTGGAATGAAAAAAACTGTTTCTGACGACACTATATTTTTTAGGATTAATAAATTGATGTTTACAAGTAATAACCAAGGTTACCGTCGTTTTCTAATTTAAACTCGGAGAGCCCTTTGATTTTGAAGAGCTTCGCAGCGGCTACCACCTCTCTGGCGTCGATGTTGGTGAACGAAGTTTTACCGAAATATATGAACTCGACTAGTGACGATATGACGACGAACTTCGTATGGAGTACAACGACGCATTCTTTGATGTTTTTCAGATACTCCTGGATGAACGTGTCAGTGATTGATCGTGCAATTCGGATACAAAGTGCAATTATTACCTTGAAGTATGTGCTCTTTGCCATCAGCACCAGCTTGTGCACCCTGATGGATCGGTCTCTGTTGGTTAGCGTGATGTCCACAGAATTTTGATCTTTTAAAAGTTGTCCAAAATCGTACAAGAACTCTTCGCCGTAATCTTCTAGCTCCACCCTGTACGAGACCACCATTTTTGCCGTTTGACTTTCTTAGAAGCGTTTTCGAAAATGGCCGCTTTGAAATACGTCAGAAAATGCTGCCAGTCGATAAATAAAAAAAACTGGCCAATTTTCGAAAAACTTACAATTCGCAAACAAATGCAAAATAAAATAATTCAATTTAATTATTAGACTTCCCATATTTGGCGTTAAATGCTAAATTTGTTTTATCAACCCGAATTTAGAGTCTACTGCTACTCACTTATATAAGTTCAATTGGAAATCATGATCTCAACATTTCTCATTATTTTACAGAATACGTAAAAACACACAACGTTTATAGCTACAAGTCAACAGCTGAATTTCTTATTCGTGACTTATCATCCCTTCAAGTTAAACGATCATTTTAAATTTTCGATAGTTGTAATTGTAAGTTGCTTCAATTACAGTAGTAATAATTGCTGTTCGACTGAGGTCTTGAAATGTCCCGTTTTAATACTTTTCCTAAAATTACAGTACTATTCTGTTTTGTTCAATTCGTACTAAGTTAGAGCACTAAACGCCACAGTGCCTATTTTCCCCCCAAAGCTTTATACAAAAGGAGTTTATACTAAATAGTCGTATTGCATCGCAAGTAGAAGAAAATTGCACCTTACATACGCTTCTATATATTGTTCAATCGGCTTTGAAGCCAGTGACTAATACCAATACCTAAAAGATCTGGATTCAAATCCCACGTAGAACAGAATGTTTTTCAATTTCTATCGCGTTTATGCGATCGGAATTAGTGATTATTACATAATTATAATTCCGATCGACCATCGCAGGTTAGGTTTTCCTAATTTCACGGATGAAAATCGTGATGAATAATTAAAATAAAATCGAGGTAAACCGTGCATAGTTACATCTATTGATTGTAAGCTGTAATAATAATTAATAATATAACTATTTAATCACTGATTTACAGACATTGATTGCAATCTGATGTCTCACTACTAACTTAGTAGTTGTTGATTTTTGTTGTAACCGTTGTAACGCACCGGACTAACGCCTGGCATGTTGCGATGAAAGATTTAAAATAACTAAATACATGCACGTATGCACAAAGATATGAGACAGTATGGCGCTTGCTGATTAGTTGCAAACAAAAATATTTATACATTTTGGTGACGGGCGGCAATTACGCACAGATTGGGCCGCTGCAGTAGTATTTTACTGAGTTTATAATAATGTATATGTTTGTTATGGAATTATATGCAAGTGAACGGTGGACGAGCCGCCACAAGTCGTTATCATCTCGCCAAGATCCACCAAAAAAATTTGTTGCCCTTCGCCGCCGTCACATTAGTCTTATCAGAGTGCCGCTAAGTTTTGGCCATAATAAATGAATAAATAAATAGACCCCTCGCAAAAGCCCTAAAGAATTAAGAGTTTTAATAAAATATAAATGTTCTTAATAAAACACTAATGAATAAAAAATTACTACAATCACGAAAATCAGTAAATTGATCACAATATTCATTCGAACTCCAAAATACAGATATATTAGTACTGTCCCTAACAATTTAGTTACCTGTTGGATTAGGATATTGCTGATGCTTTCGCTGAGTATTTTTCTTCGTCTATGATGAATCATCTTTAGCTCCCGATCGCAATGGAGACGACCTAACTTCATAATCTAGTTGGTCGTCCGTTTTGTCCATAAATGAAGTTGCCATTTTCGACATAAAGTATGATTTTGAGAAACGCGTTGTGCCACGAGACCAAACTTAATTTTAGACTTTATACTGAAGAGCTAACAAGTTAGCTTCTTTGTTTGCTCCTAAATGACTCCTTGTTGAAAAGCAAATCCATGTCAAAAGCAATCAAATCGTGCCATTTCAATGAAAATACTTGGTTATCTAGCATTTTTATGTTATTTTTTATAGCAATATTACGACTTTCAATAAGTGAAAATTGAATAAATCACATCTTTTCAACCAATTGGAGAGTGTAAAAACAATTATCACTTCTCAGAAGTAAAAAATCCACGTCAAAAGCAATAAAATCGTGTCGGCGCTCGATACCGAGCGTTCCCACTGCAACGGCGCCAACACGATTTTATTACTTTTGACTTGTGATAAGTGGTAATTGTTTTTGCACCATCCTTTTGACCAAAATTTGGTTTAAATACACTTTGACCAATACTCTCATATCATAAGTCCGTAGTAATATCGATAAGAATAGCTATCATATTATTAAAATATAGTGTAATGCAGATGCGACGTCTGTCTGTACTTCTTCTTCCGCTTATTTCCACCTGAGAGTTGAGTTGGCTTAGTTGTATTTTGGACTAGAAAATTTGTCATAAATTTCTTGTAGGGTAAAAAAAATTTTAAGATTAAAAATTAAAAGTGAAGAATATTTATACTGATAAAACAGTGTTTAAAACGAGATTTTTATCAAGTTATTGTGAAAGTATCGATTTTTATGATATTATATCAATATTTTAAAACGAAATGAAATGTTAAATAAAACTTTTATAATGAAACATTGAATTTAGTTAGATATAATTAATTATGTTTTATTTAACTGAGCATTAAAAATGAAAAAAAATCAAATGATATATTTTTTATTCCAATTAATGAATGAAATACGAATGGTCGTATATTTGCGCGCTACGGCCGCCACGCGAAAAAAAAACAGTCGACACATCATCCGTAGAGAGAGCGAGGTGCCGTCGGCTGTCACTTTAGCGAGCGAGACGGAGTTGTCGGGTGGGAAAGTGTCGGAGCGCGTGGCGCCTCCGCCCCTCTCCGCCGCGCATCCGCATTCTGTTGACGTCCGCCGACGATGGTGCAGCTGTGATAGGGTTCTTCGTTTAGTTCGCATGAAGGAGCCGCCAACATGTTCAGGAGCAAGATCAGGATTCACACGTGCCGCATCATACTGCTCACGTCGCTGGTGTGGCTCTTGATCGACGTCATGCTCCTCATGTTCTATGCGGATTGCATCGGTAACTGGAAGTGCGACAAGAGCAAACCGTACGAGCAGGTCGGTCCGATCGGATTCTTATCGGTAATTGGTCACGAATCGGCCTTATCTTTATAACTTTACTTGCTAACCATATTCTATCCTTTCGATTGGAAACTGACCTAATTTTATTTTCATTTTCGTTTATTTGTCAATAGACAAAATCTGACACTTGCCAACTGTCATTTAATAATTGCCTATAAATATATCATATTATTTATTTCAAATCGAGCTATGAAAGTAATTGTAGAGAATTTTGATTTTGTGCAGGAAATCGGAAACCAGAATAAAGTGTTCCCAAAATTTTATCCACTTATTAATATTGTCTCGAGCTTAATTTAATTAATTCTACTGAGGAAGACATATATTTTTAATCGTCTTGATCCTTGTGACTCTACCAATTTGGCGTTTCTCTCTTCGTATTCATTTAATTCGTTTGATGGAATAACTAATAATTTCAACCAAATCATAGACGTCAAATTCAATCAAAGCAGACTGAGATTTCAAATGTATAGTCACTAGTTAAACAGCATCTAACTTTCTGTGAAACGTTAAGCAAAGAAAAAACTTCTAAACGTTATTTAAAAATTATAAATTTGTTCGAAAAAAAGTTAGTTTCTTTGCAAGATTTTACCAAATCCACACTGTTACAATTTAAACTATATAGTTGCTATTTTCACGCAAAAGAAGTGCTTAAAATCAATGTTTTTCTCCTTATAAGATAAATCTAGAACTGTATCAGCAATAATAAAAAATATTAACACTTTATATTTTGGTCGCCATTTTTTTATGAAAATATAATCGTCCTAAATTCAAGATTTAGATTTTATTGTAAAATATTCTCTTTTAACATATTCGAGGATCATTTTCATTGTTTTATTTTGTATAAATGACGCATATTTGCGTCATCAGCTCTTAACGCTATTGTTTATTTCCTATATAAAACCGTGACAAATTATGCATTTTTTAAAATAGAGTTAAATCAAAATTGAAGCACATCTTAGCTTTCTCTTTCACCTACGTGCCACATATATGCTGGTCTATTCTTTCCAATAGCGTGTAAGCAAACTGGTGTAATAGTTATTCATAAACTGGATACGAACCTTACACTTTTTTCTAATTATCGGTCTGTAACTACTGCCCATCACGAACAAATATACTACTACTCGAAAACATTATTAATAATAAAATCTTGCTCAGTGAATAGTTCGGATTTAGATGTTACTTGCGAATTCAGAACCATATCCTCAGAGGCTTTCACTGGAGAATATCCCAGGGGCGTCATTTAAAGGGGAGGACCTTGAATTGACCAGAAAAATGAATCTCCGTACATGTACGGTGGTCCATCTTTCACTGTTTTGAGGTACCCCAGATAGTTATATATTTACATATATAACTAAGAAAATAATAGATAAAAAATATGATATTTATATAATATTTTTTTAAATGTAATTTAATGTAAAAGATTTCTATAAATATATTTTAACACCAATAAATTAAAGAGTACGAAATAAATTAACATAATAATAAATATTTTATGTTATATTTATAAAAAATATTTTGTCTCTGAATTGATATAACAAATCCACAGATGCTGAATAATATATAAAAAATATGTAAAATAAATTAACGAAATTTAATAATAGACAAGTGTTGAAATAAATTATTAAAACATACGAGTAAAATAAATCAAAACAATAAAACGTTATGAGTCACTGTTTTTTTTAGTAGTTACTACAAATGCAATATAAAATAATAATAAATAAATAACAGAAATAATGATGGAATAATACGTAAAATTAACTCAATCCCAGGAGTATACTAACAAATTAACAAATGTGGATAAATTAACTTCTCAAAAGATTAATGAAATCGAAATCATAAAAAATGACAACTGGTCAACTTTTGCCCTTACCATAGAAAAAGCTAAAATGATCTCCCTAATTCTAAACCATAAATTCTTGGGTTATCCCTAAAAAAAATCTAAAAATAAAGTCCAAAATCGATCCCAAAAATATTTTTTCGCATCTAAACTGCACAAACAATATGCCAATAGCGATTATATGCTTCTATAAAAATGATTCGACAAATAGTCACTGCAAATCTCAGGAAGAGTGTCTCATATTAGATTTTAAATTTTCGTGGAATTAAATATGAATTTTTAATTCATGAATCTATAATAAAAATGCAATTTCGTATGCTTCTCTGGTTTGGGAATACATAATTAACAATCTTAAGTACTCAATAAAATTTCAATCCTAGCCAAATATTTCATTAAGAATCGTGTCAAATTCTCCATGGTTTCGCAACTCAATACTACACCATGACTTCGCCTACCAAAAACTTCATCTCTTCAAGGCAATAGCGTAAACATAACTGCTCTTAAAAGGTACTTCTTCAAATATTGTAATAAATAATTGCAAATCATATTGATGAAGAATGCTTTCCAAGTCGAATCTCGATTAAACTTGCAACTGATTCAAAACAAGGACAAAGATCGCACTGAATATACAAATTAATAAATCTTTCTTATTAATGATTTTGTAAAATACATATAAAAAAAATTGTGAAGCAAAATAATGTTGATAATTTTTTAATCACAACTATTGTTCTTTGAATGCAATTAAAACTATTGTATTATGTATATATTTAACAACCAGCTAATCGATTCAGGCATGATAAAATAAAATCTCGATAGAAACACATGTTTCTAAAAAAATATATATGTTTCTAGTGTTACTCTTTTCAAATCAATTCTTTGTTTGCTCGTTTTCTTAGTTTGATGATCTTGTATGGCATTAACAATAGAGGTCACTTTGCGTCAACACACTTGACAAACACTGATACACTTTTAGCTTTTACAGTTCAAAGAAATGCTTTCATTGTTCACGTTCATACAACACCTGCTCAAACTCAAACTAAAAACACAAACACAGTCAATGATCCGTTAAACTTTCATTGTATGCCGTCGACCGAGATCTTTTGAATATGCAAAACATTCAATTTTAGCCGGCCGTACATAACGAGAAGCTGATCGGCGACAACAGTTTCGAGGAGCACGTAAATTCAAAAAAGAAATCTTTGATAGTCGGCAAAAAATATCTGTTTAACGAAGAGAGCATAAATCAGTTGGTGGCATACGTTCCGTCGCATCTGAAACGGTGGAAACCAGCTCCTGTGGTGCTGGAGCATCCTGGATTCGCCGGGGAAATGGGTAAATTATTAAATTGCCCATAATCAAAATTATAGATAATTAATTCATTTGAAAACGTTCACAGGAAGAGCAGTACACATCCCACCGGAGAAAGAAGCTCTCATGAAGGAGAAGTTCAAAGAAAATCAATTCAATTTAATGGCTAGTGATATGATCTCACTGAATAGATCTTTAACTGATGTGCGAATGGACGGGTACGATAATCTATATTAATAAAGCTCCTGAAATTATTTTTTTATACAGCATCTAATTTTTTTTTTTAATATAGATGCAAGAATAAAGTATATCCTCAACTCTTACCGACCACTAGTATAGTTATAGTCTTCCATAATGAAGCCTGGACCACCTTATTAAGAACGGTCTGGAGTGTCATAAACCGATCTCCGAGACCGTTGTTAAAAGAGATCATTCTCGTAGACGACGCCAGTGAAAAAGGTTAATTTAATTTACCATAAACCAATATGTAGAGTGTATTTTAATACTTTATTTTATGGTATAGCTCATCTCGGAAGACAGTTGGAAGATTACGTCAGCAGTTTACCGGTTCCGACGCATGTTTACAGAACTGAGAAAAGATCCGGACTCATCAGAGCTAGACTTTTGGGCGCTAAACATGTCACCGGCGATGTTATAACATTCCTCGACGCCCATTGTGAATGCACAGGTTGAGTTGATTCATTAATTTTAGTCATTGATTTGAATCGAATTCATTGAGCAATTGATACTAGGAAGTATTGGGCAATACTATATTTTCATTGTTAACTTTTTGTTGTGTCGAAATTTTACTAACAATAAATGATTATTATTAGGTGAATCAATTATTGTCAATAATGTTTTGTTTCTGATATATAAATTTATGTGTAATGCATAAAATTACCTTGATATTGAAATGGGTGTGGTAATTTTTAATATGAATGAAAATATTTAATGGATAGCGAACATGAGTTATCACCGCAAACATTTCTCCAATTATTTTTTATCTACATATGTATGTGCTCACATAAAATTTTAAAATTCCGACCATAAAGTGAATATAATTAACCCATTTTTTTGTTATCATATTTAACATTTTTTAACACATACTAATAAATCAATCGGTAAAGTTTTTTGCCACAAGTATAAAATAACTTTATATATATACACAGAATTACTGATTGTTTTCGAATCAAGTCTTGATTTTTAAATATTAATTATGAGTTTTTGAAAATGAAAACTCATTTCTAATGATTTTTCGGTTTTCATTCAGCTTCAAGTTATTGATTTTTAAATTTTATAAATGTTTTTACTTGTATTAAAAAAATATTTTCTACCATAATTTATAACATTTTATTCCTTCTTTTGTAATAATTGATACAATAATATTATATAATTAATAAAAGTTATAATAATTATAACTAGAAGTATATACAGTCGACTCCCTAATAACACGGTAAATTGGGGATGTGCTATTACTTTATGTGTGAGCGAGACAAAGGGAGTATATCTCACCATACGCACCTGATTTGTACATACATATTGTAAAAAATTGTATGAGTGTTTTCTAGTCCCCCAACTACACGTCCTCAATTTACCGTGTTATTGGGGGGTCTACTATAATATATGATAATATAATTTATTAAACGAAACAAATTTATAGTTACCGCTAATTATTAAAATTTCTTTCAATGTAATTTCATTTAAATTATTTCTATTGCACGTAGAATAAACTATAAACCAGAGAACACTAACTTGTGCTGCTGGAGCTCCTAAAAAACCACTGCAATTTTGTATAAATGAGGATTTGTATTTTTATTTTCCTCCCAAAATTCTATAATATTTTTTTCTGTCTAATCTTGTACATGATTAAAGTTATTCAATATAAATTCAATGTCCACATCTGTAGAAATAGGGAATATATTTGTCTATTGGCAATTCTTTACTTCTTAAAAAATACTCTAAATCGGCTACATTTTCATTGGATGTTTTACTGGAGGATTGTGATTGAAATTGATTTCTCTAAAAATTATAATTTGTTCCGATAATGTTCCGAATAAACCAATATATTTTTTCGGTTCAGTTCCGGTTCTAAGCTCTGGTTTTAACAATTTTTTTGTTTTAAATGTTGTGATTTATTTGAGAAATAGTCGAAAGCGACGAATGGACTAGTAATGTGCTAATTTATTCTAATACTAAACTACTTTCTATTGTACTAAATTTGATTTGTTTTTTCAATAGAGGGCTGGTTAGAGCCTCTTCTTGCAAGGATTGTCGAAGACAGAACCACCGTCGTTTGTCCAATCATCGACGTCATATCTGATGAAACGTTCGAGTATATAACAGCTTCTGATATGACATGGGGCGGTTTTAACTGGAAATTGAACTTTAGATGGTACATAATATGTTATCTATTTTTTTAAATATATCCCAAGTTAATAATCTATAATATTCATTATTTTTATTTACTTTTGTCAATTCTCAAAAACTATTTTTTTGTTTATTTACCCCACAATTTCCTTATTTTGCACGGGAGTCCGGTTAACTTTTTTGTCAGTTTATTCAGAGGCATGTTTATTTATGTATCAGTATAAAATTATTATTATATTATATTTTTAGGTATCGTGTACCCGAACGAGAGATGGCCAGACGAGGCGGCGATCGGACGGCTCCGTTAAGATCGCCGACCATGGCCGGTGGATTATTTGCCATCGATAAGGAATACTTTTATAAAGTAGGTTCTTACGACGAAGGCATGGACATATGGGGCGGTGAAAACTTAGAAATGAGCTTCAGGGTATGCATCTTATTTTTTTTAATGCTTAC
The DNA here is from genome assembly GCF_051122295.1 of Plectrocnemia conspersa. Lineage (NCBI taxonomy): Eukaryota > Metazoa > Arthropoda > Insecta > Trichoptera > Polycentropodidae > Plectrocnemia > Plectrocnemia conspersa. The sequence goes on along the minus strand of NW_028277175.1, from coordinate 7,105,240 downwards.
TTTTACAATCCTATTTACGTACATCGTCAGCCTAGTTCTATTCCACATTTTTGTAACTTATACTCATTTACGGTAATTGGACTAGGATGATGATTTATGTTATTATTATTATTATTTCAATGTAATATATATCTAAATGTGTGGCCATTATGACGACGGCGTAGGTGTGGCAGTGCGGCGGTATACTCGAAATTATACCGTGCTCGCACGTCGGACACGTATTCAGAGACAAGTCTCCGTACACTTTCCCCGGAGGAGTCAGTCGAATCGTATTGCATAACGCTGCGCGTGTTGCCGAAGTTTGGATGGACGAATGGAGAGATTTCTATTACGCCATGAATCCAGGTTGGACACGTGAAACTAACCGAACGGCATCATTAAGATTTAATAACACATCTTAACGATTAAGCAAAAAAACAACAACAGTTCCCAGCTGATCATTTGTGTTTCATATTTTTAACCAACTAACTCAGTGCTGGATTGATTCGTCTAATGCGATTCAATCCAGGATTGACATGTACTAATCAAATTCGCTTTCGAAGCTTTAATCATACAATCATCATTTTTAACATCAGCTTATACATTTTATAACAAAGAATACATGAATTTATAACGGATGCATGCGGATAGTCAAGATATAGGAGCCGTTTGCATCAATCGTTTGCTTTTAAACCCTTTCACCACGGATGGCTTCTATAGAAGTCATCAAGAAAATCGCCAGTACTCATCAGGCACCTAAAGGTACCATAAACATTTGAGCCTAATATGGTTATTTAGTATAATTTAAGGCTGTAAATCACTTGAATTTATTGAACCATAATATTATTTAAATATATGGCATGAATAGGTGCCCCCCATATATTAAAAATTTAGAAATGGCGTGCAAAAATATTAGCCGCGGTGAAAGGGTTAATGTTACGCATTTAATTTGAGACGCCTGAAGCAGTTTTGTTATTAATAATGATGTTTAAAACAGATGGTTATATATTGCGATTAATACAGGGCGGACCAATTGCTATTTAAATAATTATAATTTTTTGAATCAATGTTAGATATTTTACTAAATATACATATATATGAAGAAATTTTTTAGTTGTACGTTACAACAAATGCAGACTTGTCCTAAAATATATTTTTATTTAACTTTATTTACATACTTAATTTTTTGTATTGGATCATCCTGTATATTAAAAAATGGAAACAAACGTAGATGTCATAGTCACAGTTCTCATTATAACACATTTTTTTAGCTATTATTTTAGAGGTTCCATGGCATAATAGAAACAATAACAACTAATAACATTTTTTCTTATGATTTTGACTAATTATAGTGTATTAACGTATTCTTACTAATCAATAATAATACATATAATAGATTAACCTAACATTTTTTTATACCATTAGTAATAACCATTCATCCATCCAAATCAACTGAACAATAAGGATTCAAGGATTGTGTGTAGTGTTTACTATTAATAATTAATTCACATTTTTACACTAATGCTCACATGTTTAGTTAACAATAATAGTGATATTAACAAAAAGTGTATTTGTAAGGTGACAGACAGTTAAATTGGACATGCTCTCTTTTACATCATAATTTTTTAGCTGTAAATTAACAAACACCTCTCTACTGACACATGACGTCACTCTTATTGAAGTTTAAGATTTTGACCGTATGTATTTGCAATTTTGCTGTTCAATCCACTCCAACAAAACTTTATAATAAAATATATTAACCCTTTGGCTTTTGCCACTTTATCGATAATTACCGTAACCGATGTCATCATTGAAGAAAGAACCACATTCATATTTTTAATGGGCTATAGAATATTTGCTTTAACCCTTTAAACGCCAGCGACTTTTTAGTGAGTCACTTCACGCGTATGTATCTCTTTATTTTAATAAATAGAAAATATTTGGTTTACTGAATAATGAAGCTAGTATAATAATCTTTAATAATTAATAGAAAATATTTTTTAAATAATTCGTGAACTTCTTTTAAAAAATGAATTTGTTTAAAAAAATAATCATCAAAGTACCCACCGGTGAGTCGCTGGCGTTCAAGTGGCTAAGAGTAAATAATATATTTTTTATTATGTATTACATCGATATTTATATAGTACTCTTATAAGACTGCAACCAAAGAGTTCCCCTCTATTTTTTTCGTTTCTTTTAATATGATATACAAACAAATGTTTATCATTAAAGGACGGAATAGCACAGTTCGATAGCACCACTCGAATTTTTATTTATAAAAAATGCACTATTATTTAAACAAGTCGGCCTCAGCTACAATGGCATCTATTAAATATAAATTATATTACACATAATAATTTATAATTAATAATATAGATATCACTGATTTCCAGACTCTCAGTCTGGTGGTTAATAATTACTTGTACATATTTACCCCGTTGTAACGTATTGGGCTTACGCCTGTCAGATACAATGGAAGATTTTAAAATAAATAAATTTTGCAGTAAGTTGAACTTACAGCTTTCTTGATCAAATTTAGATATTGTAATTCACTAAGCAGATTGAAATAGTATATGGAAAATAAACAATAATAATTTATCCGTTTACGATCCCAAAACTTTTTAAAAAAAAATTGGTTGACATGCAGAATCTCATGAAATTTTCTGGAAGTGATGTGCACTTCATAATAGCTCTTCCAAATGCTAACATTTTTTTTTTTCTACGGTAGCAATATTTTCTTTGTTAACTGTTGCGCTCAATGTATTTAAGTTCATTCTACCATTTTTTAAATCAATCAATTAAGTAGTATATGATACTTTTCGATTTATAGACTCACCAAGAACAGATTACAAACACTAAATAATTTTTAGTCTTGAAAAAAATGAAAATGAACTTTTTGTAAATTAACTGCATCTTCCATAGCTTTAAATTGAATTGAGAAAACTGAACTTAATCAAATCCTAATTTATTTCGTCTACGAATTGAATATCAAACTTCATAGAGCTTCGTAAACATCGTTATTACATCAAAAGTGGAAAGAAGTATGAGAGTGGGAGAGCATGTGAATTTTTCTCATAAGTCACGGTAAAGCGGAATGATTATAAAATAAGTTATTTGCAAAATGTCATCACCAGTTTACAAATAACTATTTTTGATCGTCAGTAGACTAGTTATAATATTAACTTCGTACATTAGTTTTAATGATATACAATATATACCTAACTTGACAGCAATACTAACCCAATATTGTGTTGTTTCTTGCCGTGTTTCGCTTTTGTGTTGTGGCATGTGATCGATTCGGGGGGCCACAGGTGTGGATGTGCGGGGGCACCCTGGAGATTGCGCCATGCTCGCATGTGGGGCACGTTTTTAGAAAGTCGACACCATACTCGTTCCCCGGGGGGACCAGCCGCATTGTTAATCACAATAATGCACGTCTCGCTGAAGTATGGCTTGACTCGTGGAAGAATTTCTACTACAGTATCAACCCAGGTTCATTGTACTAATCCTATTTTTTAAATTGCGCACTAAACATTCATACCATTTTGGTCATTTTCATTCTCATTAAATATATTCGAGGGGCACGCCAGAAAAACGTTATATTCAAATCGAATATTCAATTAAATTCAACTTGTATTTAAAATAATAAATATTAATTTTTCTGGCGTACTCTGTGTTATTATAGAATCATCAAAAGTAACATAACTAATGACTAAATTATTAATTAATAAATTATTAACTTTAGAATTTTAAGCATAAAAGTGGTAGTGATTTTAATTTGCGTATTCATAGTTGCAATCATTGGCATTAACATTGTTTTAATACTATTTATATTTACACATATTTATATTTCTTACTGTATGGTTATGCTAATCTTTTTTAACTTTTTTATAACCTAGGTGCTAGAATGGTACCTGTCGGTAATATAACTGAGCGTAAAGATCTCAGAGATAAATTAAAATGCAAAAGTTTCCGATGGTACTTAGAGAATGTATATCCAGAGAGTCAGATGCCTTTGGATTATTATTACCTTGGCGACGTGAGTATAATTTATTTTAAAACTATTTTTCGCACCCGTCTCATTTTTATATCTATTTAATATTGAGTTTTTGATACCTTTTTATTACTATTGTTATTTCAAAAAAATAAATATGGCCACTCAAGAACATTTCCTCAATTAAATAACAGCATTCTTTCGCACAGTTTTGTTCGACTCAAATTCCTCAACAGCATAATAAGGCTACCAACTTCCAGAATTAGTCTTATGTTGTGGTAATAAACTATATAGTTGATAAAATTTTTGTCGCCTGTCAATTGAATAAAATTAATGTGTTGCCTCTGACATAATTAATTACACTGCTTAACTATTTTCTTAAATTTAATTATAATGCGTGAGTGTCTTCTTTATTGACCACCAAGGCTTAAAGTTATCAGAGGTCTAAACTTGTAAGATAATTTAATTAAGACGACATTTTATAAGTCGCACCAGCTTAATCTCTATATTTATATTCGATTTACCTTTTGAAACAATCTGAAAGAATAGTCATATGTAATTTACAACCTCCGCCGAGTCGTTCTAAAACACTTGCACATTAACTCTGATTATATATTTTATAGAGCATTAACTCGATGCAATGTTTACTATATATGTTCATAATTTCAGATAAGAAACGTACAAACGCAGAACTGCTTAGACACAATGGGCCATAAATCTGGCGAAAACGTTGGCATATCATACTGTCACGAATTAGGCGGAAATCAAGTGTTTGCTTACACAAAACGACAACAAATCATGTCGGACGATAATTGCCTTGACGCTGCTAGTCCTCAAGGTCCCGTAAAGCTCGTGAGATGTCACGGCATGGGTGGCAATCAAGCCTGGAACTATGAAACAGTTGTGAGTGCCATATATATAAATCAACACTTAATATAATCGTGTGTTTTAATATCGTTTTAATTGCTCTAGGCGAAAACAATCAAACACAGCAACACAGGGTCTTGTCTACAGAGACCCGATTCATCAGACACGCAAACGCCAGTGCTGAAACCGTGCACGGGTGGTCCCGGCCAACAGTGGCTTATGGACACCAAGTTCAAGTGGCAAGCGGACGGAGGCCACGCGCCAGTCCATCACAACGGACACGGCAGCTAGTCACATCCGATTCGATCACCGAACAGTTATCTGTTAGTATTATTTTTTCTATAAACTAATAGCCCTGTGTCACTACATGTGTCGATGCTTACCCTTCAAAAAAATCAATCACATGTCACTGATTCTTGGAAGTTAATAGACTAGAATTCATACAGAATTATAGAGCAAATGATGAAGAAAATCTATTGTTTTTTCTCTTCAATCTGATGCATCTTAATAAAAATTTATCAAATCCAGACGAGCATAACAATCTTTCTGTAATATCGCTTGTTATAATCTTAATTACTTTATATGCTTTCATCAAATTAAAACAGTTAAGTATAACTCAATAACAATGTACGATAAGATAACTTGTTTTATATGTACAACTTGCAAATTTCACACTAATTTCAGCTGAAATCAGTGTGAAATTTGTTGCTCTTTTTCGTCTTTATTTGAAAGCTTTGACAAACTTTTAAACATATTTTATTTTTTATTAACACTTATAGGCCTTGAACTTTCGCAGAGACAAATTAGCAAACGCCAAAAGTATTGTTATTAATTTGCGAAAAAGCATAAACTAATATTGCTACAACACAAAAAGTTAATATTTTTATCTGAAAATTTAACTGGATATTCAATAAATTATCTATTTTCGTTTTGTCGTATTATACAAAGGTTACAGTATATCTTTTTTTAGTATCGTTAAACGATAATAAAGTGGACCTTTCCAACATTGTTTCGTTTATCGAACGAATTCTGCGAATTTCGGTCATAGTAGACCCGGCTAATAAACATTCTGTTCACTAGTGTTTTTCAAAAATGTAAAAATATTTTTTTGTTGATAAGAAGCTTATCACATTTCGAAAAAAAAATAAAGGCGCATAAAATATTGAGAGAGAAAATGACTACCTTTGTTGCTCAAGTATACAAAATGTTTCATTATAAGATTTTTTTCAAATTTCATTTAAGAAATTTTCAGAAATGTATGAATTATTTTATGAGGCTTTTGGGACAATAACGCCAGAAATATGGAAAAAATGTGTTGAGCATGTTAAGGATAAGGTTGAAATTTATATGTGAGAATTAGATAATATGATAGAATTAAATATTCAGTCATTTTTATTAATGTAAACTAGAATTGATTCCTCAAATCGATTTTATTTGCTTTTTTTCAATAAGTAGTTTTATATTTAGTATTTAAAATATGATTTATTTATAATCCTTGCCTTTAGTATTAGTTTTTACGTGTTTTATAATTGTATATGTGCATTTGTTATTGTCGACTGACTGTTGGAAAAAATAGACTATAGATGTCACATGTGTAATACTAAGAAATTTATAATAATGTGTATTTTGCTATAAAACCGAACAGATAAATTTAAAATGCAAGGAAAATAATATAATTTAATTTAAATGACACTCAAACAGTCACTGTGCTTAATTTATAATTCGTTGTGTTTGATTAATTGTTCTTAGATATAGTTTAATTATTTATACTCTTTTGTGATTTGATATAAATTTTTATATTTTTTTTGGTAAGTTCTTTTGTCTTTTATCGAAAGTACAAATTTTAAGCCATACTATAAAATACTTTGATTCAAATTTTAAATTTCCAGCATTTTTATATAAACTATGTTCTCATGCGCTTCATTCTTCTGATTACCATTGTAATAATTTTCTGTTTATTTTTCAGATATCGTGTGATTCAAATATTAGTCTTCCGAAGAGTGTATATGATGAGAAAAACTAGAAGATCACTTATTTATATCATTGACGTGTACATTACCGCGAGAGAGAGAAAACAAAAAGGATATCGTGTTTTAAATTCATTACGTATTTAAGAGAATGGTGCAATTGAAGATTTATATATACATAATTTAATTATTATAAAGATAGTATAGGTTTACATAGCTTCTGATAAATTGTTAAACGAAATGCAATGCTTGCATATATGCCTGTATGATTTATGAAAGATATAATTTTATTATAAATATATTGTAAAAATCAAATTGTAGGTTATTAAAAATGCCACATTCCGAACGAACATACTACTTTTGATATTACATAATATATTACTATCTTTCATTGCAGGATTTTATCATTAATAGAAATTATAGTTTGACATTTTAATAGATATTAATATTTTTTAATACAAGATTATTTATTTATATATCTCAGATTTATTTTATTAACATTTTTTTTATTTTAAATAAACTGGATGGGTATTATAATTCCTAAAATACATATATAAACTATATAGAATTGCATATCGCTAATACTAAGTATAAAAAATATACATGATAAGTTTTAGTTTTAATTATCATAATTTAAATTTAATAAAAAAAATTGTAATTTATTGTAAATTTTCAATGAAGCGTTTCTTGTCAGGGTAAACCCCGTCGGTAAAATACTTTTAACTTGTAGTTTAAGATTGTTGGTTAATAATTTTTTTTTAGATAATATTATTTCTTGTCAATTTTTATGTATTGATTTTGTGCCTTTTAATTTTTTTTATTATTATTTATATTCTAAATTGACTGCCATCTTGTACATAATATTGTGCGTTATATTCTTCTAGACAATATTGAACAAAATTAGGGATTCTTTTAGGCAAATCTAAATAAATTGATCAAAATTAAGTATTAAAGTCATTTCAGGATCATCAAAATATACATGTATGTTATTAAGTATTAGCTCTTAAGAATGGAACAGTGTACTTTTTTATATAATACATATCATTAAATCGGGTGCAATAGATTAAATTTATATATTTATGATGATATCAAATTGTTGATCATGTGATACCCGACTTGTGTTGTAAACGTTTTTTAAATATCAGACTACTCTGATTTCTTCGATCGTAAATTTAAAATCTTAAGACTGAAACAATACTTTGACGATACAAAGACGACTCGAAAGTTTCAGAGGTCGATTCAAATTTGTTGTGTATATATTATAAAATTTTATTTTCAACTCTGACTTTTGAGATCGATTCCAATATATTGTAGGCATTAAAACGATGATGTCTATATTTAACAAAAGCATTTATTGTACTTATCTGACGGCGTGGAGTCGTTAATTTTTTATATATTGTATAAATTTTATAAGCTGTGTATTCTACGAATTCGCTCTCAGCCAATCTCTTTCGCGCTAATCACAAGATTCATTATTTAACTCACGAAAAGCTGATGAGCGACTCTTGTGTATATTATACATCTAAATCAAATCTATTTTTTTATCTACAATGTATAAAAATCGTAGAATAAGACATACACAATTGCTTCTTTTTCTAGCATTTTCTTCTACACTACTTATATTTTTAAATGTATCGTCTCAAATTATATCTATTTTGACGATGTTAACGAAAGTGCAAATGGCGTAATAAGCATTTACCTCTATACACGTGCCTCAAACTTAAATCAATAATTTCGCTTCTTAAAAGTAACACGTACAAATTACTATAACATTTTTTTTTATTTTGAAATTATATCCTGACGAAAATTTGACAATAAATTTTTGTGTCATCTATTGCGTTTTATGAATTTTCATTCCATTTTTAATATGATGTTTATTAGCAACGTTAACATTATTGTTTTGTTGTAGTCACAATATGAAGATTAGACAAAATAAATTGTTACGACTGATTTGATACTGTTATTTTATTACCTTGATAATTTTTTTCTTCTACCCTATCCTATAAACCAGCGCTTCCTAATTACTTTCATGTCACGGCCCCCTAAATCTAAAAGAATTAATTCCCGGCCTCTAAACATTTTTTTTCTAGTTAAAGGGTTTATTTTGCAGTAATTATTACAATTATAATATGCAATATTCCTGCGCATGTGCTTACATCATCTTCTCTGTGTATATAAATATGTTTTATATAATGTGTTATTATTTAACAGACTTAAATATATACATTCCCTAAATATGTAATGTGGAAAAATATTTGTACTTTCTAATGAATATTTTCGCAGCCCACGCGAGAAATCCTACGAAAATTCCCCCCAGGGGGCCACGACCCCCAATTTGGTAAGCACTGTTTTAAACAATATATATTGTGGTCCGTAAAAAATCTATGAAATACTCTATAATTTATATTATATGTACTGAACAGAAGTTCATAAAAAGGTTTCCCTTGGTGTTGGAACCAATTATGTTAGTGAATAAAAATTTAATTAGAATAAGGAAAAGAATTCTCTTAGCAGAATTAATTTATATTTTATACTGCCAGCACATATGTATATGTGTTTTGAATGAAAGAAACATTCATCAATCATGGCGAATTTTAAATCGATTTGCATTTAAATGGGTAATTCAGGATCGTTGTCTTAATTACTTTTATGTGTTCAATGCCTTTATAACCATGCTCTATTGCACACTATGTATCTAAGTTATTCAGCAACATATCAAACCTACAACCTTGAGGGTTATTTTGTGCTGAGAAAGGATAATTGTTTTTTGTGCTTTCCTTTTGGTCAAAATCCGGGTTAGATGAGCTTTATTCGATTTCCACTTACGCTCATTACCGACCGTTCCCATTACGACAGCGCCGACACGATTTTATAGCTTTTGACGTAAATTTTTGACTTCTGAGAAGTGATAATTATTTTACGCACTCCTATTGACCAAAATTCTGTTTGAATATACTTTGACTAACACTCTTATATCAGAAGTCCATAGTAATATCGGTAAGGAGAGTTATGATATTTTTAAAACGTACTATATCTAAATCTAGACAAACTAAGAAGCAATATGTAACGTGTCTGTATTTCTTCGGCTTATTCTTCCCTGAGAGACGAGTTGGCTTACTTTGTATTTTGGAATTGATCTAATGAAAGTTCTAAAACTATAATTAGTTTTAGAACTTTCATTAATTCAAATTGGATTTGAAGTTTGAAAGCAAATGGACGTTTTGCAACTGTCAAAGGAGTTTTATAGACATTTTAAAGCAGCATAATAATTTCACTGAAATCATATAATTTCACTAGCACCTGCCAGATATATTATATATTCACTAGTAGAAATATATCCCAATATAATTACATATTTGTAAAATATTTTTAGGATCAATTTTGGACTACATTCATAGTATTTCATTAAGACATGCTTTTTTCTAGCCAAATGTCGCACCTGCCACCCCCTCCCCTAAATGACGACCCTGTGTAAAACTATACTCCAGCCTAATAAAATGATTTTTTCATCTGAGAGTTAAACACGAAAAAATATTGATTATTGAAGTAAAAAGCAAGATGAAAGACTTAAAAAAATGGTGAAAAATGAGACAAATCATATTCCAGAGATTTATTTTGTCATTTATTCGTCAAATTTGGGCTTTATACTTTTTCTCGAAATCATCAAGTGTAAATCACCTGTTTTAATTTTATATAAGGCGTTTTCAATTTGCTGAAAGTTCATGGTAATTGCTATTATATTATTGTTGTAAATTAATAAAAACAGTGAATATCATCTTGACCATTTTCTTATTTTACAGGGCAATGCAATTACAATTAGTATAATCGAGATATAATAAATTATCCTCGAGTTTAAAGCTACACCAGCAATTAGAAACAATTTTATCGAAAGTAGTCAGTAGTGATAATGATTTTCAAATTCTTTTACCCATCACTCAGATTTAAATTACCAAAGTATCAATGTTAGAGTAACTTAATAATAAATGGAATATCATTACTTTGAATGGTTTATAAATAAAAATCGTATATTTTTTTATTAATTTATTTAAACTTAGAGCTTAAGGTGTTTGTGGTAGCGTTTAAACGTTTTCGCGGAGTCGTCGGACTGCGGATCTGACAGAACTGGCTGCAATGGTAGCGTAAACCCATGCACCTCCGGCTACCACTCGCTTGCACCTCCTGCAAGACCAAATGCCAACACAAGCACGCTTCATGGCTTCCTAAAATTTTATAGAAACGAATTAACATGTCATCGCTAACTTCGTAC